>NW_017731353.1:1341110-1418312 GCF_001890085.2 Hipposideros armiger
GGTGCCACGGCTCAGTCTCTTATAACGACTGCTAAGAAACCTCCCACCAGGGCGGTTAGAGCTCAGGGAACTTCTGCCTTGGACCCATTTGAGATCAATCAAGTAGAGAGGCGGTGGCAGCCACAGGACACAGACGGAGATGGCAGGGTAGGCAGCCAGGAGGGGTGGCGGATTTTCCAGAATTACTACTGCAGTTACCTACTCATCGCCACTGGGTGCCAGGCACTGTTCTCATTCGACACCCTCCTTCTCACTGAATTCTCACAGATCCCCGTGAGGAAATGTCCCATTTCAATGATGAGGAGACTGAGGCTCAGTGAGGCTAAGGGACCTGTGGTGATGACTCAGCTAGTAAGGGGCAGAGCCGGGTTCGGCCCCGTGTGTGTGGCTCCTAGGGAGTGCTTTAACCAAGGCCATCACCCGCTGCCCACAACAGAGCCCAGAGGAAGTCTCCAGAGAAATCGCCAGAGAAAGTGTCCAGGCTGTTAAGGCGTCAGGGTGGGTTCCTGCTGGATGGTGAGGTGCCAGTTTAAGGGGTAGGGCCCAGGCTTCCCCTCCCCACCCCCCCAGCAACACACTGGGCTTTGCTAAAATGCTGTTTCCACATCTGGGGCCAGGGCCGACCTCCCAGGCCTCGTGAGGACATTAAACCTTCAAGGCCTTGGAGCGGGGGCACAGGGAACTCTCTGGGACTGAAGTGGGGTGGGCGCCCCAGAGCTGCCTGTTCCCAGAGCTGTCTGCTCCCAGGTGAGACAGGGGCTCCAGGCCTATGTCCCAGGCCAAACCCAGGGCTTCAAGGCCACGGCCACAGAGCCTGATCCTTCTCCGTGTGCCCCCTCTCCCCAGAGAGTCCAGCTTCCTAAGGCTGCAGCCACCGCCTCAGGTCTCCGAGCCAGCTGCCGAGCCGTTGCCTCCTTAAAATGTCCCACGGTCCCCTCGAGCCCATCACGGCCATCCGGTGCTCCGCATCGCTGCCCCCACTGCCATGTGTGCTCAACTCCCTCTGCTCCTCCCCCACCTGGTCTCAGCAAGTGTCACCACTGCCCACCCTGTGCCAGAAGCCCAAGCGTCACCTCTGACCCTTCCTGTCCCACACGCACTTCATCTGCTCTGTGGCCAAGTCCTGCGGTGGCTTCCCCGTCCATGTCCCTCAGGCCCCTCCTAGCTGTCTTTCCCCCTTGATAGGGACCCCAGCCCCCCTGCTTAGCTTCCTCTTCCCACTGGTCCTGCCTCCTCCACCACCTTCCCAGCCGTCCTCCACAGCCCCTCCTGGCTAAGACCCTCCCCTGGTTTCCTACAGCCTCTCGGGGACCCCCACTCAGCTCGGCCCCTGCACCCCATCTCTCAACTCATGTGTCCCCATGCCTGGCCTTCTTGCCAGCCCCATGGACTGGGCTCCCTGCTCCCCCGGGCAGTTTCTCTCCTCCCTGCCTCTGCTGGGCGACAAGCTGCCCCCTGCGCTGGCCTGTTGAACCTCTCCCTACTGGTTCTTTAAGTCACATGGAGGTGGGGGCCCCTTCCTCCAGGAAGCCTTTTCTGGGTCCCTTTGGCCTGGGTTTGGGCCCACCTTGATGCTCCCTGATGTAGGGCACTCACTGCATCCACCCACTGAGTCATTGCTGCCTGCTTAGGTGTCTGTCACCCCAGAGGGTGTGAGCTCCTAGAGAGCAGGGCATTTGGAGGGTGGGGGGAGGTGGGGAGGAGAGGGCTCTGACTTTCCATAAACTGATTCTGGAAGAGGAGTTGGGGTGTGGGTCTGGGGAAGGGGGTGGGTGGGTCAAATAACTGGGCTCAGTGGTCCTGTGGGCCCAGGAAGGCCATAAGCAACCTCAGCTGTGGCAGGGGTGGGGGAGGGGTATCCCTGGGGAAGTCCAGAGAAGGTCAGAGGGACTGGGGTGGGGGCGGCATGTGGGAGGTGTGTGGGGATCCCTGGAGTACATCTGTGGGGGCTCCCAGGGCTGCTGGGACGGGGCCGGTCAGTAAAGGCCTGCTCTGCCCCCAGAGGTCCTGTCAAGTCGCATGGAGGGCATGATGGCCTCCTACACGCCGCTGGCCCCACCACAGCAGCAGATCGTGGCCATGGAGCAGAGCCCCTACGGCAGCAGCGACCCCTTCCAGCAGGGCCTCACGCCACCCCAAATGCCAGGTGACCACATGAACCCCTATGGTAAGCCGCCCCACCCCCTGCCCACCCAAGCACCACCCCTGCCCCCTGCCTGGCCTGGCAGGCCTGGGGCCATGACAGCCACCTCCCACCCCAGGGCCAACACAGCCTATGTGCCTCCTCCTGACAGGAAGGGGACACCCTCGAGACCCGTCCTATGACCCCCCAACCCATCTGGTCAGGCACTGCCAGCAGGTCATCCTGTCCCTCCCTTGCCTCCAGCCACACAACCTGTAGGGCTGACAGGGCCCCCAGGAGCCTCAGCCTGCATCCCGGTACTGACGCCCCTTCTGCCCCCCAGGGAATGACTCCATCTTCCACGACATCGACAGCGATACCTCCTTAACCAGCCTCAGTGACTGCTTCCTCGGCTCCTCCGATGTGGGCTCCCTGCAGGCCCGCGTGGGGAACCCCATTGACCGGCTCTACTCCATGCAGAGTTCCTACTTCGCCTCCTGAGAGCCAGCCGGGCCGTACGGACGCTTGGGCAAGGGTCCTGGGGTAGGACCGAGGGCCGCAGTGGCCAGCCTCGCCACCTCCAGCCCTGCCACCTGCACAGACTCTACAGACAGCCATACGGTGCCCTCCCCTCGGCCAGCCAGGCCTGGCTAACGTGCCTGCTGGGCCACAACCGGACAGGCAGACAGGCACAGCCTGGGCAGGGGCTGTGTCCTGCCCTCAGAGACCATATCACCCCCAGGGACCCAGAGCTCTTGGACAGCCACTCGCCTCCCAGCCCCACCTCGGTCTCCATCACCTCTTTCTCCCTCTCATCTCCTTTTTGGGAAACTGAAATTCTCTCTATTTTTTTAAACGTCCTCTCTGTGTCCAGCCAACCTCCATGGCCCAGGCCTAGGCCAAGGCAGGGCCCCCGTGCATGCCCTAGGACGGTGTACGCTGTGCCTGTCACCTGTGAGGAACGTGTGTACCTGTACCCTGTGCTGGCGCCCACCTCCATCTCTGCAGGCAGGCCCACTGGCCTAGCATTACCCCACCCAGCCAGAGCCAGGGGCAGACATGGAGACGAGGATAGACGGAGCCCAGGCAGACCCGAGGGGACAGAGGCACACACACTTAATGGCACCCTCATGCAGATACGCACACAGCGATGTAGAGACACTGAAAGAGACAAAGAGGCCTCTGCGGGGCAACCCTGCTGTGTCAGGAAGGGGAAGAAGCCCAGATAGGGTGAGGGACCCCCTCTTCTTTATAGCAATAGGAGAGGAAGAGGGAGGGGAGAGGAGGGGGTAAGCATGATGCAGGTAGACTCAAATGTATCCTAGCCTCGGCCCAGATGGAAGCTCCCTGGACAGGCCCCGACCCAGCCAGCTCCAAGGGCAGAGACACAGCCTCCAGAACCAGGCAGAGCTGGACAAAACAGCATAAACTCCAGGTAGAAAGGGACCTCACAGGTCACCCACTTGGTACTCTAAGCCCCCTCTGCCTCTCCTTGCATACCTCCTATGACAAGGAGCCCACTACTTCATCAGGCCCTGCCGATTTTACCTCTACCATTTTCAGCCCTGGGACCTTACTTTTTTAAAGCCAGGCTTTTCCAATTTCTCCAGTTCTTCCTCTTAAAACTGTGCCCCCAGCTCGGCTCCAGCTTTCTCTCTAAAGGTATGGAACAGATATAACCCAATCATCCCACTGACATCAGCCAGCCAAAGTGAGCAGGCCCATCACCTCCCCCACTGTACGTGCCCTGCCTCTGTTAATATGGCCCGAGATCCAATGAATGGTTCAGGCCACATAACCTTGGAAACTCATCCTGCCCTTCTGTAACGGAATCCTCTGACCACACACATGTGACAGCTAAGCCACATCTCTCCTCTGTGTGTGTGTTGGCTCTATGCCTCTCACCTAAGGCATGTGGACCCTCGGGGCCTCTCTCTGATTGGCGTTGGCACATTAAGCAGCCCTCCTTGGGTGATATTCGAGCTGTACTCCCAGCCCAGTTTTGTGCCCTGCTAGAAGCCAGATACACTATATCAACCCCCACCCCAACCCCCTCAACTCTAACCCTGCCAAAGAGAAAGTGAGGTCAGGCTGATGGGCCCTGCTCGCAGTGACCCTTGCTGGGTCCTGGAGGTCACTGTGTTCTCGGCCAGGTGCTCACAGCCCTGCCTTGAATTCTAACACGCAGCCCTAGGCTGCCACCCTGAGTTCTGCCCGTCTGCCTTTGAGCAAATGGGACGATGGCTGACCCTCTGCCTTTGGGCCCCTCTGCCTGGCCCTCACTGGGATCCTCAAAGTTCAGCAACCTGCTCTGTGGTTTTGCTCCTCTGTCCGCTGGGGAGGCCTCAGTCCCTCCAGAGGGACCAGGCCCATCTCCCCACCCCTCCTGGCTCCTGTGGTCGAATGTCACCCTGCTCTTACCAGGGCACTTGTCGGGGCGGGGGCGGGGGGACGTGGCTCAGTGTCAGCTTTCAGGCCAAGTGGCAGCCTGGCCCTTCTGGGCTCTTCTTGGTCCACATAGAACTTCCACAAGGATCTCAGCTGATGTCCTCGGTCCTTCTGCAGCCTCGGCCCTTCTGTGCCATCTTGTGCTCCTGGGGCCACCACTAGTCCCTTAGGCAGCCATGCTGGTTTCTTGAGAGATGCTCGCCTTTCTCCTTTCATGCTCACACAGTCTGAATCATGGCGGGGGCACTTGGGGCATGGCCAGGGGAGCCGATCCAGCCCCCAGGACACCAGGCCTCCTCTCCCAGGCTCTCAGTTGAAGGAACATCAGGATGGGTCATCTGTTCCACGCCCCTTATTTTGCAGCTGGAAAATCTGGGCCAGGAGAGGGGAGGGGACCAGCCCTCTCATAGCCGGTCAGTGACAGAGCTGGAGCTAAGAGCAGGGACTGACTCCATGCTGGCCCCTCGTCCTCCCCGTCTGGTGAACAACCTCCAGCTAGGAGGCATGATTTGTCTCAGCCTCTCTTGCCACTCCAGGGCCTCACAAACCCAGAGTCCAGCCGGGGCTCCGCCCTCGCCATTGCATTGCCCCCTGCCAGGAGCTGGTACAGGGACACCCATGCACGTGACCCACAGATTATCAAAGACAGAAGGGACCTCGGAGAACTTCTCATGCTTGAGTCACCCCCGCAGCTGTGGTTAGGTAGCTCCTTCACTGAGCCTGCTGAGGCTTGCTGCCCCCCAGTCTCCCCCAGGCTCTCCCAGACCCTGATGTTCACTCTGCCCAGCCCTGGACTGGGCGTGGGGACATGGATGAACAAGAGGTAGGGCCTGCCCTCGAGGGGCTGTCTCCTAGGAGAGAGCTACACACACTGCCCCAGACCTCCTTGAGGACCCAGCTCTCAGATGAGAAACCTGACGCCCAGAGAAGGGGGGCAAGCGTTCAGGGTCACCCAGCAGAAGCTCACAGAGCTAGCAAGCCCGCCGGGGTCAGGGGTGAGCCAAGAGGAGCAGGCTCCTCCCACTGAATGGGAGGAAGTACAGTCTTGACTTGGGGGGCAGTGAGTAGCCAGGATCCTCCTTCCGGGGTGGGAGGTAAGGGTCTGGTCTCCGGAGGAAGAGGCAGAAAGTGAGTGGCAGGCTGGGAGGAGGCCGCTGGGGAAGTTGAGGCTCAGAAGGAGGAAGGCCTCTGCCCCGGGGAACACAGCGAATGAGAAGGGACCGAGGAGGGATGAGAAGGTAGGCTGGTGCCCCCGGCCAGCACCTCATCTGCCTGGCCTGCTCCGTGGACAGAGGGACATGATGGTTCTAAGGGTCAGACCACGGGTCCAGCAGAGCCTGTAAGAGAAAGGGTCAGTGCAAGTGGGCTGGAAGTCTCAGGAGGCTTCCTGGAGGAGGCGGAGGCGAAGGGGTCCCCTGTGTCCAGATGAGCAGGGCCCAGCAGGGTCAGGTCCCCAGCACAGGGTTGGGGCAGCCTCTTCTCCTTTAGGGGGGTTCAGCTTCCTCACCCACCCATCTGGGGCTGGTGCCCCACTCACTTCGCACACAGGGATCCTCCCGGGAGGGAGAACTGGCCGAGCCCTGCCCGGCCCCACCTGGGGTGAGGTTCTCACCTGCCGTCTGGGAGAACCCCCAGCTCGGGGGTTCACTCCACCCTGTTGGCAAGGGGAGTCACACTCACACGCACGCACATAGACACACACACTCACACCCGGACGCACACGGAGGCTCACAGACCCACACTCCCAGGCACACAAGGCCTGGGGGCTGAGGAGCAGGAAAAGTTCCTCCAGCCTTTGGCTCCAATGAGCCTCTTTGCTGGTGTCCCCCTCCCCTCACCGGGGCTCCCAAAGGAGCCCGGCCCAGCTGGGTGTGGGGACCGGGCCGCTGGCCATTCCTATTTTCCTTGTACAGACTCACTGCCTACCCGCCATCCCCAGACACATTTTATTTAATAACTTGTCATTGTTAAATTATTTATTAGCGTTTACCACATCACCACCCCCACCCTGCCCTCCACTCTCACCTCCTGCCTCTTCCCACAAAAGCAGAAAATGGAAACAACAAAAAATGAGACATCAGTATATTTGTAAATAAACCAACCTGTACACGCCTGTGGTGCCTCTCCTTGGGGGGAGGGGTTGTGCTGGGCCTGAGCCAGGTCTGCATCAGATGTTAGCAGATTCTTGGTGGCCACCAGGGACAGCAGGTCAAGGAGGAGCGCTTGGGGTCCCTTGTCTTGCCCAACCCGTCCTCTGGCCTCATTCCATAATCCTCACCGCCCATGCTGGTCCCATCCCAACCATGAGCCACCTCAATCCTTAAAACAAACACACCCATCCCATCTCGCTCCGTCCTGCTCCCCAATACTCACTCATTCATTCAGCCAACCAATATGGCGGGCCTCTTATGTGCCAGCTGCCAGGCTGAGAACCAGGGATTGACTGGTGGTGCTTACCTCAAGGAAGTAGTGTGATAAGCTCAGTTGGGGGACAGTAAGGACTTGTTACAGGGGTACCCAATCTCATCTGGACTGAGGGAGCATCATGTAAGGCTTCCTGGGAGGAGCTACATGTCAAGCTGAGATCCAAAGCTATCCAGCATGGCAGCGAGCAGGCGAGGAGGCGAGGAGGAAGAGTGCCTGGGAGGCTCTAGGCTTGTATGAAACCTCAAGAGCAGGCAAAATCTTGTGCATCTCCTAAATTGCAAGAATAGCTAAGTTTGAGGGTACAGAAGAAGCAATGAGTCTGGAGGGAAGGCTAGACCATCCAGGGTCTTGCTGCCGAGTAGAGAATAGATCCAATTAGGTCTGGTGGACTGGGTGGACACAGGGAGGTCAACTGGGTCACCTTTCTCACTTAGGTAAGAGTTGACAATGGCTTGGCAACAGTAGGGAGAGGGAGAAAGAAGAGGACAGATCCCTGAGATAATGGTGACATAAGGGAGTCAAAGTGACATCTAGGCTCCTGGATCACTGAGATGGGGGTTCCTGGAACACTCTGGTCTGGGGCTTGTGGAGCTGAGGGTCTCGGGGGGTATCCAGGTGGACAAGTCCTGGAGCAGGGCTGGACCTCAGAGGGGCCAGAGACTGAGCACCGAGGTGTTCAACAGCCAGGTGGGCGGTCACTGAGGCACAAGGTGGGTGAGCTGGCCCAGGAGAACGCAGTGTGGGAGAATGGAGAAGCAAAGGCCAACCCCTTGGAAATCATGAGGACTTGGGACCGGACGGGGCCTTGGGATCCAGAGGAGATCGTGGCAGGGCTGCAGAATGGGTGGAAATGGCAGCGACTCAAAGAGATTTGGTTCTCAAAGTGTGTTCCTTGAAATCTCAAGGTTTTTCAGAGTTCCTTGAGGAGAATCAGTGTGTGTGTGTGTGTGTGTGTGTGTGTGTGTGTGTGTGTCTGTCTGTCTGTCTGGATAGCTCTGTGGCTCTGCCCGGGTGTACTGTGCATGAAGTTGGGTGTCTGCAGGTATCAGTGTATTGTGCACAGCTGGGTCTACCCGCAGGCTGTCTACATCTGCATGTGGATGTGTGTCTGCGTTTTGGTGAGGATGTTTGTATAACCACACGTGGGGCTATCACTGCACATCTTCAGGCACCCGGGAAGCTTCTGGGCCTCACATCCACAAACCTGATGCTGTAACATTCGCTCCCTTCCTTCCCTCTCCCCCTGATTGCTCCTTCTCAGCCTCTTCTCCCCACTCCAGCTGTGGGAATCACCTGGAAGCCACCTCTGGCTTCTCTCTGTCTGCCGGCGGGCACCAGCGCCCCCTGGAGGAACTCTCTCCTGAAACCTCTGGGTGATTCTGTCTTGCAGCCACATACATGGTTTCTGGGCATCTAGACATGCTGAGGACTTCCAGTTCAATTCTTCCTTTGCACCCTGCAACACCCCAAGAGGCGGGTTATTAAGGTCCAAAGTTTCAGAAGGGAAACCCGAGGCTCAGAAGGAGGAAGCCAGCGGTTCAATATGACAAAGCTGACAAGGGCAGTAGAACCAGAGTTCAAAACCATGTTTAGCTGCAAACCCATGGCCTTGCCACCACCCTGGCTGGCTCCCCAAGCCCACACTCTCTGGCCCTGGTATCTTGTCCTCCAAGGTCAGGCCCAGGGACCTGAGATTCAGGTCCCTGACTTCACTGAGGTTCAGAGAAATTAAGTCATTCGACCCGGACTGCACAGCACAGAGGCAGGACGAAACTGGGTCTTCGTGTCCAGGCCTCAGGCCTAGGCTCGTGTGAGAGGGGCCTCCAAGCTCCCCGCAGTCCCCCAGCAGTGGGCTGCCGACTCTCTTGCCTACGGCAACCGTTTAAAATCCTGTCACTAAAAAATGTGTGTGGGGGGGGGTAAGCGTTGAAGGAGAGGAGCTGTGCTAATTCATTGCTCCCACGTCTCCTGCCTGTCCTCTCCCTCTAGCCCAGAAAGTGAAGTTATAGGAGGGAGAGGAAGTATAGGCTGAGTCTCCGGAGATAGGAGAGGGTATAGGCAGCTTCAAGCAGGAGGAACACTAGCCAAGTCCCCACCACTGCCAGTCACAGGCTGCCCCTGGACTCGGGCAATGCAGCTGGCCTGCTGTCCAATGGGCAGCGAGGCGGAGAGGCAGAGCGTCAGGAGGCTGCTGCATTCCACGTGTCGCCTGTGTGTGCGGGAGGAGCACCCCTCCCAGGAGACAGGCTGTGCACCACGCGCTGGGCCAAGCCTTGCACTTCTTGTTCTCCCAGAAGGTCCTGTCCTGCAGTCAGCACGGCTCTGCCTCAGATGCCTCCTTAGGCCTCTGAGTGTCCCCGGACCCCATGTCACGCGGACCTTGACCCCAGGCACTGAACAATGGATAGGAGGACTCTATTTATGGCTTTGACTTCAGAGCAACCCCTGGGGCTTGACTGCAGAATGGAGACAGCCCCCTGATTGCTCATCGTTTTGGTCTTCATCCCTTGCATGGCAGACCTTCCCAGGCCCCAGGTCCACCTGGGCAGAGCACACGAGTGACGAGAGAGGCATAAAGGACTCAGAGTGGGTAGGTGGTTTGTCAGCTGTGCCTGGGAAATCAGGGAAAGCCTCCTGGAAGAGGAAATAGCCAGAACAAATTCTCAGAGCTGGGAGCTGTAGGCAACCAGTGAGGGGGGCACACCCAAGTTGCATTCAGGGTCCAAAGGCCAGGGATGGCAGGAGGTGAGCTTCTGGTGGTGAGTCCAGTGCCCACGCTGGGCAGTGGGAGGACACCTGCCATATGCCCATCTTCTGATTTGGCTGGGAATAAAGTCAGCACATTATGAGATTTTAAATAATACAGAGGAGAAGAGTAAAACCTTGGATTGTGAGTAACTTGATTTGCGAGTGTTCCACAAGACAAGCAAACATTTCTAATACATTTTAACGTGGCAAAAGAGCGATGCCTTGCAATACAAGTAGTTTGTTTCAGGAACAACTTATGCTCGCAAACCAAGGTATTACAGTATATGTATTGTACTTATTTGTGGCCTAAAGAGAAATAATAAAAAACAAAAACGCCTGTATCCACTCCCTAGATAAAGGAAGTGCACATTTTCAATTTCTTGGAGCCCTTGACTATGCCCAGCATGGTCCCAAGAGCCTTTATGTCTTCATTTGGAGAATCCTGGTCCAAATAAGAAAGATAGTGATGCACAGAAAGTTCTTGGCACAGATTCTGCGGGAATGGGCTCAGCGGCAGGCAGGCTCCATTGCATCTCCCGCCTGCCGCAGAACACCCAGGCACCTTTCTATGGGCCGCACCCCACTTTCATTCCTCGTCTCCCGTATCAAAGCTTGGTGTGCTTTGCTACTAAATCCCCAAGACATACCAGAAGCTATCAATAGTTTGAATTTCGCTACTAAACCTGCAGTCAGCCGTCAGGCCACAAGGTGGCGATCGAGAGTCAGGCAGGCGAGAGCCGGAGCCGCTGCCGGGCTCGGAGATGATGCTCTCCGTGGATGGGGGAGCCTTGGGCTTACAGCCAAAAGGGAAGAAACCCTCCTCCTCGGAGGCTTCTGTGCGCCAGGTACTGTGTAGGTGGGCGATCCAGGGTATTCTTCACAACCCTGAGCAGTAGGTGTGAGCATTCTCATTTTACAAAGCATGAAAGTGGACTCAGAGATGTTAAGTAACCTGCCTGAGCATACCCACCTAGGAAACGGCAGAGCTGGGGCAGTGACAGAGACGCATGAGGGGGAAACTATAGGGAAGTGAGAGAGAGAAAGCTAGTAACCTCTTTTTGAGCGCTTGCTTCAGCCACTCCCCGCCTTGTTGGGCCCAACCCACTGACTTCTCACACTGGCCTGGGAGGCAGATACTGTCACTGCCCCCATTTTATTGATAAGGAAACTGAGGCTCAGGGAGGCTAAAAACCTGGGGAGGCTGTTTGTCCTCAATACCCTGGCTCCCGAGGAATCAGCCTTCCCTGCACCCAGATAGAGGGCCACAGGGGTGAGCAGGGGACCCCTGAGTTCCCCCCACCTGCTAGCCCTGCCCAGCCCCTTCTCGAGGAAGGTCAGCAGGCTCAGGCCCTGCCCAGGCGAGGGCAGCCTCACCTTCCCCAGGCAGGAGGGGACTCCGTCACCAGAGCAAGACCCAAGGTAGACCTGGGTGCTGACCCCTATGGACGCTCCCAGAACAGGGGAGGTGGCTCACAGCAGGGAGCCCCTGATCAGGGGTCAGCGTTTCATTCTGATCGTTTCAGTCACTGGGACCTACCAGTGGGGGCGGCTGATCTGGTGGGGGCCTGGGGCTCTGGGGTTTGTTGTGCCCCCGACCAACCCAGCTTTCAGGGAATGCGTAGTACAAGGCTGTCAAGCTCCAGACCCAGCTTGCTGGTCATGACCTTGGACAGGTCTCCGTTTCTTTATAAACTGAAGGGTGAGCACAGAGCCATCATGAGGGTCACATGAGTAAGTGAGCCAAGCCTAGTGTTCATCTGACCCCAGGCACTCAAACAGTATGGCTAATATTATTCATGGGTGCCCCTCACTTCTCCCACCCAGGCGGCTAACCCTCAGCCCGGAACACTGAACCAAGAGGGGCCCAAGGGCCCTGAAGGGGGTGTGTGGGGCCATCCTGGCCACTGACAATGGCGAAACTCCCCTACGCCTTTAGGCCAAGGAAGCTTCCAGGAGCTGTGTTTCCTGTGACACCAGCCTTCCTTTCCCTACTCTCTGAGGCTGACAGACACCTGGGCCTTCCACGACCTCTGGGAGGAGGCACCGAGGCACCGGCAGCGGGAGCTTGTCCCTGCTCATCAGCCTGACCTGAGTCCTGGAGCCCAGGCCTCCCGGCCAGAGCCCTCCACTCGCTGTGGTTGATCCTAAGGTGAAGTTGGGGCACCTTCTTGCATCACAAGGTACAGGGATGCTGGCTCCTTACCACACGGGGGAGCCCTAGAGACCACGGTCAATGCACAGACAGGTGCGAGGAAGGATGGACAGACAGAGGCAGCCCCAAGGCTTCAGTTTATAGAGGCATTAAAGGGCTAACAGATAAATGACTAATAAAGCCTTTTATTGCTTGAGCTAGTTTGAGTTAAGCCTCTGTCACTTACTTAATACCAGAGTCCTGACTAAAACCCACACCGTTTTAACAGGGTTATTGGGTGAATGAATGAGATAATATTTCCAAGTTTCTGGCATAAAAATCAGTGTTCAAAAAAAAAAAACAAACAGTAGCTAGGATGATTCTCAACAGAGCACAAAATGACCTGTCCACCTCCCCCACCCCAGTTTTGCAACATCGCCCCCCTTTGTTTATAGAAATATGGTTTGTGAAAACTACCGAACACCAAACATGTGCATGGATTCTGAATATTTAAGAGGAGACATTGTTTGGGGGGCATTTTTTTCCTGCAGATTCCATTCTACTGGATATTGTCAGAGATTCCTGAGAACAAATGAAAATAATTGTTGGTGTAAAACACTCAGTGGACAACACATATCATCACCGCAAGAGCATCCTGCCATCTGAGCTCCAATGGCCACGAGCACCCGCTGGTGTGGGGTCCCCTCTGGTCCCACACACCCCCCTGTTTCATCCACAGCTGTAAGCCGGAGGCTGTGCCGCAGGGCCAGGCGGTGGGTTACTTCATAAGCAACGGAGTTCAATTGAAAAAAGTGAATTATCGGTGCTGAGTTACTAATAAGCAGATAATCAGGTTATGTCCACCACAAAAATGTCAACAGACAAAGCAATTGTGACAAGGGCAGAAAACTGGAGTCACGCTCTGCAAAATACAGGGACGCTGACACTCTAAGAAGGTAACTTAACGGCAATTGATCTTTCTGCGTATAAAGCACCCTACCAACACCTAGTAATAATGATGACAATGGCGACGACCAGGACAATGACATAGTGCCTGTGTCTATACAGAGTACTTCTCATGGGCCAGTGCCTTCAGGAATTATCTCATTTCATTCTCACTACAAGAGTATTATCCCCATTCTACAGATGAAGACACTGAGGCTCTGACGCGTGAAGGAGCTTGTTCAAGGTCACAGAGCTAGTGAATGGCAGATCCTGAGAGTAGGCAGGTAACCAGTGCAAACAAGCAACTCTGCTTAGAAAGCAGCCCAGGAGAGACAAGAAAAGCCCCCAATTTTTTGCAACTCTGTCTTTCGAGGAGTGGGGCGAGCTTCACTGGACCAGGCTCCAAGCCAAGGCATGCCTTGGAATGGCCTGAGGGTGGAGAAGGAGGTCTCCTTCCAGGAGAAGGCCCAACAGCAGAGCTGTGAGGTGCTGTCCATCCTAAGCTGCTAGCCAGGTGCTGGCCAGCGGGTTGGCTTAGACAGGCCAGGACAAGAGAAGCAGGGAGAAAGGGAGGCTGACGGCCAGAAAGCCACCCTCCATCTCGCGGGCCAGCCCAGCCCTATCACAGGCATGATCTATGCCTCTCACATCATTGCCTTGTGCTGTCCAGAGGGGAACGGCAGAACTCAGAGCAGTCAGCAAAGTTCACAAAGCACAGATGGGAAGATAGGGAAGGGAAGAGGAGAGGGTCGGTTCGTTTTCAAGATGAAAGCCCTTCCCCACTGCCCTGAGTGTCCAGGGAAGAAATTGTGTAGATTAGGAGCCTAGAAAGTGGATGAATATCAGGTTGGTCAAGAGAAGAAGCAGGAAGAAGTGGGGTCATCCGTGGGGCATCCAGGTGTAGGAACAGGTGCAGGCGCTGGGACTCCTGGGAACCTGGCCACACCCCCTGAGCCCTTTCCAAATCTGGAGGTGGGGACCTCTCTCAGTGGTGGCTCCTCGGAGCCAGGGCAGCGCTCAGGAGTGGGCCTGGCCAGCAGCGCCATTGCAGAGAGGACTGACCACTGAGCAGAAAGAAGATGAGGCAAACTACTGTGATTTACCCCCTGCATTTTGGCTAATTCCTGATCCCCTAAAATCTCGTTCAATTTGGATTTTTTGTTTTTGAGCTTTATACAAGTGGTATCATATTATGCATAGTCTTCTGCTAGTTCTTTTTACTTGTATGGCTGCCAACATTCATCCACATAGTTGCATTATCATTAGTAGCCGTTATCATTGTCGTATAGCCCTCCACTTCTTTATTAATTCTCCTATTGCAGATATTTGGGCTTTCCCAGTTTTTTACCAGAATGAACAATGCTACAGTGAGTGCCCATCTCCTTGGCTCCTAAGGTACACGGCCAGCGTTTTTCCAGAACAGGACCTGGTAGTGGTAGAGGAGTTACTGGGTTGCCAGGATAGGCACAGGGTCAACTTTGAGGCAAGGTCATTGTTTTCCAAAGTGATTTCACTATTTACGCTCCTACCAGCAATCAAAAGGGGTTCCCATTGCTCCCCATCCTTGCTAGTCCTTATCAATGTTGATCTTAATTTGCTAACTTATTATTATTGAAGTTGAGCATTTATTCATATATATATTCTCCATTTGTGTTTTCTCTGTGAAATGCCTATTCACGTCTTTTGCTCAATTTTCTTTTGGGCTTTTGTCTTTTTATTTACTTCTAGGGTTTGTTTGTTTGTTTGTTTTAAAATATAATCTGGATACAAATCCATTGCAGATAATTTCTTCCAATTTGTGGAATAGAAGCTCTGCATTTTAATGTAGCCTAATTTATCACATTTTTAATAGCTTATATCCTTTTTTGTCTTATTTACGAAATCCTTCCTTACTTGAGTCATCATGATAACTTCTTACAGTTTCTTCCTAAAGTTTTGACTTTCACATTAAAAATTTTAAGCCATCATGAATTTAGTTTTGGGGTACAGGTGGGATAAGCGTCCAATTTCAGATTTTCCAATTTCATATGGACAACCGATTATTCAAACACCTTATATTGAATAGTTAGTCCTCTCTCAGTGATCTGAAAAGCCAGTTCTGTTGCAGGTCAGGTTTCCATGCAGATGAGCATTAATTACTGTTGTATTGGTCTGTTGGTCTAATCCTATGCCAATACCACACTATCTTACCTCCTAACACTTCATATAAATCTTGATTGCATTTGGGGCATGTGTTACCACCCTTTCTTCAGAAGCTTACAGCTAGTCTTGGACTTTTGCTCTTCCATGTAGATTTTAGAATCAGCTTGTAAAGTTCTTTTTAGAAATCCTGTTGGGATTTTGATTGGAAATACAATCACTCTACAGAGATCAATATGGGGAGAATTGATAAAACGTGGATAATGGGTCTTTCTCTCCTTGAACAAGATAAATCTTCCTATTTATTTAAGTCTTCTTTAATGTCTTTCAATAAAGTTGTATCATTTTCTGCATCAGGTCTTGCACATCTTTTATTAATTTTTACATTCCTTACTTTCTGCCACTATCCTAAATGTCTTTTTCTGAGTTGTTTTATAAGCAAGTGCAGAGAAGAGCAATTTAGTTTTCAATATTATCTTCTATCCTGTCACATTGATAAACTCTTATTAACTAATAATATCTCAGTATATTATTTTGGTTTTTTAATGAAGATAATCATATTATCCAGAAATGATAGTTTTGGTTTTTTCTAATCATTATACCTTTCCTTCTTTGCTTTCTTCCTTCTTTTTCTTCTCCTTTTCTTTGTTCTTCTTTCGTATTAAACATGTTGGCTAGGATTTCCAATAAAATGCTGATTAGGAGAATATTAATTAAGATCCTTGCCTTGTTTTGTTAAGAAGAATGCTTTTTTATTTTTTACTACTAAGTATGATTTTGCCAAATTTTTCAAGTTAAGAAAATCCCCTTATATGTCTAGTAAACTAAGAATTTTAATCATTAAAGGATGTTTTGATTAAATGCTTTTCCTGCATTAATTTCCTCCTTTAACCTGTTAATGTTACTGCATATAATTAATATTTTATACATAAGTAACATTATATGACATGTAATATATGATATACTAACATGTAATATAATATATAATTATTATATGTAATGTAGTGATATTAGTATTACATTAATATATAATATACTGTTAAACTACCCTTATATCCATGGTATAAACCCATTTGGTCATGATTTTTAAATATTTTGTTGGACTCATTATTCTACTATTCTTTCTTAATTTTTGCAACTAGGCACATGGGTGAGGTTGTCCTGGTTTGGGTAATAAGGTTATACTGATTTCTCAAAGTGAGCTGAGGCGTGTTCCCTATTTTCTGTATTCTGGAAGAGTATGTACAAAATTGTCATCTCTGGTTGTTGTTTTTTTAATGTCTAAACTCATCTGGACTTGATTTTTTCTGTGTGGAAATATTTTAGCTACCTAGACAATTATGTTTTGTGGCTTTGGGACTTTTCAGGATTTTTATTTCTTCTTGAGTCAGTTTTGATAAGTCATATTTCAAGGAATTGGTGCATTTCTTCTGTTTTTAAATTTATTAACGTAAAGTTGTATGATATTCTCTTCAATATCTTCTCTATCTATAGCACTATTTCTTTTCTCATTCTTAATATTATTTATTTATGCCTGTGTTTTTTAAATTTTGCCAGATTTTTATCTATTTTGTCTTTCAAATAACCAATTTTGGCCTTGTTGATTCCCTCTACTGTGTTTTTACTTTCCTCTTTTATTAAATGATAGCCTTTCTTCTACTTTCATTGAGTTCTGATGTACTTTTTCTAATTTTGTAAGTTGGATGCTAGCTCATTGTCAGTCTTTCATTTTTAAAATATAAGCATTTAAGGCTCTACATTTCCCTCCAATGACCACTTTTGCTGCCTTACACAACTTTTGATATGTAATGTTTTCATTCAGCTCTAAGTACTATAATACGTTCCATTGTGATTTTTTTTCCTAATTTAAAAACATGGAATATTTTTTATTATTTTATCAATGACTTTTAACCTACTAGCATTGTAGGTGACCTGTATGATACCAGTTGTTACTTGTTGAAAATTGCATGATGTTCTATTGGGTTGTTGGAAAAGTCATGACATAATTTTTCTATGGTTTTCATTGCAAAAATGTGTCATGGCTTTTCTGACAACCCAATAGTATGTGATCACTTTTTATCAATTTCCCATGAAAACATTTGTATTCTCTAGTTGTTTTGTTTAGGATTTTACCTACATCTATTTGTTCGAATTTGTTAATTGTATAGTTTAAATCTTTGATATCTTAAGTTTTTATTTGCTTGAGATATCAATAACTACAAGAGATATATTGAAATCTTCTGTAATAATCATGGATTTATCAAATTTTCTCTGTACTTCTGTTCATTTGTGCTTTGTATATTTTGAGACTATGCTATTAGTTGAATTCTTTTATCTTCCAGGTGCACTAAAAATTTTATCATTATTATCATTATAAAGGAACTTTCTTTATCTCTTCAATAATATTTCACTGAATGACTTTCTTTTGATACTAATTAAAGCCACCCCAATTTTCCTTTGGTTGGTATTTTTCGGATGTAACATCTGAATACCTTTATTTTCAGCCTTTTGGTGTCCTTATGTTTTAGGAGTGGCTCTTATAGACCGCATAGCTAGATTTAAAATATTATATCTCATAATCTCTGTCTTTTAACTAGAGAGTTTAGCACGTTTACATTTTTTTAAGATCAGTGATAAAGTTTCACTTGTATCTGTGGTCTAACTTTGTGCTTCTTTTTGAAACATCAGTCTTTTCCATGGTTCTTCTTCTTTTATTTTTTTAAAAATTGAGGAATTTCCCCCTTTTATTTTGTTTTTCCCCCC
The DNA here is from genome assembly GCF_001890085.2 of Hipposideros armiger. Taxonomy (NCBI): domain Eukaryota; kingdom Metazoa; phylum Chordata; class Mammalia; order Chiroptera; family Hipposideridae; genus Hipposideros; species Hipposideros armiger. The sequence continues at coordinate 1,358,834 of NW_017731353.1, forward strand.
TCTACATATTTCATAGTCACATACTCCTTTTCTATTATTTTAGTAATTACCCTTAAATTTTCACCTTTCAAATTTTAAAAAGTCTAGACTTAATAATTATCTTATCCCTCCTCCCAAATAATTCAAGGACCTTAAACCATATTAACTCCAACCACCTCTTCCAACTTATACACAATTGATAGTCAGTATTTGAGTTCTGCTCCCTTTTTTTTGCCCACAAAGTAGACATTATTATTGCTATTAATACTATTTTATAAGACAACTTCTGTTTAGATTTACCTACATGTTTATCACTCTTTACTCACCATTTCTTCTTGTATATCAGACTTTCTTCTCAGGATCATTGCCCTTTATTTTCCTTTAGTAAAAGTCTGACAGTGGTGAATTCTCTCAGTTTTTGTTCATGTCGAAATGACTAGTTTGTTCTTTTTTTTTTTTTAAGATTTTTATTGGGGAATTGGGGGATGGGAACAGTGCTGGGGAATTGGGGGAAGGGGAACAGACAAGTTGTTGTCGTTTTGGTCTTCAGTCTAGTTGTGGAGGACGTTGCTTCACTGGCCCAAGTTGGCACCATCATTGCGCTCTTCCCCGGGCGAGGCAGATCAGTCACCGGCTTCTGGACGCCACTCATTGCAGCTGCTGGCCGCTCACACTGGCTGCTGGCTACATACAGTAGCCCATGGCAACCCACTGCAGCAGGGGCTGCAGCCTACCCCGTCGCCCGCGACTCACGGCAGCCCAGCTCCAGGTTGAGCTGTTGTTCAGCATCTTAGCTGTAGAGGACAGTGTCACTGGCCCTCATATGTGGGACCCGAATCGGGGCCCTCTGGCATCCCAAACCAGCTCTTAACCAATGCGCCACTCAGCCAGCCCTGACTAGTTTGTTATCATTCTCAAAAAATAGTTATACTGAATATACAAATCTAGGCTGATAATTATTTTGCCTCGGTACTTTGTAGATATTTTCCCATTTCTTATGGATTTCTATTGTGGCTATTGATAAGTCAGCTCTTAGTCTAAATGTCATTTTCCTTTGTAACAAATTTGTTTCTTTTCTCTGGTTGCTTGGAAGATCTTCTCTTTATCTTAGGTCTTCTGCAAGTTTGTTACACTGTGTATAGGTGTGGATTCATGTCTTGCGAATTCTGAAACGTTCTCAGCCATTATCTCTTCAACTGTTACCTTACCTTGGCTGTCTTTCTTCTTTCCTTGTGGGTCTCAGTTGCATAGCAGACCTTCTCATTCTTCCATATTTCTCAGCATCCTTTTCATAGTTTACATCTCCTTTGCTCTTTGTGTGGTTTTCTGAATGATTCCTTCAGATCTATTTTCCAGTTTATAATTTATCTCTTCAGCTGCTCCAATCTATTTCATCCATCTGATGAGATCTTTATATCATTGATTGTAATTTTCATTTATATGAGTTATATTTGGTTTACCTTCAAAAATTTTTTGGCCATTTTTGATAGGCTTTTCTTCTGCATTCATTTTTTTGTGGTATGATTCCATCTTTTATTCCCTTGAACCTTTTATAATGATTGTTTTATATTCTGTATTTGGTAATTACAATAGCCAAAATACGTGTCTAAGGTGTCTAAATATATTGTTTATTATATTGCTGACTCGCACACATAGTGGCTTGTTTCCTTGTGGTTTGGTGATCACGGGTTGTGAGCTCATTTTTTTTTTTATCGTTGAATTTAATCTGTGGGAATCCTGAGGGCTTAACTTGAAGGTGCATGCCTACTCAGGTGCATTTGTTTCTACTAGGAATCAGAAACCACTATTTGCCTGGGGCTACTTTAACCACCTTTAAGAGACCCTGGCTCAATGCAGGAATCTTGAGTTAGGTTTTTTCACCTGGTCTCTGCCCTAGATAGAATTTGCCTATCACAGTGCTTATTGCAACATTTAGCCTGTTTCCTGTTTATGTGTTAGTTACCACACCATGTTTTAGTCTCAGTTCCCCATTGTCTTGTGTTTTTCTTGGCAGAGGGTATTGAGTTCTTGGAGATTTTTCTCACTTTCTAACAAAACCAGCAGTGCATTAAAAATAATGGTTTGTTTTGTTTTGTTTTTGTAATTCATGCAGAATATATTTGAATTTTAGTGGGAGGGATTTTCAGAGCACTAATTCACCATCTCATCAAAGTGGCAATCCCAGGATGCTATTGTTATCCCCATTTTACAGATGAGGAAAAACTGAGGCTCAGAAAATTAAAAGTCTTGCTCAAGACTACACAGCCAACCAGTGGCAGAGTCAAGACTAGAACCCATGCTATCTGACTCCAGAGCCTGAGCCTGAGTGTTTAATCTGGGGGTTGTTGGTCTCCAAAGGAGAAGAAACATGCTTACAGGTTTGCAGCCTTGGAGCACGTGGTGGAGGCCCAGGCCAGCACTCTGGGATGAACCCATCAGCTTCTGGTGGGAAAGGAGAGTAAGGAGACCCTGTGTAGCCCAGAATGGGCAGGCCCCTGCCTTCCAGCACTAGTTGCCATCTCGGCACTGGCTCAGCCAGAGCCTGTACAGGGCACTCAGCCCACAGCTCCCACCCTGGGAAGGGAGCCAGCAGGCACTTTCTGCACTCAGGTTTCCATGACAACCAGTCACCCTATGTGATTAGAAGCAAAAGCCACAGGCAGTGAGTGGAACACTCCTGAATCTTGAGTCCTTATTACAGGTAGGTCTTCTGCAGTCTTAGGGGCAGTGTGCGTGTGTGTGTGGGGGGAGGGGGGGCGCTCAGAGGAAAGAGGATTTGTGTGATGGGGTAATGTATAAGCAAGCCCCCAATAATGCCACTCGTTAGCCCCTTTCTCCTTACCCACTCCCAAATTATGATGGCCCCAGGGTCCCAGGCCCAAGGAAGTCCAGAAACACATTGGGGGTGGCCTGGTGCAAGGCCCCAAACAACACTAGGTTTCCCTTTTCATTCAACAGCAATCCCCTCATACCACCTCCGGCCAGGTCCTCAGGCTCCTGTGATAAATGAGGATCCCTGCCCTCAGTGAACAATCAGTCTAGTGCAAGACTCAAAAAGGTCCAAACAGCCAATTACAGCCAGGGGACAAAGGGCACAGAGGCCATGAGAGTACAGAAGATGGATTCCCTTTAGGAAGACTTCCCGGACCAGAGATACTTGAGCTGGGCCTCAAAGGCTGACAGGAACTTTGCCCAGTAGCGAAGGCAGGGAAGGGCGTTCCAGGCAGAGGGAACCCAACGCAGAAGGCTCCGAAGCATGAAGGGGCAAGGTCACTTTAGTACAAGGTGAGGGAAGCGGGCGAAGATGGCCACAGAGGGGAGCCAGGCCAGCGCTTGAAGGGGCTTGAATACCATGCTGTGAACTTTGGCTTTTTCCTGGGAGTAGCGGGCGACACGGCCCTATTGTCATCACAGCATCAAGGATGGATAGGAGCCTGGGAACCCAGGAACCCAGGAAGGAGTCTGCTGCAATCACGTAAGGAGAAACCACAGTAATGAGGACAATGACAGTGGTGGCAAGGATGACAGAGAAGGGGAGAGATTTGAGATGTGTTTAGAAGGGCAAACGAACAGGACTTGGTGAAAGATTGAATGTGAGGAGGGTGAAAAGGATGGGGCATTAAGCAGGAGACGGGATGCAAGAGTAGGAGTGGAAACAGGGGTGAGGTGGCCGTATCAGGGATGTGACAAAGTTTCCTCATAAAGATGCCAGTGGTGCAGCTCCCTAGCATGCGATATCCGGGACATTTCCTTTCCAGGGGAAAAAGAGTGTTTCAGAACCTTCTTCAGCCTGGAGGCTTCCAGCAGCTTCAGTCACGAAGTGGGCAGTTCAGGCTGCAGTGTGCCCCCACCCCCAAGCCCTGCTCTGAACCACACCAACCCAGGTGTCCCATAGCCCCTGCAAGAGGCAACGGGGGCAGCTACTGTCTCCCATGATTGGGCCACTGGCCCCTCATCTCCCAGGCCAGTGAAGCCAAATTTCTGTTTCATGCCTTGTTTCCTTCTGGTTATGTGCTTGTCACAAAGATATCTGTGACTGCTGGGTTGTGTAGCCTGGAGCTATATTAATAAGAAATAAATTGTAGCGCAATCAAGGTGATGATTGCAAATCTAAGAGAGGTGGCTCTGGAGGCAGAACTGTGTGCAAACCCCACCACTGTCCTAACTGGCTATGTGTCTCCAGGCATGCCTCCCCCACTGGACAGGATCCTCAGGTACTCCAGGCTCTTCTGCTCATGCTCTTCTCCTCCCTCACTCCCCTGTCCTGTTCAAACTCATCTCCTGTTCATGCTTCTCTCTTCTTCCTCACTCCCTTTAAGACCACACACCTCTCCTGCCCACACCTGGGACCAACCTACTCCACCCAGACTAATCCCGGTAATGAGTCATAGGCTCCTTAGAGAACAGTGTTGAGACCCAACGTCTCCCCATTCCCCTCCCTTCATCTCCAGCCTCCATCTTGATTTCCAGGCCTGGCCATCAGGAACTAGAGCTGTTTCCAGCTCATCTGCATGGCTGGACTGAGATATGTGACTGTGACTCGGGACTAGGAGGCATCATCCTGCCCCCAGGGAAAGCTGGCAACTCAATGGGGCACCAAGGCTGGTATCCATCTCTGCTCCTCTTGTTGCCTCTTCCAGGAGCCCATGTCACCCCAACACACATCCCAACGCCCAATGGGAGTAGGATAAAGGAGGTGTGGTCCGTGAAGTAGCCTGGAAAGGGGGCGGGGTCAAGCCTGAAGCTCAGAGGCAAACCCCGCCCCCTGGGCCCCAACAACCCGAACCCACTCCAGGAAGGCCCGGGAAAACCAGAGGGGGTCGCAGGCTGGGCACCCCGCAGAGTCCGGGCGCCCCAGGCCTGATCCGCGCCCTGCGTGGTGGAGCTACCCCTCAGCCAGGGGAGGCTCCCAGACCCAGCACCCGCTTCCTCCCCGGGGCGGGGCCCGTCGGCCACAAGCCAAGCGCCGTAAAATTTAAAGAGGTGAGAGAGACACTTCGCAGAAACCTCAGCAGCGCGGGGAAATGAAATAAGGCCTCCCTTCGGGGCGCCCTTCGCCCCGCCCGTGCGCGGCCCGGGCCGGGTCACCCCAGAGGGTCCAGGTGCGGGCCCAGCGCTCAACACCCCCCTCCCCAGGGCTGGAGTTAAGAAACGCTCCCCTCCCCATGCTGCCCCGCAGCGTGCGAGAGCGAGGCCAGGCACCCAGGGAGCTGCACCCCAGCAACCTGCTGGGTGTCCGAGTCCGGCCCTGTACTTCGTCCTCTCCAGGGCAGAGAGCGCGTCCCCTCCCCCACGTGGACAAACGGACCCAGACCCTCCCCTCCCCATGCTTTTCCGGGTGTCCGACGGTGCTTCTGGTTCCTGCTACCCCCTCCCTCTCCGCGCCGCCAGAGAGCTCCCCCACTCCTGCGTAGCCCCAGCCTTCTCCCCCCATGATGGATGGAGCCTTCAGGGAGCCAGCGCGGGCGGGCTCGGCTCAGGCGGAAATGAAGAGGATAAGATCTGCGAGCCCAGCCGCCCCTGACACGGTGATATCCGCCTAGCTCGCTGTGCTCTGGGTGATGGATGGGGCGGAGCAACCACCCCCCTCTATCCCACCCCCACTCCTGCCCAGCCCCGTGAGCGGTGGGACCAAAGGTCCCCGCCCCACAGCCCGGCAACCCCTACCCCACGACAGAGCTCACACGCGCACACACACCCTATGGCGCCCCTCCCAGAAACACCGCACCGCGGACACACACACACAAACACACACAAACGCGCGCGCGCGCAGCCGACTGACTCCCCACACACTTAGCCCCCTAACTCATCTGGCCGTGCCCACGCACATATATGGGACTGTCCCTTCCCACACACACTCGCAGCAGACCCTTCTCCTGGCACTTACATGAACAAGGCTGTCCTTAGTGCAAACCACACCTCACACATTTGTCTATCTGCCTGCCTCCTGCCTGTGTGTATATATACACATATCCAGGCAGTCTAGACCCTCTCATCCCTAACAGGGTGTTCCTAGAGTCTCATGGACCACTCAGGAAGGTGTGACTGCTGTGAAGCTCAGCCCTGGGGGGTGGTCTTGGCACGGGAGCAGGACAACAGTTGCTGCTTGCATTCATCACCTTGTTTGGCCACTGAACAGGTCAGCCTTGGCATGAACAGGGATAGCTGACAGTGCCAGTACTGTCCAAACAGGTTCCGCTGTCAATGTTGCCATGGTTACCATCTTCCTAGCACTATCTCACAGCAACATCATCGTTACTATGGTTACAGGCACCGCATCCCTGCTCTGCTTTGCTACCATTTGGTTGCCATCATCATTCACTCATCCCCTCATTCTGCTCATCAGCTGGGGATACAGAGATGAGCAAGCCAGTGCCCACCTTTGGGAGTGCACAGTGGAATGGGAGAGACAGGGCAACCAATGGCTTTGTACACTCCTCAGAGCCCTGAAAAACAATTAGGCCTTGCCACATAAGTGGTTTAGTAGAAAGGATACTCAGGGAACAGCAGGCAGGGAGGGCAACAAGAAGACAGGCAGGAAGCCATGGACAGCATCACCACCACCGCGTGGTGTCCCGTGTGCTTGGAGAGGAGTACACCTTTGGGGTGTCATGGGCAGATAGTAAGGAGAGGAGGTGGGTTGCTGCCACACTATGGAGGATCTTTAATGACCCAAGATTCCCTGTGGCACGGCTCTCAGTTTCACCGAACTGGATTTCAATCCTGACTTTGCCACCCCCAAGCTGAGGGACTTTGGGCACATCATTTCTGCAGTGTCTGGCACTTCAGTAAGTTCTGTGGGAGTCATTTTTACTCGTTATTTCTAACCATGCAAAACAGCTTTGGCGAATCCCCAACATTAACACTTTTGGCCTCTGGGAGGAGCTCAAGTTCCTCTCCTCACTAACCTACCTCCTAATGCCAAACCCCAGAGGAACCAAGGTGGGTGGTTAAAGCCAAGGGAGTTACTGGAGGGTGAAGTCTGGGAGTGGGGCTTTCCTGAAACTAAATCCACCTGTGTGCTCCCTCTCCTTTGTCAACAGGCTATCTACGGAAAGAAAAGAGTCAACCCCTGGGTCATGACAGGTGGGTAAAGACTAGGGCTCACTCACCTGGGCCAGGGATTCAACATGGTGGTGTGAACTCGAGGCCTTAGATGACTGTTATTTAACTAGAGTTTCCCATCAAAGCCAAAAGGAGGGCTCTTTTGAAATGTGAACGCCTGGAAAATCCTGACTCTGCAGGTTTGGGTTTGAATCCTGAAAGAAACTCCTAGGGGATTGTAATGTGCACCCTGGTTCCTTTCCCAGATATCTTGGCAGCTTAGGCCCCTGGGACCAGCACTCAATAGGCATCCTTGGTTCTGTCTATGCAGCTCCCTTTCCCTCTCAAGGACACTATCTCCATGTCAGCTCTCTGCCAAGACATGGCTATATGGAGAGCTGCCATGTTCTCCCATGACTCTGTTGATTGGTCCAGAAATGGGCAACTGATCCAGGATCAGCCAATCAGAATCCTTCCTTGGGATTTTTTAGAAATTATTTCATTAAAGTTTCAAATATAAAATATTTAATACATATGGAAAAATAGAGAGGAATATAATAAAACCCTTGTGCTCATCACCCATATTTAGCAATCATTAACATTTTGTCATATTACTTTTATCTGATTTTGCCCTCTTTCTGGTTCCTTTTCATCACGTTCTTCACTACTACTTACCCATAAATAACTATTATTCTTAATTCGTGTGTATCCTGTCCATCCACATTTTTATACTTTTATAGCATATAAGTGTCCATAAAAATATAGTGTTATTTGTGTGTTTTTAATATTCAAATGTTGTCCTACACCATTATGTACATATTTACATTGATAGACTCCTTTTTGACTTGTTTTCACTCAACATTTATTTTCTGAGATCTATGTTGATACATGTAGCCCTGGTTCATTCATTTTACCTGAGAAAGAGTAGCACATTGTATGCAAACACCATAATTTCCTTTCCAACTCCACTATTGGCTGCAGGCAGATTGTTTCCTGATTTAGTTGCAATTGCAAATGATTCTGCAATGAGCATCCTCGTGCATGTCTCTGAGAAATGTCTCTGTGCATATGCCAAGGAGTGAAATGGCTGAGTCCTGGGCTGTGTACATTGTCAAGTTGTATTTCCAAATTGATCTCCAAAGTGATTGCACTAATTTACCCCTCCCCCACCAGCAGGGTGCAAGAGTCCATTTGCCCACATCCTTGCTAATACTTCATACTGCCAGACTTTTTGCCCATTTGATGGATGTGCTCTGGTATCTTACTGTCGATCTTCTTTTATGCTTCCCCAGTTGTTAGTGAAGTTAAGCATCTTTTCATTTTTTACGGGAAATTCTATTTTCTCCTTTTCATACCAGCTGTTCATATCCTTTTCCCATTTTTCTGCTGGTTGTTTGTCTTTATCTTATTAAATTGAAAAAAGTTCCTTATGTAATCTGAATATTAATCCTTTACAGTTTTTTTACTTCGAGATATTTTCTCCCACCTTATGGTTAATTTTTTAAAAAATTATTTGGGATGTCTTTCTACATATATATTGGTTTTGGCACAGGAATAGACAAAATAATGAAGCAGAAAGGAGCATCGAATGTATCAGTCTTTTACTTCATGGCTGGTGCTTCCTTTCTCTCTCTCTCCTCCTCCATGTTTAAGAAGTATTTCCCTAAATAAAACCATAAGATATTCTCTAATACTTTCTTCTGATTATTGGGAAGGCTTTGCATTTTCTACACTTAGCCTCCACCTAGATTTTGACATATGGCCTTCCATATGTATTATTTTATACCGCCTCTCAATACAGATAGCCAAGTGTCCCAGCATAGTATTCCCCACTTCCCATTGATTTGTGAAGCTATCACTATCAACAGATAGACTTTCTGTACAAGTTAGTTTTGGGGCTCAGCTTTCTGTTCTGTTGATCTGTTTATCCCTGTGTCACCACCACAGAGTTTTCATGATTATGTCTGTATAAGAAATCTTGATATATGTGTTTGTATGGCAGCTGTGATAGGCAGGCTAGCTCTTCACCATCCTGTTCCTCGCGTTCTTGGGACCACAGCTGGGCTCCATCTCACAGTTTCCCTTGCAAGTAGGTGTGGCCATGTGAGTGAGTTCTGGCTAATTAGGTGCATGGAAACACCGTGCATCACTTGTAAGCATTGCTTACAAAACCTCCCACATGTGATCTTGCATTTTTGCATCCTCTTTCCCCTTCCACCAGCTTGATGCAAACGTGCATGGTGACCTTGAAAGATGGGAGCCAAAAATGGAAGAAACCTGGGTTAATGAATTGCTGCTTGAACGAGAGTGGCCCACTGATCAGGAGCATCTATCTTGGATTTTACACAAGCCAGACATACACTTTTATCACATTTGAGCCTTAAACGTGTTGAAGTCTGTTTCACCTGCTAGTATCACTCTAATACAAAATGGCTAGGTAGCTCTCTGCCCGCTTTGTTCTTCCTCTTCAAAATTGTCTTGGCTGTCCTTCTCTTCATGGGAACTTTAAGTTCAGTTTACCAAGTTCTTTTAAAAAACCCTGCCGTGTCTTAATTGGAATTCTATTTAATTTCTGTGTTAATTTGTAGAGGCTTGCTTTCTTTACAATGCTGAGTCTTTCCATTCATAAACACAATCCATTTATTTAGATATTATTTATTTGATGTTATTAGATTAGGTCAATTTGATTAGATCAATAAAGGTAACTTGTTTTATACACAGGTCTTGTGTATCTTCTGTTAATTTTCTTGACACTGTGAATGAAATCTTTTTCTTTTTCACATGGTATGTCCTAATTGGCTACTGCTGTTTTATAGAAACCCCAATGTTTTTTGAATATTTATCTTGTATCTGGCAACCTTGCTAAACTCTTATTAGTTCTAGTTATGTATGGTTTTGGATTTTCTACATAGAAAAATCATATAAAAGATGCCTCCACTTGCTATCCTTTCTGCCTTATCCCACCTGGTTTACTCCTTCAACCTTCAGGTCTTTGTTGAAACATCATCTAATCAGTCAAGCCTTTCCTCCCCTCTCTGTAAAGCAGCATTCAAACACACACACACACACACACACACACACACACACGCAGTTCTTTATCCCCCTTAGCCTACGTTATTTTTATTTTTAGGGCTGACATATAAATTATTGGTTTATTTTTGTCTGCCTGCTCCACTAGAATGTAAGCTCTTTGAGAGCAAGAGCTTTTTCTGTTTTGCCTATTTCTGTATCTCACAGTGCTTTGCTTAACTGACTTTTTAAAAATAATGCCAAATTTATTCTTTGCTTTCTTATCTCTATTCCATGTATTTCCTTTCTTTCTTTCGGTTTTTTTTAGACTTTTTAAAATTTTTATTTTAGGTTTACAGCAAAATTGAGAGGAAGGTACAGAGATTTTCCCCCTGTCCCCACACATGCATAACATACCCCATTATCAACATGACTTTCCAGAATGGGCTTTTTTTGTTTTTTTTGTTTTTTTGTTTTTTTACCAAGGATGAAATGGTATTGACATATCATAATCACCCAAAGTCCATCATTTACCTTAGGGTTTATTCTTGGTGTTGTACGTTCTATGGGTTTGGACAAATGTATAATGACCTATATCATTATAACATCATACAGAATATTTTCACTGCACTAACCCCCCCGCTTTTCAACCCATGGCAATCACAGATCTTTTTATTGTCACCACAGTTTTACCTCTTCCAGAATGTCATATAGTTGGAATCATACATAATGTAGCTTTTTCAGATTGGCTTCTTTTCCCTAGCAATATGCATTTAAGATTTCTCCATGTCTTTTCGTGGTATGACAGCTCATTTCTTTTTAGCATTGAATAAAATGCCATTGTCTGGATGTACCAAAGGCTTTTCATCCATTTACCTACTAAAGAACATCTTGGTTGCTTCCAAGCTTTGGCAATTATGAATAAAGTTGCTATAAACATCCATGTGCAGGTTTTTTGTGTGGACGTAAGTTTTCAATGCTTTGGGTAAATACCAAGTACTGCAGTTGCTGGGTCTTATGATAATAGTATGTTGAGTTTTGTAAGAAACCACCAAACTGTCTTCCAGAGTGGCTGTACCATTTTGCATTCCCACCAGCAATGAATGAGAGTTCCTGTTGCTCCACATCCTCACTAGCATTTAATGTTGTCAGTGTTCCAGATTTTGGCCATTCTGATAGGCGTGTAGTGGTATCTCATTGTTGTTTAATTTGTGTCTCCCGGATGACATATGATGTGGAGCATCTTTTTATATGCTGATTGGCCATCTGTATATTTTCTTTGGTGAGGCATCTATTAAGGGCTCTTACCCATTTTTAAATCAGATTGTTATTGGGCTGTCGGAAAAGTCATGACACATGTTTGCAACAGATGGCACTAGTTCATTTTTGGAAGTACTAGACTAGAGTCATTCACATCTATGTTACTCCTATGTCATTTGACAGCTGACGGTTCTAGCTTCATTCCAAAAAAAATTGAGTGATTTGGTTGAGTTTTGGAGATTTTACAACAAGTTGAAGATGGGAGACCAAACTGTGCATTTTTGCCATATTTTACTGTTTTACTTCCATAAAAGGAAGAACGCGCGTCAAGCTTGTGAAAAGTTGCATAAAGTTTACGGTGACAATGCTCTACAAGAATATCAGTGCCAATGATGGTTCATGAAATTCCGTTCTGGTGATTTTGATCTCGACGACGCTCCTTGGTCAGGCAGGCCCACCGAGGTTGATGCCGACAAAATAAAGGCATTGATCGAGTCAAACCCATGTTACATGACACGAGAGATTGCAGAAACATTGAACATCCATCATTCAAACATTCATGACCACCTGAAGAAGCTGGGATACACAAGCAAGCTTGATATTTGGGTTCCTCATGAACTCAAAGGAGCTCATTTGACAGTGCGTATAAACATCTGCAATATGCTCATTAAATGTGAGGAAAACGATCCTTTTTTGAAGCAACTGATAACTGGTGATGAGAAGTGGATTGTTTACAACAATGTGGTGTGCAAACAGTCTTGGTCCCGACGTGATGATTCGCCTCAAACAACATCGAAAGCAGACATTCATCAGAGGAAGGTTATCCTCTCAGTGTGGTGGAATTTTAAAGGTGTTGTGTTTTTTGAGCTCCTACCAAGGAACGAAACAATCAATTTGAATGTGTTCTGTCGGCAATTGGACAGTGTGAACGAATCAATCATCCAGAAACATCCAGAGCTTGTTAATTGTAAAGGAGTTGTGTTCCATCGCAACAACATGAGACCACACACAGTTTGATTAATAGATTAAAAGTAAAGCACAATAGATGGAGACAAACCATTTAAAATAAAAATAAAATATTTAAACTCTTAGAAAATTATGAATATAAAAAGAACTTTTTTTAACCTACCAAAAACCTACAATAAAGATTATAAGCAGTGAAGTATCGCCTGACCTTGCACCGTCAGACCTCCCCACTTGTTTCACTCTCTTCAAAACTCCTTGCGTGGTATAACATTCAATTCAGATGAGGCTGTAAATCAGCACTTTGTTCAGTTTTCGCAAATAAAGACAGGTCCTTCTATGAACGAGGAATTATGAAGCTCACTGAAAGATGGCAAAAGGTTATCGAACAAAACAGGCAATATATCATTAATTGATCTTTGTTCTTTATATAAATAAGTGACCTTTGAAAAACATAGACAAAATACATCATGACTTTTCCGACAACCCAATAGTTTTCTTATTGTTGAGTTTTAAGAGTTCTTTGTATATTTGGATAACAGTCCTTTATCAGATGTGTCTTTTGCAAATATTTTCTCCCAATTGTGTGGTTTGTATTCTAATTCTCTTGATACTGTCCTTTGCAGAGCAGTTTTCAGTTTTAATGAAGTCCAGCTTATCAATTATTTCTTTTATGGGTGTCTTTGATGTTCCGCATTTTTTTTTTCAATACAAAATCAAGGGGATTGCTTCTAATACTTCACCGCTTATAATCTTTGTTGTAGGTTTTTGGTAGGTTAAAAAAGTTTTTTATATTCATAACTTTCTAAGAGTTTAAATATTTTATTTTTATTTTAAATGGTTTGTCTCCATCTATTGTGCTTTACTTTTAATCTATTAATGTGTTGAATTGCACCAATAGGGTTACTAATATTAAACCATCCTTGTTATCCTGGAATAAATTTGATTTAGCCTTGGTGTATATTTAGCATAAAATTTAGGATTCATTTTGCCAACATTTTTTTTTTAAAGATTTTTATTGGGGAATTAGGGGGATGGGAACAGTGCTGGGGAATTGGGGAAAGGGGAACAGATAAGTTGCTGTCGTTTTTGTTCTTCAATCTAGTTGTGGAGGATGTTGCTTCACTGGCCCAAGTTGGCACCATCATTGCGCTCTTCTCTGGCGAGGCAGATCAGTCGCCGGCTTCTGGACGGCCGCTCACTGCGGCTGCTGGCCGCTCACGCTGGCTGCTGGCCACACACGGTAGCCCATGGCAATCCACTGCCACAGGGACTGCAGCCTACGCCGTCGCCGGCGACTCATGGCAGCCCAGCTCCAGGTTGAGCTGTTGTTCAGCATCTTAGCTGTGGAGGGCAGTGTCACTGGCCCTCATATGTGGGATCCGAACCGGGGTCCTATGGCATCCCAAGCGAGTTCTTAACCATCACGCCACTCGGCCGGCCCCATTTTGCCAACATTTTAAAAGAAAATTTGCATCTATGTTCCTAAGTGAGACTGGCTTATCATTTTTCTTTCTTTGAGTTTTATCCAAGTCTGGTAAAAGTTATCTCAAGCACAAAAAAGGAGATAGAGATGAGGGCTTATTCTCTTTCTATTCACGAAACAGTTTAAGACAAGAGTTAACTTATTTCTTGAAATTTTGGTAAAACTCACCTGAAAAATATCCAAGTTCCAATGTTTTCATTGCAGGTCAAATTCTTAAGTGGTTGTGGGTCTATTTGAATTTTCTATTTTTTTCTGAAGCTAGTATTGATCATTTTTTAGATTTCTAAAAAGTACGTCTATTAACAAGTTTCTAAATACATTGGCATAGAATCATTTAAAATATTCCCTTATGATCCTTTTCATCTCTATTGAGTTTGTATCTATGTCTCTTTTAAAAAAAGTCTCTTTTTAGCTTCTTTCACCTTTCCAGAGGATGTGTATTTTATTAGTCTTTTCAAAGAACTAACTTTTGATTTTATTGATAATTTCTGTTGTTTGCCTTCTAGTTCATTTTTCTATCCTCTTCAGTTGAAAATTTAGTTCAGTTATTTTCAAACACTTTGTTTTTTCTAATGAAGGTATTTTGAAGCTATAATTTTCTCTCTAAGTTCCATTTTGGCGGCAACTCACAATTTTGGACATGTATAATTTTAATTGTTCAGTTATAAATATTTGTAATTGATGTTATAATCTTCTTTAATTCATTAGTTACTTAGAGATGTTTTCAACTCTGGCTAGCCTTTTGTTATTAAATTCTTATACCATGAGGTCTGTATAATAGTGCTTTGTTATTTTTTTAGTTTCCTTTTCTGTGCTAGAATGGGTCAGTATTTATAAACATTCCACATATACATAAAGAGAATATGTACTTTCCATTTGCTACACTTAGAATTCTACTTGGATTCTTCATATTAAGCTTCTTAATTTTGTTGTCTAGTCTCCTATATCTTCTTTACCCTTACTAGTTTTATTTTTTTCTTACTCCAGCTGAACTATGTTAAAATGTCCCAGTATAATTGGGGATTTGTTCAATTTTTGCTTAATGCATTCTAGGCTACATCAAGTTCAGTGTTATATTTTCCTGGGAAGTTGTTCTTTTTATCATTAATTATAACCTACTTTCCTTAATATTGCTCTTTTCTCTAAAGTTTATTCTGTTCGGCATTAACATTGCTATACCAGCTCCATTTTGGTTAGTATCATTAACATTGCTATACCAGCTCCATTTTGGTTAGTATTATTACTATATACGTCCTTCTTTACATTTCCTGCAACCCATTTCATTCTTTTAGGTTTGTCTCTTGTAAATAGGATACACAAGACAGCTAAATTCTTAAACCAACCTGAAAAACTCCTGTCTTTTAATGAGTGAATTTAATTAATTTACACTTATTGTGATTATTATTTTATTTGGAATTATTTGTAACAGCTGTTTGTATCTCTTCACTATGTTTTTCTTTATTCTTTCTTTTCTGCCTTCAACTGAATTAATCATTTCCCTTTTCCATTTTATTGGATGATAAGTTATATTTTCTATTTATCTCATCTGAGTAGTTACCCTTACATCATAACATAAATAGCTGATCTAATAAAGGCAAGAGTTAATAATCAATATCTCTGTAATTTTCCATACTAATAAAAGGGCTAAGATATTTAATTTATGTATCAGCCCCATCATCTATTTTTTTATTGTCTAGCATTTAGTGTCACCTTAGTTTTAACTCTCCCATTACTTAGTTAGTTGTTTTACAGCTAAGTCTTGCCGTATTTTATCAAATCTAAGATGCCATGAATTGTAAGGAACACTATTATTTTATGTGCCTCTAAAAAACAAGAGGGGTGATGTCGGCAAAAATGACAATGTAAGAACCTCTGAAAATTCCCTCCTCCATTAAAAGCAATGAAAATACTGGCAAAATCATCAGAAACAACTTTTTCTGAACTCTGGAAATTAACCAAAGGCTCGCAGCAATCTGGAAAGCATTAATTTAAAAATGAAAACAAAAACCAATAGCTGAACTTCAGTAGAACAACACGCTTTATAGCATTTTAACTTTCATGATTCTCATTTGCCCCTGACTGGCTCTTCAGTAGCCCTTTCACTGCAATTACAGTAAAAACCAGCAGCCTGGCAGCCACTGGAAGGGACAGAATGGGTTGGTGCCCCTTCAAAGTCCCATTCTCAGAGAAGACTCAAATTACTAAAATCAGAAATTAAAGAGGAGAGAGCCCTACCTGACCTTGCAGAAGTAAGAAAAAGATTATAAGCGAATACTATGAACAAATTAAAAACCTAGACGGGATGGACAAATTCCTAGAAAGACAGAAAATACTGAAACTGGCTTTTTAAAAAAGGTGAATGTCTGAACAAGAGGCCTGTAACAAGAGACTGATTTCGTAATCAAAAACTTTCTGCGAAGAAAAGCCTGGGACTAGATGGCTTCACTGGTGAGTTCTGCCAAGCCTTAGGGTCCCCCTGCTTCTCCGTCAACGCCCTCCAACTTTAACATGAGACCTGCCAAAGTGTGAATTCAGTTGGCATTGTCATTCGTTTTGGGTTTGGCTCTCAGAAATCTGAACCTGCAGCTCCAGGAGATAAAGGTTTCCTTCAGGGCAGACATAAATGCTTTCTGGATCTCAACCCATGTCTTGATCTGGGAATTTAAAACCCTGAGCTCATCTTTTTTCTCCAATAATTTTTCTGATGCACTAAGAAGCGACCACCCCACCCCACCGTCCTTATACCCTTTATTTCCACGGAAGCGTTCCATAGCAGTAGCGATTCCATCTAAGTCTTGCCTTCTAAAGGCCTTGACTCTGGGGATCTAAAGGTGTTCATCTAAAGAACTGCTTCACTGCTGCATACCATGGACTCAAGTCACCAAATAAAATCAGAAATTGATTTTAGGCAAAGGTGCCCCCTTTACACCTCAATGCCTCTAAATCTACTCAGGTCGGAGAACGAAGGTCCGATTCCCACCCTTACGGTTCTGCTCCCCTGGAAGCATCGCCACTGCCCATAACTGTATCAGACAGGGTCCGGTCGGGAAGCAGAGCCCCTGTGAATGCTGTGGGAGATGGATTTATTATAGGGATTAGGCCCGACACAGCTGTGGACAGAGCTAGAGAAGGGAAAGTCCAGAGGGGGAGCTGGAGGGTCAGAGGCAGTCACTAAGCAACATGCCTGACACTTTGGCTCCAAAGGACTCTAAGGAGCCAAGCATATGAAGCCACTGAAGTGGGGCCGCAAAGGGGGGCTTGTAGGGAGGTCTGTGGGATGCTGTTGCTTCCTAACTCCCTTCCCTGTGAGTTCACTGCAGTTCATCTTATGCTGGGCCTGGAGCTGTTCTTGGTGAAGAGAGGAGAGCTGGGTGTGGAGCAAAGGAGGAGGACAAGCTGGGACTCACAGGACACCTCAGCACCTATCGTCACCACATTTGACCACAAAGACCATCACGGAATAATGGCAGCGACGGCACTTCCGCCTCCTAATTTCTTCTTTAGTCAACTGTACTACGGAAGGAGATTCTGGGAGGGGGAGCTCGTAGCTTAACCAAGTCAACCATAGAACATTAGAGCACGGGGACTGTAATGGCTCTATATCTCCTAAATTTACAGGCCATGGATTGAAACTGATTTGCTCCGTCAAAGCTCCAAACTGTCTGGAGAGAGACTCTGATTGGCTCACATGTCCACACCCGGTCCAACTGGCTACGCCCCAGGGGCACAAGTCATGTGGCTGGGTGCCCTCCCTGGGAGTCAAGGGGCAGTTCTCAGAGAAGGGCGTTAACGCATAGCTTAGGCACAAATTCCCTCAACTGGCATTGCGTCAAGTCAAGAACTTTGGAGTGGTGCTTGTTACTAGTGTGAGGTGCCCTGCCCACAGAGAGAATAGAGCTCACACTCCATTCTTGGGTGCTGGGATGGCTGGAACCAAAGGGGAAAGTCCTTGTCATCCACTCAATAGATCTTCACCATATGCCACACACTGCTTTAGGCTTCAGAACTAGTGCAATACAGTTGTCCTGGAGCTTACAAATCGGAAAATTTTAAATGCCTGGGGCCTGACCCCCAAAGGAAGAAGGTATTATTATAGAAAAGAAATGGAGGCTGGTGGTACCCAGGCGACAAGTAGTTTTTCAACTCAACAGACCCACCATTCACCAGCAGTGTGCTCAATGCTGCACCCATCTTGGGTGAGCCACCCAAGAGGCCCACACGTGCACGTGGAAAAGATTTCCTGGGAGTCTGTTGTCGTGCTAAGAGATTGTTCTGTGTACTTAGATGATGGTCAGGAAGGTGTGGCCACAGAGGGGACACAGAGAGGCTCAGGAAAGCAAAGTTAATTATACTCATGGGTCCTAGAGAGACAAAGTCCAAGGAAGCAGGCTCAACCAAGCAGGTGGGGAGTCAAGAGGACAAGGACATGTGGGCAAGTGCCTTTATTGGGGGTCAGGGTGGGGTCCGCTAGAAAAGGTGCAAGGGGATATCACTGGTGTGTTTCAG
Source organism: Hipposideros armiger (assembly GCF_001890085.2). Classification (NCBI taxonomy): domain Eukaryota; kingdom Metazoa; phylum Chordata; class Mammalia; order Chiroptera; family Hipposideridae; genus Hipposideros; species Hipposideros armiger. The sequence goes on from NW_017731353.1 coordinate 1,377,081, forward strand.
TGTTGTGTGTGTTTTCACTGGTGCATTCATTACATTCATTTCATTGGTATGTTTGAAGGTTGTGGTCAGGAGAGGACAGGAAAGGGAACTTGTGACAGAAGCCAACCTTATCACACTGGTGCGTTTGTCACCTGTGGTCACCTGGGTTGGGTGCTCACCACCTTGTTGTGGGAGGTATTGAGGCAGCAGAAAAAACGGGGATAAAGGGCCGGCCGAGTGGCTCAGTTGGTTAAGAGCTCGCTCAAGAGTGCGAGCTCTGAGCAACAGGGTTGCCAGTTCAATTCCCGGCCCAAGCTGAGCTGCCATGGCTCAGCTAAAAAAAAAAGGGGGGGGGGAACAGGGATAATTATGAAATTTTTAAGTTTGTAATACAGAGTTAGAGACAGGGTCGGGGAGAACGTGAAAGAGAGGAAGACGCCAAAAGAGCTGAATCCGTATGATGGTTTGAGCCCAGTGAAATGTACCCAGGGTCTTTTTTCCTCCTCGCTCACTCCTTTCCTTCCACTTCCTTCCTTCCTTCCTTCCTTTCTTCCTCCCTTCCTCCTTCCCTCCCTCCCTCCCTGCACCCCTCTCAGGAGAGATGGGGAAGCTAGGGCAGTCTGTGGCTCAGTGGTTAGCCATTATATATTACTGGTCACATATTTTACACTCGGCAGCATGAAAAAAGGGCATAAAACTGCAATTAAATGTCTGAACTGTTGCTATTTTGGAAATTAAAACAGCCTACATTATCCTCAGTGCAACTCCGATTACTGACTCAGGGCTGAGGAGCAGTTATTCCCACCACTTTAACCGACTTCTTTCCCATAAAAACCCGTTGTTAATGGGTCCCTGAGGACCTCTGAAAATAACAAGATCTGTAATAAAGAAATTAATAACATGCAGAGCAGGCCACAGCTAAAAAGCTTTTTAGAATACATTAATGGTTCTGTTCTGAATGAGGAATACTTGCACCCAAATACCTCCTGTCTTTGATTTCTAGTTGGTGCCGGGCGGGGGTGGGGTGGGGCAGGGAAGTGGGGGCTCCCTGGAGAAGAAGTCTGCTGCCCCTTGGTGTCAGCCTCCCTGCAGGCAGCAGAGCAAAGGCAATCCCTACCTCCACCTTTTGCTTCCTTCTGTCTTCCCTCCTGCCTCTCTGTCTCCATCTGTTCTGCTCTTTCTCATGACTTTCTCCTTTCTCTCTCTCCTTTGTTCACTCTGTGCCTTTATCATATTCCCTCTTTCTGTGCCTCTGTTTCTCATTGTCTTTCTCTTCTCACTTTGTTTTTTTCTCTTTTAATTCACACTTGAACACTTCCTCAATGTCTGTTTCCAATGAAATGCTTCTCTGTGACTTTCTACATTTCTTTCTCTCTATATCTATCTATCTATCTGTCTATCTATCTATCTATCTATCATCTATCTATCTATCTATCCATCCTCTCTCTCACTCTCCTTTGACATCTTGGTTTCTCCTACTTCTATCTGTCCCTCTCTCTCCCCAAACCCCCACTCTCCTGCCTCCTTCTTCCGTTTTCCCAATCCTGCATCTCTCAAACTCCACACATTCTCTGTATGAATCAAAAACTCCTTGCCCTGTTGTTCATCTAATGCAAAGTTAGGATTTTCCTAGAGAGTTTAGTTGGAAATTAAGGGGCCACTAAGAAAATGCAGCTGCCTAGAAAGGGTCACGTTCCCCTGGAATTCTGTGTCCCCATCCACGTGGTGCTGGGAGGGGTGCAAGGAGGCCTTTGGGGGCTCAGTCTCAAGAGGGGCAGGGCGATTCTCCATACCTGGCCTCCACTAGTGTGGAGGACAAAAGCTTTGGGTCAGACAGACTACGTTCCAAACCCACGTCCTTCCTCCCTAGCTGGGACCTTGAGCAAATCACTGAAACTCTGAGTCTCAGTTTTTTCATCTGTAAAAGGGGGATAAGAATAGGGAGGTAAATATAATTTGTGCCCATTTTTGCAATCTATTATGGCATAGTAATTGGAAAACAGAAAATGTGATGGCAGAAATCTTTTGCAAGTAACTTTGTAGCTCCTCCCATCAAGAGGTGGAGCCTATTTCCCCATCCTTTGAGTCTAGGCTGGTCATGTGACTTGCTATAACCAATGGAATACCAGAGAGTGGCAGTATGCTGGTTCTGAGCCTGGCCCTCACTCTTGGGACTCCTGCCATTGCCATAAGAATAAGCCCGGACTAGCCTGCTAGAGGGTGAGACCCTACGTGGACAGAGACAAGCCGTCCCAGCTGAGCCATTGTAGGTCAGCCAGCCCCCAGCTGACAAAGCTGCTGACTGCAAACCCATGACTGAGCCCAACCCAGATCAGCAGAACTGCCTCACTTAGCCCAGCCCAAACCACCGACCACAGAATCATGAGCTAAGTAAATTAACTTTTTTACCACCTTAACCCTTTTAAGTGTAAGCTCAGTAGCGTTAAGTATATTCATATTGCTGTGCATCAGATCTCTAGAACTTTTTCTCTCGCAACACTGAAACTCTATACCCATTAAACAACGCCCCATCTTCCCTTCCCCCAGCCCTTGGCAACCATCACTCCACTTTCTGTTCCTACAGATTTAACTTTACATACCTCACATAAGTGGAGTCACACAGTATTTGTCTTTTTGGTCTGGCTTATTTCACTGAGCATGATGTCCTCAAGGTTCACCATGTTTTGAGCCGTTAAATTTGGGGGTGATCTGTTACTCAGCAAAAGACGATTGATAAACCTGCCTTCCTCATTATTCACACACACACTCGCGTGCATGTGCACACACACACCATACACACACACACATTTTTTTCTTCTATTGATCAATCTTTTTCTACTTTGTTCTCTACAAGTTTGAAAGTCATAATTCTATATCTGTTCTTTTAGCGGCTCGTCTTAAAACTTTATTGCCCTTAAATTGTTGACACCCATTATTAAACATGTTTTTCATAAAATGTCTAAAGTTAATCAGAATCTATGTGGCTCACTTTAAAAAAAAACAAGACATTCGAGATTTTTCTGATTCTTTCTTCTGTGTACACACACACACACACACACACACATGCACTTTCAGGTACGAATTGTGGTTCCAGCTTGTTACTTAAAATAATGTTTTACTATCACTAGTTGTTAGAAATTGCCAGCAGGTGTTAGCATTTTGTGACCTCACCATTGTTTCATATAACTCCCTACTTCCTTGTGGCTTCATTTTCCTGCTTGCTGGAGTTCATCTTTCGTCAGCTTTAGGAGGGCCTGTGAATGGCACACTTTCTGCTTTCTTGTATGTCTGATGTGTCTCTATTTCATCCTGAAATTTGAATGATGGTACAGGATTCTAGGTTCAAAGTTATTTCTAATCATCCCATTAAAGACATTTCTACACTTTTTTTCTAGTGTCCAGCAGCACTGATGAGAAGGCTGATGCCATTTGAGTCTCATTTCTTCATAGGTAATTTATCTCTGGGGGAGGGGAGGGCACATCGCTTTTATGATTTCTGTAATTCTCGTGGATAGATGTTTGCACTTTTGAATCCAGTCTCCATGTCTTGTAACTGTTCTTTCATAGTTTCCTTCTCTTTTTCTTTGTTCTATGGTCTAGAAATTTATTTCGGCCCATTAATTTATGCTTCAGCAAACTTTAAAAAAAATCAACAATGATCTATTTTTTATATACAAGCTAATTGATTCCTTTTCATAAATGCCATTTTGATTTCATAACCTCCTGTTATTGTTCCATGAATGGAATTCTCTCCTTTATCTCGGATCCTAAATATCCTAATTTAAAGTCCCTTTCTGACTGTTCACTCATCGGTTTCCTTCAGTGACATTCCTTCTCTGTTGAGCTCACTGTTGCCCTCTGTAGCAGTGCTGGCATTCTGTGGCGCTGGTGACCCTCAGTTAATACTCACCTTTGAGGAGACAACCCCCCCCTCCACCCAACACACACTGTGGCTGTAGCGGCTTCCTCTTCCCGTCTTGGCTTTCGTCTGCTTCCTTCTTTTAGGGATACCTCCTGTTTCTCTAGCTCAGAACAGTCTCTTGTTTTCGAGTACACTTCTGTTTGAGTTAACTGTCTTTATAAATCTTTTTCTACCAGCTCCAGGGCTGGTGAAAGATGGAGAGATTTTAGTGTTCGCTTCATCTCTGCTAGAAAAACAGATTTCCTGGCCCACCGGTCACTGAGCATTCAGCAAAAGTGTGTGTCCCCAAAGCTTTGAGTGGGGGAGCCTCATGGGAGTCTCTGGTAGGGGTCCTTCTGCAGCTTTACTAATCAGCACCCAGAGTCCAGGAAGGCTCAGACCCAGCTTGGGTGAGGCCGTGCTAAACTGCGGAGAGCAGGGCACCCTCAGCCTCCACCTTCTCCTCTCCATCCTTGTTTCTGTTCCACCTGCTCCTCTTCTTCCAGCCCCAGAGTTAAAACTCTAGGCTATTGTAATTTTTAAAAAACGAGTAGTTTCAGCAAAGGGGGTTATTTATTGGCAGAATCTTGGAGAAGAACGTGGTGAACAGCCAAGCTAAGGAAGGACCGCCGAGCCGAAACAACTGTCCCCAGGAAACGGGATGCTGTGGGCTTCTCTCTGCACAGCGACGTCACCCTCCTCTCCCACTCCAAATGGGCTTCCCTGCTCCTCTGCCACTATGTCCATGTGACAGAACACCTGCCACTAAGAGCTCCAGAGCTGGCCATGTCACAGCTCCAGCCATCCAGGGCGCCTGAATGAAATTCTAGATCTGAGATTAAATCCCCAGAAAGGACTTGCCACTTCAGCTTGGATAGCTGGCTATGTAGACATGACGATGCCCTGCTCACACCCACCTTCAAGGAAGAATTTTCTGCCCCCTTGCAAGGAGTGTAGTTAGCTGCCAGCCTCCACCTGCTAACTCTTTCAGGCCTGTCTCAGCTGCCAGCCAAGGTCATGTTCTTGGGGTGGCCCCAGCCAGTGACGGTGGCACCACAAGGCTGGGGTAGAGGGGTCCAAGGCGGACTCCTCCACTGACAACCTTTGTCCTGGCGCTTTCCACAGGGCCAGCACAGCCTTTGTCAGGCCTGCACTACAGTCGGCCAACTCCCCACCCCCTCATTTCCCCCACCTCCTTTCACAAGCCCAGTCCCAAACAAACCATTTGCATTCCTAACTCTCTTTTCCTGCTTCCCTGAGGACCCAAGTGACACACCCCTTGGCCATTCTCTGAGCCCAAGGGGTCAGGGTGACCTTGCACAAAATAGCTGCTCTCACTGAGAGACCCAGGGAAGGGAAACTGCCTAGAAGACGGAGTGCCCAGAACACTGCTTCTCCTGTAATCTCCAGCTGCGGAGTTTTAAAAATCAATTAATTATTTTTAATTGTGGTAAAACATACAACATAAAATTTACCATCTTAGCTATTTGTAAGTGTACAGTTCAATGGCATTAAGTCCATTCACATCATTGTGTTACCGTCACCTCCCTCCATCCACAGAGCTCTTTTCATCTTGGAAACGGAAATTCTGTGCCCATCAAACACTAACTTTCCATTCTCCCTCCACACTCTGGTAAACACCATTCTACTTTCTGTCTCTAAGACTTTGAATTTGACTGCTCTACACTAAGTGCCTCATAGACGCGGAACCATTACCATAGTTGTCCATTTGTGACTAACTTCTTTCACTTAGCATAATGTCCTCAAGGTTTATCCACGTTGTAGCATAGGTCAGAATTTCCTTCCTTTTTAAGGCTGAATAATATTCTACTGTGTGCGTGTGCGTGTGTGTGTGTGTATAAGTGTGTGTTTGTAAGTTTGTGTATGTGTATGCGTGTAAGTGTGTATGTGTGTGTAAGTGTGTGTGTATGTGTGTGAATAGTGTGTGTAAGTGTGTATAGTGTGTGTAATTGTGTATGTGTGTAGTGTGTGTGTGTCGTGTGTGTGTATGTGTGTATGTGTGTAAGTGTGTATGTGTGTAGTATGTGTATTTGTGTATGTGTGTGTAAGTGTGTGTATAGTGTGTGTATAGTATATGTGTGTGTGTAGTGTGTGTGTGTGTAAGTGTGTGTAAGTACACTCTGAAGGGCCATCCCAGTTCCAGAGCGCTGCTGAGATGAGCAGAGGGCTCTGTAGTAACCAGATCGCAGTTCAACTTTATCGTTTGCCCAGTTCTTGGGGCCTGAAGGGACCAGATAAAGTCCTCCATCAATCTGGTCTGAAGCCAAGTTTGAACACCACGGCATTAAATGCTGGAACGGTTCCAGTCAGACTGTCCGGGCCCTGCCAAGGGAGAGGTGCATCACAGCAGTGTCTGAGGCTGGCCAGCCTCACACGCCTGGGCTTTGGGGTCTGTGTCGAGACTGGACCCGCCTTGATGGACACTCTTCCCATCAGTGTCCCCAGGACCCAGCCCTGGGAGTCACTGACCAACTCCTGCTCCACTTCCGTTTGTTGAGGGCCTTGACACCAGAAGCTTCAAGGTTTCCTCACCAGACACTGACCTGCGAGCCAGTGCATTTCACACTCCACGCCTTGGACCATGCTGCTCCGGGGACGAATGCCCCTCCCACTTTGGTAAACTTCTCATCCTTCTTGGTTCAGCTCAAGAAACCTTCATGAATCCCTTCCTGACTCCTCTCACCATCACCCCACACATAGAGAACCCTCTCTTTGTGCTCCCACTATAGCCCCTGAACCACCAACCCCATGTATGTGTCAGTCCCTCCAACCAAACTGGACACTCCTCGAGGGCAGAGCTTGGCTTGGCTTTCCCTGATGCTGCCAGTGCCCAGCAAACACTAGGCACACAGCAGGCATCAGCGGGTATGAGTGAGCATCAGTGAGAGGGATGGACCTGGCTTAGCCCTGGGAACGCCAAAGTATGTCTGACTTTGTTCCAGGAATGCCTAGGCTTCTAGGAGTTGTTGGTTCTATTGATGGGGAACACTGTCCCATTGCCCTAATTGGAGGTGGGGGGTGTGTGAGGGGGAGGCTGCTTCTGTTCAGCCACGTCTGCCCACCAGCCAAGACTGAAAAGACCCAGGTAGCAGGGCCAGGGTGAGGCACGAAATCTAAGGAGGCCTCGCTCGCAGGTGCCAACCGTGTACCTGCATACCTGAGAGCATGGTGTCCTTACTTTTTGCTCGCTGGACACCTTGCCTTCCTCGCCCTAGTCCCACTCCTGCCTTGTAACAACAACAACAACACCTCGCCACAGCCACACCTGACATTTGTGGAGTGGTTCCTATGTGCAGGGCACCGAGCTCATCAATTTGCAGGCATGAAGTCATCAATCCACACAAAACCCCTATGAGATGGGAACCTGCTTGTCTCCACATTACAAATGAGGACAGCAGGGCACAGACAGGTGAGTGACTGCCGAGCTGGCACAGCATCTGCTCCTGGCCTGGCACCTTGCAATCCTGCCCTGGGGACAGAGCCCCTTCCCTCCACTGTTCCCGCCTTGGGGCCTGTGCTGTGCCAGGCACCAAGGCAACACTCTGGTACCACATTTCCCTGAATCTTCACAACAGCCCTGTGCAGTGGGCGCCATGGTTCTCCTCACTTTACAGGTGAAGACACTGGGGGTCAGGGAGAGGTGGCGCCCCCCACGTCCTCCGGCCACCCAGGGTGTCGGTGGCATAGCAAGAAAGAGTTCTCCTCTTCTGTGTCCCCCGAGGACTCCCCTGTGAGACCTTCCGCCACCCGCACCTCATCAGGTATTTATGGTCTTGCCTGTAAAAGGACAAGCCATCCCGATAAGATAGAAACATTTTATGGGGCAACAAAAATATAGATAAAATTTTATAGTGCAAATCAGGAGGAGGAAAGTATTAAGTTCCACAAACACCTTTAAATTTTAAACAGCCCCATTGCAGGGTCCCTGGAGCCAAACTTAAATAATGGATCAGAAAGGGGATAAATCTCCTTGGTCCCCTGTGTGACAGTGGGAGAGACCTGATCGACAAACAGACAGGAAGGGGGGTGCAGGCGGCCGCCCGGTGCAGTGCCGGGCCCTGGTGGGCCACAGTGCGGGCAGAGAGCCTTGTCTTTATTGTACTTATAAAATATACATGGCCCTTTATTGAATTGCCTGCTGTCGAAATCTGCAAGAATGTTATTGCCTTTTACTGTCCTGGAGAGAAGCAGAGCAGCAACATCTGTGTAATTTCATAAGATGCAGGAGCCATAAATCTGATTGTGCCGGATATAAGATCGATCGTAAAAAATCACGCATTGAACAGAGATCGGGATGCTGGGAAGCAGCAGGGGCCGCAGCAGCAGTGTGTGTGGGGGAGGACGTTGCCCTACACCCCCAACGTGCAGTCCCAGTGGGGTTCTGGCCAGCAGGTGCTTTGGAGAAGACCCTCTCTGTGGGGTCGACACCTCTCTGAGGACCCTACATGGGGTCAAAACCCACCCAGACCCAGGCGCAGGCCCATGGGAGACCGGCCCTCAGGAGGGAAGCAGAGCTGGAAGAGAACCCAGGATCCGCTGTGCTTGATACATAAGAGGAATACACGGATGTAGACACATTCACTCACAGTCACCCCCAAGATCAGGGACACATTGACACACCCAGGGACAAAGGTACAACTGAGACAACACACCATCCAACCCTTGTCCCGACCCCCTTCACACCACCACCCACAATGACCCAGTTGCCTGATCCTTCCCTTCTGTCCAAACTTGCTTTATATCCTCATAAAAAGCACAATTATTTTGAATATATATGTTGATATTTGGAATGGAGACAACACATCAAACCCCTCTCTTTCCCTCTGATATTGGAACCAATAGGAAATAAGACACAGACAGATCAAACATCAGCTGAATGACTGATCAAGGCGGATTGGAGGGCATGGCTGAGATGAGCGACCCAGTGGGCCTCCTCACGTGCCTTCTGGGCTGAATTGCCCTTGGGGGGGGGCAGAGCCTTCTGAGGAAGCCTACACTACCCTGGCATGGGCAAGCCACTGGGCGCTCTCCCTGCAAGCAGGACCATGGGGTCAGAGAGCCCAGAAGGGGCTGGTGGGGCATGCTCCGCTCCTGTCCCCAAATGCACCAATCAAGTCTCACCTCCCTTGGGGCAGAATCAGTGAGGGATACAGAGAGGTGCCAGGAGTGTTCCTCCTGGAAATGTGAGTCTGCATAGCAATGAAACTGTCTCCATCCCTGGCCTCTCCCCCAAGATGAAGTCCCAAGAATCTCATCAGAAAGTGTGAAAAGATGGGAAAGGTTCGCACAGGACTTCTGGGCTCTCTGAATGCCTGGAAATTATCTTTTCCTGTCCCTCATAGCTGCCCTGGTGCTACAGTTGTGTGAGAAGGGTGAGTTTTTGAAGGACAAGGAAGCGATGCAGAGATAGGAGTTGGTCGCTCCCAAGGAGATGGTCTTCCAGCAGCACTCTATCAGTTATCTGTTGCTGCGTAACAAATTAACAAAAATAAACTTAGGGGCTGGAAACAAGAACATTTGTTAACGCACAGCTTCTTGTAGGTCTGGAATCCTACAAGGTGTGGCCTAGCTGGGTCTTCAGGCTCAGAGTCTCTCACAGGCTGCAGCCAAGGTGTAGGCTGGGGCTCAACCTATCTCATGGCTTAACTGGGGAAGAATCCATGTCCAAACTCACTTGTGTGGTGGTTGGCAGCACTCATTCCTCAGGGGCTGTTGGCCAGAGGCCACCCTCAGCTTTTTGTCGTGTGGGCCTCTCCAACATGGCAGCTTGCCTCATCGAAGTATACAAGCTGAGAAGGCCACACAGAGAGGACCAGCAAGATAAAAGTCAGTCTTTGTAACCTAATCACACAAGTGGCATCTCACTGCTTTTGCCATATTCTATTCATTAGAAGCACATCTCACGCAACGGGAGGAGGCAATTACACAAGGGCATGAAGACCAAGGTGGGGATCACCGGGACCCCTGCCAGAAGCTGCCTATCACAAGTGCTCTTTCTAGAAGCTCCTCTTCCCCAGCCACAAGCAGGACCCAGAAGGAGCCCTGAGGTTTGTGGTTCAAAGCAGACTACAATGAGAAGGCAGACATGGTGAGGCCAGACGGTGAGTATAGCTAGAGGCTACTGTGACCAGGACCAAAAAGAGGTGACCCTAGTTTAAGAGTGGGATTCTTTATGTTAAAGCCTTAGACCTACCCTTGGGGGTGGATGATGTAGCAAGACTATTCTGGGCTAGCCAATCAGCCATTGTAAATTCCATTTTCCCTTGCAACTTTCCACCATAGACCAAAAAGCTGTTACTCTTTTGTTCCCAGGGTCCCTTGCAACCAGGGTAATCATGTGATCCAGTTCTTGCCAGTGAAATGCAGCATTATGGATGGCTTCTGTGAAAGAAGTAGCTAGTACCATCTACCTTCCCTCCTTCCTGCCTCGGACACAGATTTGCTGTCTGGAGTGGTGGCAACCACCTTGTGATGATAAGATGACAACCATGAGGAGAGAAAAAAGCCCACCTGCTAAAACTATTGTATTAGAAAGACAGAAATAACTTTGAAGCTACCATGGAACATGGGTCAACAACCACAAGCAGCCCCTTTCTCCAGACATTGTTTTACATGAGAAAATAAGCTCCTATTTGTTTGAGCCAATATTCATTGAGTTTTTTGCTAGCTACGCAGCCAGACACATCCTCTATCTGGCTGATGGTGGTAGCCAACAGAGAAAAATGCAGCTTTGAAATGGGTGTCCCCTTCTGCGACGCGACACAGTGCACTAGCTTACAGATGCAAAAAGACAGAGAGTGATGAAAATTTGTTCAAAGGAATGCCATCCAATTTGGCAGGAGTGTGGGAAAACGATCATTCTTACGTACTGTTGGTGGAAGTATAAACTGGTTTAGCCTTATTGAGAGTAATTTAGCTATATCTATTATACTATGAAATACATAAACTCTCTGACCTAGAAACCTCGCTTCTATAAATCTATCCTACAGTAATAATCACGTTCCTGTGTAATGTGGTAAGCATAAAAGTGTTCATTGTAGCATTGCTTGTAAGAGCAAAGTTGGAAGCAATCTCTATTTCTATCAGCAGGCACACAGTTAAATAAATTATGGCTAAAGTCTGTGCCCTCCACTGTGGTAGCCACTGGCCACATATAACTACTTGGCACTTGAAATCTGACCAGTCCAAATTGAGACGTGATGTTAGTGTAAAATACATGCCGGGTGTCAGAGATTTCATATTTAAATATAATGTAAAATATCTCATTAATAGTTATATATTGTTTACATGTTAAAATGATAATATTTTGGACCTATTGGATTAAGTAAAATATATTATTAAAATGAATTCCACTTGCTTCATTTTCTCTTTTTCAGTGTGGCTACTAGAAAATGTAAAATTACATATGGGACTCACATTATATTTCTATTGGGCAGTGCTGATTTAAACAGCCTCTAAAAGAGTGAGGTAGATAATGAATGCTCATTTGGAAAAAGGCCCACAATATGTTACTAAGTTAATAAAGAATTTGTACAACTAGAAAATTAATATGATCCCAAATTTGGAAGAGAAAACCAGTGAGCATTGCATATAGACAAAATTCTTACAAGACCCACTAAACCACTAACAGTGGCTACCTTGGAGTGAGATTGGGGTCTTGCTTTTTGTTTTTTACACTTCTGTAATTATTTGATTTTGTCGCACCGAGCATGTATTTCCTCTGTGATTGATATAATTTTTAATGGGAAGACAGAGGAGTAACGGCAGTACGGTAGCCGCTGTGGCCACATTTTGTCCATGGAACCTTGTGCATTCGAAACCAGGTTTCGGAAAAACGCAGAGGCCAATGGGGGCGAGAATCGCAGAAAAGCCAAGGGGGACGAGGGGGCGAGCCCAGGGGACACTGACTCAAAAGAGACATCCGGCCATGATGAGATGCCACTGCAGCATCCTGACCGCACCTGCCCCTGCTTGAGGTGGCTGGAAGCCACCACCAACCCCTCTTGAGGGGGCACGAGATGCGAAGGTTCTGAGGGCTGCCGTTTGGTCAAGCTGCATGCAGTCCGCCCACCTCAATGGTCTCAGTTAAGACTCATTAGTAAGTAACAAAAGCCCACTTCCAAGCAGCTTAGGAGAAAGGGAGTTGTTGGTGTCACTAGCGGTCAGTCTCCAGGGCTGCGTTTTAACCAGAGCCGGGCTGGCCACATCAGTGCGACTTCCCAAGGCCATCTTGTCTTGCAACCCGGGGTCTCCCCGCCCTCCCTATGTCCATCGAGAAGTTCTTGGCCATTGCCTGGGCCGGGTAACTGTTGCCAGGGAGCCCCTTAGTAAGCATGGCTTCTGGGGGCCTCCCGTATTTATGCAGAGGGTGGGAAGGTTTCAGTAAGGGGACTGCTGTGGGCTGGGCAGACACTGCGAAATGTTTATGCCTCAGTGTGGCTTTGTTGTTTTTCTCTTCAATGCATTAATTTTCAAAGTGCCAAATTCAAGAGCTTCACTCTTGTGTTAAGGTGGAATCACTGGAGTGGAGGAAATCTGCTGGGCCACCTGTCCCAAGGCCTTGTCAGGGGCTCCCTGTGAGGCATCCGCCTCGTTCCTAGTGCAGGGGAAGCCTGTCACGACCCCTGCCAGGCCTCATTCCCAACTGCCAGCTGAAAGCAGGACAGTGCCACCTGATGTCTGCCCGTTCTCCACATCTACGATGTCCAAAAGCTACCTGGCACCTCTCTCACACCTTAGTCAGTCCTACATGTTTCTTCTCCTTCTCTTCCTCCTCCTCCTCTTCTTTTTTTTACATTTCACCATATGTAATTTGTACAACTTTAATAAGACATATTTCATATACCTTAAAATTCAGCTGTTTAAAGGGTATACAGTTCTGTGGTTTTTAATAGAGTCACAGAACTTGTGCAGCCATCACCACTATCTAATTTTAGGACATTTTCATCACCCCTAAAAGAAGCCACATTCCCACTAGCCGCCACACCCCCATTAACCCCAACCACCAGCCACTGGGAACCACAAATCTACTTTCTATCTCTACAGATTTGCCTGTTCTAGACATTTCATATAAATGGAATCATAATGTGTCATCCTTTGTGACTGGTTTCTTTCACTGAGCATGTCTTTAAGGTTCATCCATGTTGTAGCACGTATTAATGTTCCATTCCTTTTTTTTTCTTTTTTTTAAGATTTTTAGTGGGGAATTGGGGGAAGGGGAACAGACAAGTTGCTGTCATTTTGTTCTTCAGTCTAGTTGTGGAGGACGTTGCTTCACTGGCCCAATTTGGCACCATCATCACGCTCTTCCCAGGCGAGGCAGATCAGTCGCCGGCTTCTGGACAGCCGCTCACTGTGGCTGCTGGCCACTCACGCTGGCTGCTGGCTACTCACGGTGGCCCATGGCAACCCACTGTCTCAGGGGCTGCAGCCTACGCCGTTGCCGGTGACTCACAGCAATGCTCCATTCTTTTTTATTGCAGAATAATATTCCATATATGAATACACCACATTTTGTTTATTTACTCATCACTTGATAGGCATTTTCATTGTATCCACTTTATGGATATTACAGATAATGCTATGAACATTCATGTACAAGTGTTTCTGTAGACATATTTTTAATTTCTCTTAGATATTTACCCAGCAGTGGAACTGAGCCTTCTAATCTTCCTGTGAAACTGACCTTTCCTCACATTCTCTAGCTTCCCAGGCCACCCCTTGGACATTCCTCTGACATCCGTGTTGGCCCCACTCCCCCACGGGGCAGTGGCTCACTGACTTTCCTTGCTCTCCCGTAGCAGACATTTCTGAGGGATGCTTATGTGCTCTGCAGACCCACCTCCTTGCAAACAGACCCGTGGCTTCAGGGGTTTCTGCCAGGTGTCCCTTACCGCCTGTCACCTCTTCTCCAGGATACTGTAGCTCTCCTCACATTGCTTTGCCCCAAGTGTGGATATAGGCACCCCCTAAATTCTCCCAAAGCACAGCCAACACCAGACTGTAACATTTCAAATGTGACTAAAACCTAGGAGTGGGGATCCGAAGGAGGTATGGAGATGAGAGGAGACGTTAAGACCAGATGTTCACAGAGAAATGCAGGGAGGGTCCTCTGCTGGAGGCAGAACGTAGCCAGATTCTGTCTTCCACCCCCAAAGGGTGTATAAGTCATGTCTTCCCTCCATCCACAGTTAGAGGCACAGATGAAAGCCTGGCCAATGTGTTCTCCATTTCCCACTCTCCTATCCCCCACTCCCCACTCTCCTTGTTAATCTGACCCCAGGTCCTTCAGGCCCAGGGGTGGAGGTGAGGAAAGCGAGGTAAGGGGAGCAAGAAAGCTATTACCTGACTGTCCTGTCATGAGCTGCCGTCATGCTTTCCAGACCTGGAAAGAGTTCAAAGCTGAGTTCCTTTCTTGGGTCTTTACATGGGTTCTTCAAAGACCTTTAGTACTTCTCTCCTTAGTACTCTTGGCCCAGGTAAACACACCTCTATTCTTGCTACTAGCTTAATCCTTCCTCAGATCAGAGGAACTGGCAATACTTTCAGCTTTGCTCGACCAGGGTGTCCGGGCCTCCACGCAGCCCTGTGGGTGAGAGCAAAGACAATCTCACATCCTGTCTACAAGAAGCATCTACGTATCCTCAGCAATGACAGACCATGAAAATCCCTCAGAAAAACGCCTCTCCTTTGGTTCCAGCAGCCAATCAGCCCACCTTAGCCCTTTAGATATCTCAAGTGGAATTCAGACACAGTCCACTGTGGGCCCTAACTTCAGGGGCTGCGTATCAAACTCTCCAGATGGTTCCTTTGAAGCCTCTCTTACTAGCCTTAGGTAAGAGACAGGTAACCCCTGCCTCTCCACGCTAGGGACCGGGGACTCACATCACACCATCTCTCTCCAAAAGCCATTCCACAAATCTTCTTTTAGTAGCCACTATCCTGCCTCTGTCATCCATTCAGGGTGGTGAGAGGTTGGAAAGTTGTCTAACAAAGTTTCTCACCAACAACTCTCTGCAGGTGCCAAGGGGTATCTGGTCTCCTGATTTCTATTGGTACCTGATGTCTATTGCTTAGGGTATGGCCAAAAGTCCCATTTCAACGGTGTCATCCTGTGACACTGCTGTTGGAATAGCAATATGAGAACCGGAACTACAGGGAAAAAACTAAAAATTTCCAGATAGATCAAACAAGTTACTGACAAGGGAACAAACAAAAACTTGTCAGTGGACACCTCATTTACCATGCCAAGTGTGAGGCAGAAAACATTTAAGAGATCTGAGCGGAAAGGATTGTGATGCTAGAATTCCATACCCAGCAGAATAATATTCATATAAGAAGACAAAAGAAAGTTTCAGACTTGTACCACCAATACATCCTTTCTGGAAAAGTGATTCAAAGAAATATGTAGTCAAGACAAAAACATTTAAAAATGTGATCTGCAAGAAACATGGGTAAGAAATCAAACCTGTTAAGCTTTTTTTTTTTTTTGGTGGCTCAGGTGCATTTTATTTTATTTTTTTATTTTTAAGAGCTGTTACCTTATAGTTAATTCTAACTAACAATGACAATGTGAAATTTTATGCAATATTTCAAAAAGTATTCTTGAAATACAGGAAACATACAGTTAAAAAGTTAATAATGCATCATTTACCATATATATTAATTTAATAATTCTTTCGAAGTGAGGATGGTGAAGGAACTAACATGAAAACATTCTAAAGGCCAAATCTTGTTTGGAAATTATAGATACTTTAAGTTTTTGACATTGTTATTAGCAATATAATTTTTTTTAAAGATTTTATTGGGGAATTGGGGGAGGGGAGCAGACAAGTTGCTGTCCTTTTGTTCTTCAGTCTAGCTGTGGAGGACATCGCTTCACTGGCCCATGTTGGTATTATCATTGCACTCTTCCCAGGTGAGGCAGATCGGTCACCGGCCACTGGACAGCCGCTCACGGTGGCTCACGGCAGCTCATGCCGGCTGCCAGCCATTCACCGTAGCTCACAGCAGCCCACTGCAGCAGGGGCTGCATCCTTTGCTGTCACCAGCACCTGCGACTCACAGCAGCCCAGCTCCAGGTTGAGCTGTTGTTCACCATCTTAGCTGTAGAGGGCGCAGTGTCACTGGCCCTCATGTGGGATCCGACCCGGGGCCCTGATGCTCAGAGCTGGCGTCCCAAGCCAACTCCTAACCAAGGTGCCACTCGACCAGCCCAGCAATATAATTTTGAATATGTTTGTTAATTCTTTATATACTAATAGAAAAGCATATATATATTGCCCAAAAAATAAGGAAAAAGAAGATCAAGCCAGTAAAAGTCAAACAAGAGAAAACTACAAAAGTGAAACAAAGTATAGCACAAGATGTCAAAAACAAGACCAATTACATAAACCACTTATTCATAGCACATCTGTCTCTTAAGGACCTAAAAGCACTTTGTGTAGTTTTTAATTAATCTTAATATCTGGTTAAGGTGACTAAAAAGGCCTGTCTCCCCAAATCCAGTTGTGGAAATTAGCGCAGAGATATAAATCGGTGGGGCTTAGGGGCCCAGTTCCCTAATGAGTAGGTGTGACTGCTGAAATGATGAGGATCTAAGTTAGTATTTGGGTATGGGGGCTGTTGAGGGCTTAGGAAGCCCAAGTGCTTTGGGAAAGGGTGGGCGGTTTTGTACAGAGAGGAGGCAAAGTGCTTTAAGCGCTGACTAGCTGCGGACTTCCGGCAGATCTCCCAGTGCAACGGAGGGAGGGGCTTCGTGGAAAGACCCCTCCCTATCAGCAACTTCTCTGCCTTCAGCTTCTCTCAGGGAAAAACCTGCAGTCCTAGTCTCCACGTACATTCTATGGGTGGTGGTTCAACAATTAATACTGTTGACAGCTGTGCCAGGAAGGGTTAGGACCAACTGCAAATTAATATGGGCTGTAACGTGTGTTTTCCTAACTTCCTGTTTTTCCTGAGAAGAAAATAATTTTTTTTCAAAAAACAAACAAAAAAACAAGACCAATTATTAACACCTGTAAAAACTTTTAACAATTAAATTCTCCTATTAAAAGACAAAGATTCTCGGGTTGAGTGGAAAAGAAAAATCTAGCTCCATCCCTGGTTCAGTTAGTTATCTGTTGCTGAGTAACAAACCACCCCAAAACTTAGTGGCTTAAAACAATATTAAATTGTTATTTCTCATGATTTTGTGGGTCAGGGATACTACGAGGGCTTGGTGGGGGTCACTCAATCTGCTGCATTCTGCACGTGGCTGGGCTGGGCTGGACCGTCCAAGAAGACTTCACTCACGCATGTGGTGCCTCAGTGCTCCTTCACGGTGACTTCTGTCTCCAAACGGGCTTTATCATTTAATATTACTGCATGGACGTCTTTAAAGTATGGCGGCAGGCTTCCTCAAACACAAGCGGAAGTTACCTGGCCTCTTAAAGGCTAGGCTGAGCATCCCAATCCAGCCAGATGGGAATAGACCCCACCTCCTGGTGGGTGGAGCTACATGTGTTTATGGGGGAAGGAAGGAATTTACAGTGACCATCTCTTTGGAAACTGTCTACTTCAATTATGCTTTACAAGAGATCTGTCTAAAGATAAATAACTATGAAAGATTTAAAATAGATAAATATATGTGAGGAAACTTCAAATAGAATAAAGAGAGTGTGGTAATGTCCATATTTTAAGGGCATACATCACCGGGAAAAGCATTAAATGGAACTGTGGGATATTTTTTAATTGACAAAATGTACAATCATTGAGAAAATGTAATAATACCCATTTAGTGAACACTCATATAGATACTTCTGTTTAATCGCACAACAATTCTAGGAGATAAATGCTATTCTTCACCCCATTTCACAGATGAGGAAACTGAGGCTTAGAGAAATTAAGCAAATCATCCACACCTATGTGTTTTATAAGGGGAAGAACGAAGATTTGGAGCCGGGCAACCTACCACAGAATTCCTGCTCTTAATCACTGAGTAATTGATTAATTATGAATCTGAATCACACATATGGACAAATACACTGAAAACAATATAGTGTAAAGCAAAAACTGAACTATGAGGACACTTTTACAAAACGACCACCAGATTAAGAGATTTTAAAACATCTGTGTCAGAATTTAACAGATCAAACATTAAAAAAATTATGTAGAAAATCGAACAAAATTAACAAGATTGTGTTAATATATCTAGACAGAATTTGAACAGGGAATACCTTTTTTTTCTAAATGTTCACAGACCATAAAGACAAATTGATTAAGTAATGAGTCTCAAAGTAAACCTCAATAAAATTCAAACAGTAGAAACTACAATTTCTACAAATCAATAATAAAAAGACAAATGACCAAGTAGAAAAATGGGCAAAGGATGGAAGGGATAATTGACAAATGAGGATATATAAATGGCCCAAAATATATAAAAAGGTGCACAAATCTCACTAACAAACATGGAACTTGAAATCAAATCAACAAGATACTATTTTTTTTTCACCCAATGGATTGGGAAAACAATTAAAAACTGGATATAAGTTGTTGGTAAGAGGATAGGGAAGGATTTTGTATAGTGCTGGTAGAATGAATATTGATATTTTAAAGAATAATTTGGAAGTGTCAATTAATAATTTAAGCCTATGTGACTATGTCACATAACAACTTAATTGTGCAAAATCTATGCTGGACTTCTGGTGCTGGCCATGATAAAGTAAAGCACGACTGCTGATCTCTCTCTCGCTGATTACAACAAAAAGGTATGGACAAAACCCAAAAGGCAACTGCCTGAGGACTGAAAATAGCAAGTGGATTGGCAAGCGGGGGGCTAAAGCTTGAAGGAAGACTCATACAGGGTAAGTTTTCAGGGGTTTTTGTCCCTCTTTTATCATCCAGCTTTCATCCAAGAGTGTCCCCAGTACTGAGCTGTGCAGCAGGTGCAGGCAGCAAAAACTCCAAGAGAACCCCATTTTCCTAGACAGAGAATTGGAAAAAGAGGCCTCTGTGAGTCAGAGAGTGTGGGATATCTCTTTTTCTCTTTTCTCTCTTTTCTGAGAACAGAAAAACAATAATCAATGCAATCAAAAGCTGGTTCTTTGAAAAGATAAATAACATTAGAGCCCATGAGCGATTGCCAAAGCCTTACTCATTTTATGACCTCAAATGCTTTTATTAACAAACAAGAAAGATTAGAAATAAATGAACCAAGCATTCAACTCAAAGAGTTAGAAGAAAAAAAAAGTAGAAGGAAAGAATTAGTAAATATAAAAACAGCAACTGCCTAAAGTTTAAATCTCAGTCCACCACTTGTTAGTTGTGTGTCCTTAGGCAAGTCGCTTACTAAGTTTGTAATTCAGTTTCTCCATCTGTAAAATGAGATAACCACGGTCCCTAACTCATAGGGTTGCTATGACAATTGAATGAGTCAATAGAGCTTGGAATAGTACTCAGCACAAAGTAAACACTATATAAATGTTTGCTATTGTATTTCTCTACTGCTACTAGTATTACTATTAAATTTCTGGCAAGCCTGAAAACAGAAGAAATAAAACACAGAAATACATTATGACTAAGGTGGGTTTTTTAAAAAAGAGAAATACAGAGATTTTTAAGATTATAAGCTAATCATATGTATCACTTTATGCTAATAAAGCTGAACTTTTCTAGGTAAATATGACAATTATTTCTGGAAAATACATATGACTCAAATATACTCAATGGGAGACATCAGAAAAGATGTCTAATAATATAGCAAAAAAGTTTAAAGCAATTGTCAAAGACCCTAGGATGAGATGGTTTTACAGATGAATTAGCAAACATTTTAGGAATAGCTATCGTATAAATTCTTTCCAAGATTTCTAAAGCATTGAAATGCACTAAAATATATGGAAAATTTCCGCTTCATTTTATGAGTCTTGTGTAATGCTGATACCAAAAGTAAATAAAGCACATAAATGAAAACTTTGTTGAAAAAAATAGATGAAAAATAATATATTAGCAAAAAAAGAAATCAAGTGAAAAGAGTAATACGTCATTCCCAGGTTTATTCTTGGAAAGCAAGGTTAGTTTAACTCCAGAGTGAGGGCTTTGGAGGCAAGCTGCCAGGTTTTGAATCTGGCTTCACCACTTACCAGGAGCTGGCTAGGTGACCTGGGTCAGTGATGTGACCTCTCTGTGGTTGTTTTCCAGATTGTAACATGTAGATAAGAATATCTAATTCATAGGGATGGGAGGATTAAATTAACATAACTTATTTGAAGAACTTAGCCAAGTGTTTGGTACCTAGTGAACACTCAAAAATGGCTAGATATTAGTAGTAATTTTAGAAATAATTAAAAACCTCTTGATGATGCAATTGGCAATTGGCTTGAGCTCTCCACTCAGCTCAAGTTCTCAAACAAGGTTGACTAGTAACTTAATTTCTGAGTGGGAGGAGTAGAGAGTAAGGTGGGGCAGGGCAGGAAACTCAAAGAGCAGGGGAGCAGAAGGTGTGTTCCCAGTATTCTTCCAGCCCAATCTCCCTAGATTGGTTTGACAAATAATCTAGGAATTCCTAGAATTGCTGCTCCTGTCCTAGAAAATCTTAGCCAGCGGCAGAACTCAGAATAGTCCCCAGGGATATTTAAGTCAAAGCAGCAAACAACCACCAGGGGGCAGCAAACCGCAGCTAAAGCAGGGGCATATTGGATGCCACAGCCACACCCTGGGTGCTCCTGACCTACTGACTGCTCAGTTTCACCCTGTTTATTCCACAATCACGCAATCCTGAAGTTTACCCCATGGAATATCTTCAGCCACATTTAATGCATTGTAATGGAGTTTTACCCAAATGTAAAAACAGAAAATTATATGACCATCTTCATAGATATCTAAACATCATTTTATCAAATTCAACTTCCATTTCTATTTTTTTTAAGAAAACTCTTAGTAAACCACAAGTGGAAGAAAATAGTCTTACCATGATAAAAACTGTTTGTTCACTCACCCAACATCCTTTTTTCTAGAAATCACAGCAAACATCATACTTGCTGGTGACATCTTAGAGCAGCAGTTCCAACATGACCCCGTTAGAAGATTGTTCCAGGAGAAGTTAAACAGTAAGGCATGAGAAAAATGATAGACGGTCAAATCAGTTGACGATATGTTTATTAGTCTTGGACATCCACAAGGCATCTTAGCATCAAATTTTCTGATTATTGCTGAAATAAAGAAACGTATTTGTCTTTGTTTAACCCAGCATGGTTTAAAGTTATTTGGACCCAGAACTTTTTTTTTTCTAAATAAAACTATTAGCATCCTGCAGACCGGTGTTCTTCAGATGTCAGTTTGAGAGACATCACATTCAAGGTAGCAACACTTCAAGGGTGCCTGCTGTCACAACGGTTACTTGCCTTCATTCTGAAGGTGCTAGCCAAGAGGCTAAGGTAACATAACGAAAGGAAGGGTACGGACATCAGCAAGGCAGAGACAAAATTGTCATTGTTTGCAGATGATGTGTTTGTCCACCCTGAGAAGCCGAGAATGTAGACTGAAAAACTACAAGAACTAATCAGAGCATTGAATAAAGAGGATGACACAAGGTGATAAATATACCAAGATCAATGTCTGTCTTCTACACCAGCACACCAGCAATAACAAGTTAGAAAGCATTGAGGGGGAAATACACTTAGCAAAATATGTGCAAAGATGTGTGTTAAAAGCACATTTAAAAAAAATCAGTGGAGAAATTGATCCTGTTCTTGGACTATATTGCAAAATTGTCCATCTTCCCTCAAAGAATCTATAAATTTGATGTGATTCCAATAAAGTCTCCACAGGAATTTTTTATCTTGAGAAATTGATTCTATAGTTCATCTAGTAGAGTAATTGCACAAAATGGTCCCTGACCCCACTAGATATGGGTGGGGTTCAGGAACTCATGCTTGGATGGAGAGGGGAGCAGTTTTCTCAGAAGAAACATGTAGATGCTTGGATACCCCCAAAAGATGTCTCCATCTTGCTATCACTTGTGATCTTCATAGACACTTCCAACTCCACTTGGAAAAACGATGCAGGGTCTTCCCCCACTAACCTGGTCCTTCTCCAAGGGTCCTCTGGTTCAGAAAGACACCATCATATTCCCAGCAGGGCAGGTCGGAAGCCAGAGGTCCCCTGACCCCTTGGCTCCCTCCCATCCCACATATCCAACTGACCATGAAGTACAGTTGATTTTATCTCCTAAATATCTCTGGAATCTGTCTGCTTTTGTCCATCTCTGTTGCCATCACCCTAGTTTAAAGAATCGCCATCTTTCACTTGGACCACCCCAATAGCCTCTTGGCAGGCACTTAGCCACCTGCCAAGATTTGCCACACTGCAGTAGTGACCTTTAGCAAATGCAAGGTTAATCAATCCATTCCCCTTCCAAAATCTACCACAAGATGGACCAGGCTCTGTATGGTCTGGCTGCTGCCTACCTCACCAGCCCATCACCAGCTACTTCTTTCCTTGTCCTCTGAACTCCTGGCCCAAGGCTTCCCTCCACCCCCTGGACCACACATGTGCCCTCCTGCCTCAGCATCTGTGCACATAGTGTTCCCGCTTCCTGTGCTGCTCTGCCAGAGCCACTGACTCAGGAATACAATGATTTCTATGGTACTGACGCCCCCTAGAGTTGTGCAGCAAAAGCAGCTCTTACCACCCTGCTTTCTTCCGGTTAATATTGACTCCCCTTCAGAGCTCAGCTCAACACCACTTCACCAGGGAATCCCTGATTGGACCCAGTCAGCTGCCGGCTTCTTGCTTTCACTGTTGCGAATGTACCACAGTGCTAAACACATTGTTTATTGTGTAATAATTTTAAGGCAGCTTTATTGAGGTATAATTTGTATGTAGTAAAATTCACCCTTTTCCAGGGTACAGGTCCATGTTCTGATAAACACACACACAGTTGCGGAAACACCACTTCAATCAGGATATAGAATATTTCTGCCACCCAGGAAAGTTCTCTCGTGCCCCCTAGAGTCAACCTCCTCCCTGACCTACGCCCCTGAAACCACTGATCTGATTTCTGCAATGATAGTTTTGCCTTTCACAGAACATCATATAAATGGAATCTATAGTATGCAATCTTTTGAGCCTGGTTTCTTTCACATCGCTGTTGTGTAATAATTGAATGTGTGTCTTCCCTGCCAGAATGTAAAGCTCTGCACAGTGAGGAATCATGTCTGACTCAGTAACTACTGTATCACCATAGCCTACCACGGTGTTCCTCAACCTTTTTTTCATTACAGCTCCTCTGAGGAGAACATTTTAATTTAATTTAAATTCTCCCCGATGAGAGAAATTAAATGCTAAGGACTAAGATGTTGTTGAGTAGGGTTGAGCTTTGGAGGGCCACAAAACATTGCAATAGCTATATATTTTTTCACCCTCCAAGAATGAATTTTCACCCCTTGGGGGTGATATTGCCCCCACTGAGCATGCATGTCCTAGCATGTAGTAGACACTCAACAATGTCTGTGGGGCCGGCCGAGTGTCTCGTTGGTTAAGAGTTGGCTTGGGATGCCAGCTCTAAGCAGCAGGCCCGCGGGTTCAGATCCCACATGGGCCAGTGATGCTGTGCCCTCTACAGCTAAGATGGTGAACAACAGCTCGGCTTGGAGCTGGGCTGCCGTTAGTCACCAGCGACAGCGTAGGCTGCAGCCCCTGCTGCAGTGGGCTGCCGTGAGCTACTGTGAGTGGCCGGCAGCCGGCGTGAGCTGCCGTGAGCTGCCATGAGCGGCCGTCCAATGGCTGGCAGCCGATCTGCCTCAGCTGGGAAGAGTGCAATAATAATACCAACATGGGGGCCGGCCGAGTGGCGCGATGGTTAAGAACTCGCTTGGGATGCCAGAGGGCCCCGGTTCGGATCCCACATATGAGGGCCAGTGACACTGCCCTCCGCAGCTGAGATGCTGAACAACAGCTCAACCTGGAGCTGGGCTGCCGTGAGTCTCCGGCGACGGCGTGGGCTGCAGTCCCTGTGGCGGTGGGTTGCCATGGGCTACCGAGTGTGGCCAGCAGCCAGCGTGAGCGGCCAGCAGCTGCAGTGAGCGGCCGTCCAGAAGCCGGCGACTGATCTGCCTCGCCTGGGAAGAGCGCAATGATGGTGCCAACTTGGGCCAGTGAAGCAACATCCTCCACAACTAGATTGAAGAACAAAAGGACAGCAACTTGTCTGTTCCCCTTCCCCCAACTCCCCAGCACTGTTCCCATCCCCCCAATTCCCCAATAAAAAAAAATAAAAAAAAATAATAATAATACCAACATGGGCCAAAGAAGCGACATCCTCCACAACTAGACTGAAAAACAAAAGGACAGCAACTTGTCTGTTCCCCTTCCCCATTCCCCAACGCTGTTCCCCTCCCCCAATTCCCCAATAAAACCTTTAAAAAAAACACCGAAAAAACAATGTCTGCAAATTGAGGAGAGAACACTTACAGACATTGCCACATGGTGGCACCTCTCAGGGGAGCCAGCTCATCTCGGAAGCACAGTTTCAGACCAAGCTAGGAGTGACTATTCACCCAGATGTGGAAACACCCTCTTTTTCTCTTGTAGACCCACCAGTAACTGCAAGGTGCCATGTTAGTGGCTTCAGAAGTGAAGCCCAGCATCCATGTATTCAAGACATAATCAGGTGGCCGGTTAGCTCAGGTGGTTAGAGCGTAGGCTCATAACACCAAAGCTGCCAGTTCAGTTCCCACATGGACCAAGGAGCTAGATTGAAACAACTACTTGACTTGTAGCTGATGGGTCTTGGAAAAACACACTGTTCCCAATTAAAAAAAAAACATAATCAGATTTGTGCTTTTGAAAGTCCACTCTGGCTCAGGGAAGGAAAAGGATTAGAATAAATAAGGTGGAAGTGGGGACAGTCTATAAGAGGCTGTTGTAGTTTTGGTAAGAAATTATGGTGGTTTGGACTTGGCTAGAGGCAGTGGGAACGGAGACAAATGGATGTACTTGAGAATAATTTATCAAGTAGAATCAATAAACTTGGTGACGAGTTCATTGTAGAAAGGGGGAAGAAGGATGGACATCCATATTTCTAGCCTGGACACCTGGGAGCACGGGGTGTCATTTCCTGAGTTTGGACACCTGGTTGCCAGAGGCTGATGGCGTGAAGTTCAGTTGTGGACTCTTGAGGTTGAAGTGGCTTTGGGTTATTCAAGCGCAATGTTTAATTGGCTATTGGATACACAGGTGAGAAGTTCAAGAGAGCTATCTGAGCTAAAAGTAAAGATGTGGGAATGGTCGATATAGATAGTAACCCAGACCATGGGAGTGAATGACCTCTTCGGTGAGCGTGAAGCATGAGAAGAAAAGATGGTACAGGGTGGACCCTAGGAAACAGCAACACTGAAGGGTGCCCAGCCCGAAGGAGAGGCACGATGGTAAAATTATTACTCCAGCATTAACATCGAGATTGTATTCAGTTTTCTGTCATTGTTTTTGGTTGGCTATGGGGTTTTGCTCGTATAAACAATGCTGTCATGACCATCTTTGCACACAATATCTCCGCGCAAAGATTTTTCTGTGTATAGGATTATGTTCTCAGGATAGATTCTTAGAAGAAGAATAACTCAATGAAAGGATACTTTACGATTATTGATATATTCTGTCACATTGCCTTCCAAAAGGTTATCAACATGCCTTCTTGTCACCAAAATATGAGAGTGGTACTCATCAATACATTTAGTCTTGTTCTTTTTAATCTGTGCCAGTTTGATAAGCAAGGAAGGAAGGAGGGGGGGGAGGGAAGGAGGGAGGGAAGGGAAGGCGGAGAGAAAGAGAAGGCAGGTGGATGGAATCCACAAGGTTTGGTGACTAATGTGACACAGCGTGTGAGAACAACAGAGAAGTCAAGGGTGAGTCTTAGGTTATCCACCTGGGCCCCTGGGTGATGCTGGGGTGGGCAGTCAGGAGGAGAAGCTGTTTTGGCATAAAGGTGAGGAGCTCAGTTTTAACTTCTTTGCGTTTGAGGGACATGTGAAGCAGCCAGGTCAGATGTCAAAGGTTAATTATGTTTGCAGGTCTGAAGCTCAGAAGAGAGACGTGGGTTCCAGAAGGGCTGGGCTGCCATAGTGGTTCTTGACCCAGAAGTGGAGTGGGACATTCAGTGCAGAGCACACGTCTCAGGAAACCTCAGGACCCTGCATCCCGTCCTCTCCGCTCGCTTCTGATTTCAGCCGCAGACATGGTGGACAGTTCCATACAAGCTCAGCCTTGCCTAGCGCTGACAGTGTCCCGCCTCAAGCTCACTCCATGTATCATTTCCCTTCTTCAATGCCACGGCTGTGTGCTCAGCCTGTACTCAAATGCCACCTGGAAATGAGAAGAGTTAGTGTCCCCGCGGACATCCTCCCCTAAGTGGAGTCAGGAGCCAATGGATCAGTGCTCCGTCCCCATCCTTGGAGAGAAAATTCTGGGTGGGGGCGCTCTGTACACTTCACAGAGGCCCTGGAAGAGTCAGCCCCTGGCGCAGATAGCTGCAGTCTCTCTCAATAATGCCTCCTGACACTGCCTTCCCTCATTCTCCCTGCACCCTCACTCCTGCTTCCTGGGATAACATCCCAAACAAGCTACCTGAACTCAGGTCCTTGTCTCAGACTGCTGCAGGATGCCCTGACCTCCGCGCCCTTTCCATACCTGCAGGGCAGATGTGTCGCTGGGCCGGGCAGATGTTCCTTCCTCTGGTGGAGCCAGCTCTTTTGGGGGGAAGGTAAACAGCTGGAAAAACACTCAACCTAAGCTGACCGAGGTTTATTTGCACAGGCCTGGAACCCTGACCCTGAACCTGCTCCACAGAGCCCGGGTGTTTACAAAACAGTCTTCTGGAGGGTGGGCAGTGTCCCTCCTTCAGATGGAAGAGGCTGAAAGGTTGGAAGGCAAGTTTCCAATCCAAAATGATGCTCTCCCCACAGGCAGTCAATGCCCCTGCCTTCTTCCCTACTCTGGATTGCCTCCCAAGCCGGTGAGCAGGACGTCACCCAAACCCAGGAGGGCCCTCCATCATCATCTGAATGGCCTCCCACCCCCACCTCACAAGCTCAAGCCACTCACCTGGCATGGATCAACTGCAACAGCGCCACCTCCAGGCTATTGTAGAGAAATGTATCTTCTGACCCCTTACAGGGTGCCTTGATTACTGGTCTTTTAGACTGGGAGGCAGGATGGTGGTGTTGGTAGGATTTACAACTATGAGGACAGAGCGAGATAATCACATAACACACCTACAATGTGCCTGGCACCCAGCAAGAGCCCAGTCATCAGTTCTTTTAGAAGGTTGGATGACATACTCGTTGGCCTGGTTTGAAAAATCCCCAGACAACTAACAATTTCTGGGTCTTATGGAAAACTTATGGAAGTCTGTGGTCCCCTTTCCTTTCATTCTTTGCTTTTTTTTTTTGCTTTGGACCTCAGAGGCACAGAAATCGATTGCTCACCGTCCTCAGTTCAGCTCACAGTCCTTACTGGTCACACCTGGGTCTTCTTGTGTTTTCATTTGCTTTGTGTTTGTCTCTTTTATCCGCCTTCTTGAAGCTGCTCCCTTCCCTCTCCCCTGTCCCCACAGGCAAATATTCTAATGTTGTCAATGTGTGAGTGTGTGTGTGTAGCCATGAAAATATATATTGCGGCATATTTAAGTAGTATTTGCCAGACATCTTGTCTGGCATTACATTTTTATGATCTGCCTGTGTTAGAACACGTCATTCTAATTCATTCTATTGAACCACTATATGGTGTTCATCATTTGCATATGCCCCTGTGATTCATCTATTCCTTTATGAGTAGGCGTGCCGGCTGTTTCCATCCCTTGGCTGTTACCAGTAAATGCTTCAAGGAATACCCTTGGGCAAGACTCTTTGTCTACCTGTGTGAGAGATGCTCTGGAGTGTGTGCCCAGAAGTGAAATTGCTGGAGTGTGGTGTATATGCTCTCCACAATGGCTCCACCAGTTCACACACCCGCTAGCACAAGGGTTCCTGGGTCCCCGTGTCTTCACCAGCACGTGCCCATCTGATGGTTATGAAGTGGAGCTCACTGTCACCTCCCTCTCCTTTTCTATCCTGGCTGTCCCTCCTGGATATGCTGCAGAAGGAAGTGATGAGGCCTCCCACAGGCCACGTACTCTGTTACCTTTTCAGACAAGAGGCGGCAACTGTTGGATGTCCCCACCCTGTCACTTGCTGTTCAATCCATGCACAAAGCACTAACTTGGTCACAGCCAGCTGGGCAAGGGATGGTGCATGAGCCTAAAGATATGCCAAGGTGCGTGGCCAGCTAAGATGGCCCTAGACACTCCATCCATACTGACAGCTGCAAGTCAACCAACTGGCTGCAGCTTGCATGCCTAGCTGGTAGGCAGCTTGCATGCCTACCACCTTACTCTAGGAAACAGACATGGGAGGCAGACAACAGCAGTGTGGGTGATTTTGTTTGGGCTGCTGCCCTGAGACACTGTCAGCAGTTTTCTTGGTGGTCTCTGGGGCATGAGGGGCTAGTATGGTGTAGGACAAATTAGAGTCTGGGAGTGGATGGCAGTGTCCCTTTCATGCTCAGATTTCTCCAGATCTCTGAAGTGCTTTTGCCTGTAGGCTTTCAGAGTCACGGGCTCTGGAGTCAGAATGCCTTGGGTTCAAGTCCCAACTTGGCCACCCCATAGGACCATTGTAGATGATAAAGACACGGTGCATGGGAAGGGCTTTGCAGAGTTCCAGGCACATGCTAAGCCTCAAAACTGACCATCTAAGGGCCGGCCGAGTGGCTCAGTTGGTTAAGAGCTTGCTCAAGAGTTTGAGCTCTGAGCAACAGCGGTTCGAGTCAGCCCGAGCTGAGCAGCCGCTGAGCTGCCAACAGGTGGCAGGATGGCTCAGCTAAAAAAAAAAAACAAAAACAAAAAAAACTGACCATCTAGTAATAGTCACCGTCTATAGCATAGGAAATACATTCTCCACTTTACAAATCAGAGAGACTGAGCCACAGCAGGGAAGCAGAATTCAAACTCAGGTCTGTCTGCCTCTGTTTCCATCCTCCCAGGCTGCCTGGCTTTATTGGCTGCCATCCTCTGCCAGGACCTTGGGCTAAGGTCAGCACCAGATGCCTTAATGGGGCTCCAGGTCCTAAAGTCCTCCCCAGGGTGGGCAACAGGCCCCCTTGGCCATGTTGGCAGGAGTCCCTCAGGGAGTGGGAGGCCCAGGGCAGGCCTGGGCCCAGGCCGGGCTATGGGAGGCTCCCAGGTGCTGGGAAAGGCAGCGACCTGGCCCTTCTCCAAGTACATTCAGAGCCAGCCCAAGGGAAACCCCGATTCTGTCAGTGCCGGCACGCCTGGGGCACAAGCATTGGAGACATTAAATATTAAACATGTCGGCTGGCTTCCAAGCTTGGTAATTAAAACTCTTATTTCATATTTTACACAGGATGGACAGGGAGGTCACGGGGCTGCTCTGAGAGGTTTCATAGCTTCCTTGTTCACAGATGAAGTGGCTCTTCTGAGAAAAAACCCTCTCACTGGGGACCCACACTGCCCTATTTACAAAGTGATTTCCTGGGAGAGCAGGGTGTGGAGGTCGGGAGGGGTTCAGGGTAGAGGGCCACTCGGGGCTCCCAGCGGGGTCTCAGACTTTCTTTCCACTTCTTCAAAGTGGGTCTGTGTTCCCAGGAGCCTGCAGAGGGCTGGGCCTTAGGCCCCTCACCCCTGCTGTAGTGGCAGCCTGGGAACTGGGGCTGGCTCTGGAAACGGGGAGAGAAGAAGGGGCTCCAAGTTGGGACTAGAGACGCGGGCCTGAGGGAGGGGGAGCCTTCCCTTAGCTTCTAGCGCCATCTGCTGACCATTTGCTGAACTGCAGCTACCCCAGAGAACAGCTGGAGACTAAATTTGCTCTCTGGACAGGGTGAGAAAGAGGAGGGTCAAGGAAAAACAGGCCTGGTGCTTCGGGGAACACTTGTAAGACACAATTTAGGTTTGTGAATTGTTCACTGTGTCATTCGCTGGGTCAAGAGATAAACAAGACTCAGACTTGAATGTCTGGGGCCCCAACCCAGTATGATAACCAGAATACGCGTGGTAACCATGGCGGCCTGTGGCTGAAGCGTCCACGATGTGCTGAGCACGGGCCTGCATGACTTCCATGAGTTGTCTCACTGTGGGGGCTTTTATCATGCTGCAGCCCATTTTATAGATGAAAACAGCAGGTATCAGGTGTCAGGACTTATTACAAAGTTGTAGTGATTAAGACGCCTGATGTCAGCACAGGGATGGAGAAGAAGAACGCAGAAGGAGGTCCTTACTCATGGACACGTGAGAAATGCAGAGCAGTGAGGGAAAGAGAGTTTTCAATAGGTGATTCTGAGACAACTGTGCCTTCATAGGGGAGAACAATGAAACGGGTCCCCAAATTTCACCATACACAACAAAACAAATGGTGTGCAGGCCTCAGGAGCTGGAACCAGGAACTGCAGAACTATTGGGAAGCCAGTGGCTTATGTGCCCATCCCCCCCCCCGCCGCCTTCTCCTTCTCCCCTCCTGAGGTCTACTGAACGCATTTTAGGTACTGGTCACTGTACTGAGGGCTTTGGGGGGCACTCTTGTTGAGTCCCTACACATTCCTCTGAGGCCAGTATTATCATCCTCGTTTTACAGCTGAGGAAACTGAGGCTCGGAGATTAAGTCATTTGTCCAAAGATACATAATGCGGAAGAGGCGGCTGGGATGTGAACTCAAGTAGCACAGTCCCAGAGCCCGCTGTGTCACAGGCCCCTTCTGGGACCAAGCTCACCTGGAGGATCTGAAGGCTGGAGGGTGAATGCAGAGGGGTGGGAGGTGGACCTGGAAAGGTGGGTAGAACCAGGCACTCCAGGGCCTGGAATGCCAACCAAAAAGCTTGTCCCTTCTCCTCCCAGGAAGGTTGGGAAGCCAGGGAGTCACATTTGCTCCTTTACAGCAAGTTCCCCCACTCACCACTCAGGACCCCAGGCTGGCAGTTGTGAGAGGCTCCCTTCCAGCCTTAATCCTTGTCTCTCAGGCCTTAGAGGTGACCCAGTTGTCATCCTCCCTGCCCAGGACAAGTCAGAATATGGCCTTGCTGGATGTCCCATTGGGACAAAGTGGAGAACTAAGAGGTAGGCTAGCTGCGTTAGTTAGAATGTCCTGGTTGCGAAACAACAGAAACCCACTTGAACTGGCTAATGCCCCAAAGTGGGAATTCCATGTTTCAAACTGAAAATCAGAACCGCCACCAGGTTCCGGGAGGACCTGGAATCAGGAATTAGGGCTCCAATAAGACATGAGTGGTCCCCCTCTTCTTTCAGCACCCCGTCCACCTCCCCCATTCCTTTCTTAATCTGGGTCCCTGCGGTCATTCCTCTCTGCTGTTGCTGCAGCCCTCCCCCTCTCCAGACACCGACATGCAGATGAGTCCCCCATCTCTAGCTGTAGCCCCGTTTGTTACTTGACCCCTAGAATCTCATACGTAACCGCCTCCTGGGCATGGCCATATGGATAAGCCACAAGCACCTCAAACTCAGCATGTCTCAAACTAAACTCACCCTCTTACCCCAAACCCAGTCTCCTTACCCTATGTTTCCATCCAGTCAGTGGCACCCTCACCCACCCAGTTTATCCAGTCACCAATGCCAACAATCTGGGTGTCACCCCAGACTCCTCCTGCTCCCTCACTCCCTCATTTGGGAGTCACCAAGTCCTGTTCACTCTTCTTCCTAACTGGCCCTTGACTTGGCCCTTTTCTTTAAATCTCCACAGCCATCCCCTTAAACACCTCTCTCAGGGACAACTGCAGTAGCCTCCTTATATAATAGTTCTCTTCTGTTTCAGTCTTAAAACACAAAGTAGGTGTGTCACTCCTCTGTCTAAAACCCATCAGTTACTGGCAGATGGGTAGACAGATAGTTCAGTGGAATAGAACTGAGAGTCCAGAAACAAACGTATATATGTACGGTCAATTAATTTTCAACAAAGGTGCCAAGACAATTCAATGGGGGAAATTTTGGTCTTTTCAACAAATGGTGCTAGGACTGGATATCCATCTGCAAAAGAATGAAGTCAGACCCCCACCTCATGCTATATATAAAAATTAACTCAAAATTGATCTAAGACCTAAATGTAAGAGCTAAAATTATAAAACTCTTAGGAGAATATGTAGGTGTCTTCATGACCTCATATTAGGTAATGGTTTCTTAAGTAGGACACGAAAGCACAAGCAACCAAAGGAAAGCTAGATAAATTGGGCCTGATCAAAATGAAAACTTCTGAAAGGACACTAAAAGTCTGGCAGTTCCTCAAAAAGTGAAACATCAAGTTACCATATGACCAGGGAATTTAACTTCTAGGTATATACCCAAGAGATTTGAAAACATATGATGTTCCCACAAAAACTTATATGCAAATGTTCAATGGCAGCAGTAGTCACAATGGCCAAAAGATAGAAACAATCCAAATGTCCATCAACAGATGAATGAGTAAATAAAATGTAGTATACCCATACAACGGAGTATTATTCAGCCATGAAAAAAGAATATTGATACATGTGACAACAGAGATGAACCTTAGAAATATTATGCTAAGAGAAAGAAGCTAGATGCAAATTCACATATTATATGATTCTTTTTATGTGAAATGTCCAGGACAGGAAAACCCAAAGAGTTAGAAAATAAATTAAGTGGTTTCCAGAGATTCATGAGACGACAGAATGGGGCGTGAGTGCTAATGGTATGGGGTTTCTTTTTTGCAGGGGGTTGGTGAAAATGTTCTGGAATTAGATAGTGGTGATGGTTGCACAATTTTATGAATGTGCTAAAAACAACTGAATTGTACACTTTAAAAAGATGGAACTTACGATATGTGAATTGTATCTCAATTTAAAAAAAACTTCACGGGCTCCCCATGGCCCCCAGAACTTTTCATGATCTAACCCTGATTACCCTTCCAGTCCTAACTCCTACCAGTCTTCCCACTGATCATTTTGCTCAGACCCAAGAAGTGATTTTTTTTTCTAAAGGATTTAACTCTGGGATTTGACCTCAGACCATAGGAGCTGGACAAACATTTTTCTAAGTCTGTTGCCCCTGCATTTGCGTGTGTGTGAGCTGTAACAACACTTGACTAACCATGGCTGTTGTTTCATCTCCGCCTGCCTAACTTCACACGGTGTTCTCTTGAAGCCAATCCTGTCCCAGAGCACACAGGGGAGGGCATTCTGGGAAATGTAGTTCCAGCTTAGCTACATTGCCACAGCACAAAGCCACCCATCATTATTCTTGCAGGGCGTTCCCTTGCCTGGAACACAGTCCCCACTCCTCTTCTACTCAACCTTCAAATCTCAGCTTCCAGCGGGAAATCTCTCTGGCCCTACCTCCAGACTTGGGTGGCCCCCACCTCTGTCCCCCAAAGCCCACTTTATGGGGTCCACCACATATAATTGCGGAGGTTGTACACAACTCTGAGGGCACAATTCACATTCATGGTCATCATAGACGTGCATCTTTATATGACTGTTTTCTCACAGGTGGCAGTAAACCACCTGGAGGAATGAGCTCCTAACAAAGGTGTTCACAGCCTGTGCAGGGCTCACTGCCCCTTCTTTATCTCAAAGGATGGTGGGACTTGGATGCTAGGCTGTGTCCCTTTCTAAACTCAGTTTCAGGGACCACGTTGGAACAATTCAGTGGGGGTCTCCCAGCATCTCGCATAAGGCATGGCACACAGCAGACACTTAATGTTCAGAAGACAAAGGAATAAATGAAGATCCAGGAGATGAGAGTAGCAGGAGCGAGCACAGAAAGATGGATGAGCTGGGGGCTTCAGGCAGAAAGAAGCAGTCGCACAGCAAGGTAATCCAGAGTACGGATTTGGGAGACAGGCTCCCATCTCGATCACTGACCAGCTGTGTGACTTCCAACAAGTTACTTCATCTCTCTGTGCCTCAATTTGCTCATCTTTTAAAAAGAGATAAAAGTAGCACCTTTTCAAGGGGCCAGTAGGAGAATTCATGGGGCTAATGTTTGCAAAATGCTTAGAGGTATACGGATGTTTGTAGATAGATAGGGAAAATGAAGGAAAGACGAATCATTTTCTTTCTCTCTCAAAGCCAGAGCAAAAAGCAGTCCCTCTAGAATTCAGCGGTTCTCAACCTGTGGGTCGCGACCCCTTTGGGGGTCGAACGACCCTTTCACAGGGGTCGCCTAAGACCATCAGAAAACAAAAAGATATTTACATTACGATTCATAACAGTAGCAAAATTACAGTTATAGAGTAGCAACAAAAATCATTTTATGGTTGGGGGTCACCACAACATGAGGAACTGTATTAAGGGGTTGCAGCATTAGGAAGGTTGAGAACCGCTGCTCTTAGATAAGTAGCTGTCAGGGTTCCCCGTTTGAAGGGTAGAAGGCAATGCAGCGCTTCTACTCTGAGAATATATAGGTTTAAGAGCATCAAGACAAATGCCCCAGCTGGTAAGAACATCTAGATGAGAGGGTATTGCATTAGCATACTGTTAGTTAAGGAATTATAGCTCTTAGGATACCAGCTTCCGCACAATAAAATGATTTTTAAAACAACATTTTAAAAAGCCGATTAAAACATAATGTTCTGTTTAGTTACTGCCACAGAATGTTTTGTGTGCAAAGTACAGTCTAGTGGATTTCATTTACCTTCTGCTGACACCCGTATTAGATATGATGGACCAAGCAGACGCAGCAAGGCTGCAGGCGTCATGGGATGTGAGCTGTGGACTCCACTGCTGAGACTTTTTGGAGGGGGTGGCATGGCCAGGCTTCCTCCCCAGGACCTTTAGGGTCTCCCAGTGGCCAGCACATGGCAGCCCTCCCATAGGCTCTTTTTACCATGTAGGATTTGCGGCTTGGCAGGACACTATGCTGCTAAGAGCAGAGATTGAAAACTGGTAACTCCAAAAACCAAGTTTAGCCAACTGATTGTTAACCTGGCTCCCATCACAATTTCTAAAACAACACCCCAACATTTAAAAATCAGGAGACCTCACTTAAAAATCTGGATGTTTTGCTACTTTAGAAAAATGGGAAGAACTAGCAACACTGGACTGTTGTTGTCATGGCCACAAAAGGCTGAAGCCTGAGAGATCACATGCTTTCCAGTTTGTCACAAACCCTACCACTCTCTGCTGTCTCCCTCACACTCTGAAGTTCGAGATTCACTCCAATCCTGTTTGGTTGGTGCATGCGAACTGTTGGTTTTCTTTTGGTGTAGAAACCTTCTCCGATTGCATATACATCATTCAGTGTACCGGCTAGAAACAGCACACTCAAAGCTGGGCCATTAAGGAGAGTTTAGCAGTGGAATTATTTACAACGGTATGGGCAGGGTTTAGGGAAAACAACAGGGAATGATCCACTATCCCAGTGCTACTAACACTGTGGGGTCCGTTACCACCCTAGGTCTGAAGGGTTGAGGGAGGGGCCCTGGAGAGAAAGCGCCACTGATAGAGCTGGGGTTGGGTCAAGGGCAGCAGCTAGCCATGGTGACTCCACACGAACAGAGCCTGGAAAAGAATCCTCAAGTGCCCTCTCCTCCTTCCCTCCAATCTCCTCTGGCAGCTCTACACCAGCTAGAAGCCAGAAGACAAAAGTGTCCACATGGGTTAGCCTCCCAGAGCACAGAGTTGGGGAGGGGGATATGTAAAGAGAGGATCTTGGGTAAGGGCCATATAGAAGGGAGCCAGCATGCCGTGTGTCCATCAAAGGTGGCAAAACAAAAAATACAGAGAGGGCCACATGTTTAAGGAAAAATAAGAAAGTGTATATATTCATGTGGAAGTTAAGAATATGTGTTCTTATACATTTAACGTGCAAATGCCTGGTCCACTTCTCTCGTTGGCATCACCTTTCTGGTCCCTATAGGCATTTTACTTTGTATCAGTGACACCGGGTAAGTTAGGCCCTTCCCTGCTGCCCCCCTCCCACCCTACCACACTCTCTTTTGGCTTTACTTCCGTTTGGAGAAGGCAACTCCCACCCATTCCCTAAAGAGGGAACAGCACCAAAATAAGACTCTTCCCATCCTCCTTTCCACTCCCCTCATCTGTGTGGTGAGGTGGGGGACAGGTCGCAGCTCGGACATTGCCCTCCCCTTGGACCTGTCCTCAAGAACAGTTCATCCCTTATGTCCGTTCCTGCTGCCACACAGTTGCTCAGCAAGGCAGGGCATCCCTGCCCCAGACGGGAGGGCTGCATGGCTGGCTGGGACAGAAAGTCAGAGAGAAAGGAGTCAGAAGCCTCACTCTGGCTCTAGGTCAAGCTGTATTCTCCAATTCAAATTTGCCATTAATATAGCCGAAACTATTGTCCCATTTAATCTGTTCCTTACGCCTGATGTTGAACATTTGGCTTACTTTTTGACCACCCAGCATAGACACCCCCCCATCCTGTGTTTGGGGAAATTCCCCACTTTATGAGCCTTGGAGGGAGATGGAAACACCCACACACACACTGTAGAAGCCCCAAAAGCCAGATAGTTGTTTTCCCATACTCCCTTACAGCTAGGAAGCAGGCACAGGACCACACTTGGCCAGCCAGAGGACTTTGAATCAGCCACTAGAGGCTCAGGTAGGCAAGTTGCGGCAAGATTAGCTTCTGAGCCACCAGGGACAGCAACAGTACAAACTGGAATGTCCGTGGGCAGTGACAATGGTGATGGCAGTGGTGGTGGCAGCTGCATCCTAGCCACTCAAGTTCTGTGACCTGATTGTGGATGTGGTTGCATAGTCACTGAGCCTGATTTTCCAGCACTCCCTCACAGGCACTATGTGAGCCACCAATACCCTTGCAGTGAATTTCCTTTTCTGCTGAAATCAGCCAGACTCCATTTCTGTTCCATGTAACTTTGAACTCCCACTGATACCGCTGCACACAGACCCCGAGAACCAGAACGCTGGAGGCGGTGAATGGGAACCCCAACCACTCCCCCAGCTACTAAGTCTATCTTGATGGTAAAAAAAAAGCAAAACAAAACAAAAGCAAAGCCTCAAACTGACCAACAATAAAAGGAATGCGCTGGTTCACAGGAGCCTGGTCAGGTGAGGGTGGTGCAGGCTCACCAAGAAACCGATTTGTCTCTGGCTCTTTTTTATGTCTTTCTTGCTGTCAAGTTCACTTTCAGCCCCTGCAACCTGTGACCCTCCTCTTACAGCAATAAAACGGCTACAATAGTTCTCAACCTCACGTCCTCCCGCACCATCCCACAAAAGAGGGCCTCCTCTGTGAGCTCCCCCACAAGTCCCAGAGTGTCCATATGGGCTCACATGCCCGGTTCTGCACACACTGTGGTGGCAGGAAAGTCGGATAAGCTGATGGGCTTCAGCAAATTCAAAGCCCATCCCTGGAGCTGAATCACCTGAAACCACAGGGTGAGAATGGGGCCGGTGGTGAAGGTCCCAAGAAAGTCAGCTTCCAGTTGGTGGAAAGAGGGGCATGGATGCTGGGAACCTTTGGGGGACTCCGCTATCTGGGGTGAGGCTCAGCTGGGCCAGGCGCTTCTCCTTTTCGTGCTTCAGTGGCCAGGTCTGTACTACAGTGGAGGGTGGGGTGCATGTCGGAGCCCTCCTAACCCTGCTATTCTACAGGTCTGTGGGCCTCAGAGGAGGTGGTGGCACTACCTGAAGTCAGTGGCTGAATGGACTGAATTTTGTCTGTTTAAAATTCACAGGTTGAAGCCCTAACCCTCAGTACCTCAGAATGTGACTGTATTTGGAGATAGGGCTTTAAAGAGGTGATTAAGTTAAAAATGTAGCCGTTAGAGTGGGACCTAATCCTATCTGACTGGTTTTCCTTTTAAGAAGAGGACATTAGGACACACAGAGAGACATCAGGGGCCCCATGTGTTCGCACAGAGAAAAGGCCATGTGAGGACACAGTCAGAAGGTGGCCATTGGAAAAGCCACCGAGCGAGGCCTCGGGAGAAACCCAGCCTTCCTCCTAGACTTCTAGCCTCCAGAACTGTGAGAAAATAAGTTTCTGTTGTTTAAGCAACCCCGTCTGTTGTACCTTCTTATGGCCATCCAAGCTGACTAATACAGTGGTCACGAACTTGGAACAAGTCTTTCTGTGAAGGGGGAGGGTTAATCCAACCAGGTTCTCACCCAGCTCCGCCTCTTACCGGTTGTCTGGGCAAGTCACTCCACTTCTCTGAGCCCAGCAGTATAGCTGGGGGAACAAATTCTTCAAAAGTGTTTGCTCTGTCAACAGTTTCGACTGGACACTTGCAGTCATGGCAATTATCAAAGGTGTAACAAAAAAACTTTCAAGGGAGCAGGGGAGAGCTAGGGCCAGTCTGACCATCAGGCTACTGAAGCATCAGTAGTTCAGACTTGGAGCAATGGGAGAGGTAGTCAAAGAGCAGTGTGCCCCCCACCGACCACTGGCAGAGTCCTCCTATCAGCCCCACGTGCTCCACTTCCAGAGCCTGCCCTCAGCACCTAGGGACGGAACTTTTCTTGGGCTCCTTCTCCCAGGTGATAAAATCTGGCTTGTGCTCCCGCTGGAGCCCCAGGTTCCTCATCTGAAAAAATGAGAATAATCACAGCATCTACTGCATGGAGTTGTTGTAAATATTCAATAGGATGATAAATGGAAAGGGCTCACTCCTACCGAGAGTGAATGTGAAGGCCATTGTAATTCACTATAAGACAAAGACACTATGCTTGCCTGAGAGTTACAGCCATCGCAGTTTCCTAAATACACCCCTACCCACACACAACCCTCACCCCTGGGTAGCTGGACCACCCCC
This sequence comes from Hipposideros armiger, assembly GCF_001890085.2. Taxonomy (NCBI): domain Eukaryota; kingdom Metazoa; phylum Chordata; class Mammalia; order Chiroptera; family Hipposideridae; genus Hipposideros; species Hipposideros armiger. The sequence continues at coordinate 1,415,772 of NW_017731353.1, forward strand.
CTCATTGGTCCCACTTACTTACCTCCATTCCAAGCTCCACATGGCAGCCAGCACAGTCTTTTAAAACATCCCTAAACATGTTCCTCCCAGCAGAAACTCCTCCCACCCCTGCCTATTTCCCTTGTCCTTGGGATCAAGGTCAAGTTCCCCAAGTGGCTTACCAGGCCTGCAGTGATCAGGCCCCTGCCCTCCCCTCCAGCCTCATTTCCACTACTCCTTTCTCCAAGCGCCATATTCCCACCAGATTGAACTATTGAACTGTCAGAAAAGTCATGACGCATTTTTGCAATGAAAAACATAGAAAAACACGTCTTGACTTCTCCGACAACCCAATATTTTCAGCTCCTCAAACATAACGTGCGTGTTGTCATCTCTGGGTCTTTGTCCCCTCTGCCTGGAATATACTTGTCCCACCTCTTCAATTGGCCAGTCATCCTTTAGGCTCCAGTTGGATGTTACTTCTGGGAAGACCCCTTGGCCTCTGAGCCCAAGTTGGGGGCCTCCGCTATGCTCTCGTGCTTCACAGCTCCCATGTTGGATTGAAATGGCCTTTTGACTTCTTTGTTTCCGTGCTACGCTGTGAACTCTGTGAGGGCAAGAACTGTGACTGTTTCGTTCACCACTGAATCTTACAGGCTGGCACAGGGCCTGGACAATTGCAGGCCCTCAATAAAAATTTGCTGATTGTATTGTTTTCCTATGGCTGCCAAAACATATTACCGCACACTTAGCAACTTAAATAACAAAAATGTATTATTTTACAATTCTGCAGGCCATCCTGTAGCGAGGGGGTGTAGGTCAAAAGCCTGCCACCAGTCTCAAGAGCAGGCTCCAATTCCTTGCCCGTTTGGGTTATTGGCACGATTCAGTTCCTTGCAGGTTAGGAGACGGAGAGTCCTTGCTGGATGAGGTCAGCTGAGGACCATTCCCAGCTTCTGGAGGTCACACACATTCCCTGGCTTACGGCTGCCTTCCTCCATCCTCAAAGTCAGCGACAGCAGGTTGAGACCCTCTACTGCTTCACATCCATCCTCCTTCTTATGCCAGCTCATCTCTTAGAACAAGGCGGGAAAGGCTTTTCACTTTTAAGGACTCATGTGACCAAATTGGGTCCATCTAGATAATCCAGGATCACCTTCCCATCTTTGGGTCTGTAACCTTAATCACATCTACAAAGTTCCATTTTCCATGTGAGGTAACATAGTCACAGGCTTTGGGGATGAGAATGTGGACATCTTTGGGAAACTATTATTCTGCCTAATACACTAATAAATGAAAGTTACTGAAAAATCAACAAGATGGAGAAACAAGCCTGAATGAAGGAGTTGGGCCTGGCAGAGTACCTGCTGTGTGTGCCAGGGAGGTGGAGACCCTGGGCTGGTGGTCCACAGGACGAGTGTGGGACCCAGGGGAGGTAGGAGGAAGCCAGAGAGGAAGACTGCTCTCCATGAAGCTAAGGATCAGAGGAGAACTCTTTGGAGGCAGCAATGATGCTGTGCCAGGAAGAATTAAGATGCCAAGTCGAATGTTAGGGATGTGAATTTGACTTCCTTTGGACTAGAAATTGATCCTCTTCCCAATTATAACCCAGGTTTTACCTAGATTCCCAGCCCTTAAAATACACATGTCAGCACATGTCAGCTAAAGCCACCATTCCTTCTCCTGTGGAGAGCTCAGTGTGCTTCCTAGATGACTGCGAGTAGTCAGAGTATACCTCTCACAAGTCATCCTTGGATCTCAGCACCAGCTTATGCTGAATTTGATCAATTTCTGTCCCTGTACCTCATCCTCTCCAAAGGAACTTGACTTTTTCTTTGATGTACACACACACACACACACACACACACACACACACACACACACACACCATTCCTGCAGGGCCTTTGTGGCTCTAACAGCCTTTATTGAAAGTCCAAAGTTTAACATCACAAGCATCAAAGCAAAAAACTCTTTAAATTTACATATTAAATATCCTGTATCTTAAATGACTTTCATGCTTCCTGCACCAGAGGGTTCTCACTGGCCACACCACAAAGCTCCCTGGACTCACACCATCTTGCAGGCCTCTCTATCCCTTTCATCCTTCCTTTTCACCACCCCCTCTCCTGGTTGGGCCCCTCTGAATTTTTCTCATTCCAGCGTACAGAGTAATGGCAACATACATTGATTTATTGGCCCCAATCCTTCACCCGTCCCTGTATCCTTTTACCATGTGACTTTGAAGTTCCTCCACTAGAAGTGGACTTTCCTACCCCTTGATCATGGGCTCAGCCATATGACTTGGGTTGGCCAGTGGGATGTTTGCGGGAGACCAGCTCCTACAGGTCCAGGGGTTCCCTCAGGTGGAGATGGCGTCAGCGAGGAAGAAGAGGAAAGACGCAGGAAGAAACAGGAGCGCTTTCAAGAAGAAGTGTCTCACTTTATTTTACAGCATGCCCCTTTTTATATTGGGCAGTTGACCATTATCTCATTAGTAAAAAAGTTATTTTACATAGTTTTGATCAGGGTTTTACTTCCTCATAATTCTTATGCTCCAGGGTA
>NW_017731353.1:1418597-1496422 GCF_001890085.2 Hipposideros armiger
CTTTAGTGTATAAAATAGAATTATTGTGATATATCTGTCAGAAGGGGTGTAAGATCTTCGTCCTACTGGGGGGCATCCAAAGGGGAATTTAAATCTTCTACGATATAAGGCAGTATCTGTTTCTCAGTCAGAGCTTCAGAATTTGTCACAATAGCAGTGCGCTTGGCCATGTCAGACACTGAGGTGCAGCCGGCTCCCAACAGATGTTAACAGAGATGATAGAAGCAAAAGCATCAAATGTGCTTGCACAGTGACGGCTAATCTCGGTTGATCTCTTGCACTTCTGTATTCCATGAGAAAAGCTTCCCTTGGGTAGCTATTGTCCCTTCAGCTGGGCCCTGGAATGAAAATACATGGGTAGACCTGAGCCCAACCTGCAATGAGGAGCCAGGCTCAGCTGGCCCCCAGCTTGAAGCAGGCTGCCCACTTGAGCCCAGCTTAAATCAGCCAACCCTTAGCTGACCTGCAGATACATGAGTGGGAATAAATAACTTGTTTTATGCCCCTGGGTTTTGGGGTAAATTGTGTGCGTGTGTGTGTGTGTGTATTTATATACATATATATTTATATATACATTCATGTCTATATAACTATACATTTATACATACATACAGCCTTATTAATCTTGCCAGATACCTGTCAATTTTATTAGTCTTTCCAAAAATCTAACTTTAGGTTTTATCAATCTTTATTGTGTTTCTGTTTTCTATTTCATTAATGTCTGATCTTATGTTTCTTATGTCCTCCCTTTCACTTTCCTCGGGTTTATTTTGTTTCTTTTCCCCAACCTTTTAAGTTAAGCAATTAACTCATTACCTTTACACTTTTCTTCTAAGAATTAAAGGACATTTTCATTATCCATTAATTCTAAATATTTTAAAAATTTCATTATAATCTCTTTTTTTAACCTGTTAATGATTTTCATGTATGTTTTAAGTGTCCAAATATAGAGAATATTTTGACTTGTTGGAATGTAAAATGATAAAATCCCTGCGGACAACAATTTGACCATTTCTTAAAAAGTTAAACATATACATATAGTAATCTCACTTGTAGGTATTCACAAAAGTGAAATGAAAACTTAAAGCCTATACATGAATATTTATAGTGGCTTTATGCATAATTATCTCAAACTGGAAACAACTCAAATGTTCTTCAATGGGAAAATGGATAAATAAACTGTGGTATATCTATATAATGGAATACCACTCAGCAATAAAAAGGAATAAACTGCTAATATCATAACAACATGGATTGATCTCAAATGCATTATATGCTAAGTGAAGGAAGCCAGATTCAGAAGGTCACATACTACATGATTCCATTCTGGAAAAGGCAAAAACATAGGGACAGAAAAGAGATCAGTGGTTCCCTGGGGTGAGGGTACCCCGCAGGGTAGAAGAAAATATTTTCAAGTCACATATCAGATAAAGAACTTATATCCATAATATATAAACAACCTCAAAACTCAACCATTAGAAAGGAAGCAACCCAGTTTTTAAAAAGGGGTGGGGCAAAAGATTTGAACAAACACTCCACAGAAGAAGATATGCAGATTGTCAATATGCACATGAAGAGATGTTCAACATAATTCGTCTTTAGAAAAATGTAAAAGAAAACCACAATGAGATATTGCAACATATCTATTAAAACGACTTTTTAAAAAAAAACTGTCAATACCAAGTATTATCTCAACTTTAGGGTGGACAGCACTAATGAATTCCACAATCTCCACTACTGTATGGTGAATTTGTCCTTTTCTTTTTATAGTGCCATCTATTTTTTACTCTAGACTATAGTTTGAAGTTATAATATTTTGTGGCTGCAACTTAGAATTACGATGTACTTCTGGAGAGTTGAACCTTTCTCATGATCAAATAGCCTGTTTGTATCAGTCATCTTTTGCTAAGTTAGGCTGCAGTAACTGAATGACAGCATGACTCACGCACTCCCTCTTAAAGCACCCACTGGCAAGTGATGTGTTTCACATTACATTACTCAAAGAAAACCACATGACCACACCAAGTTAAAAATCTCAGTGGTTCACAACAATAAGGATGAATTTTTCACTCATGTTATACATCCATTGTGGGTATTTGTAATACTACCCATTCTTCATTCCATGTTATCTTCATTCAAGGATCCAGGCAGAAAGCATATCCCCATCGGGAACGTTCCCTTCTTGAGGCAGAAAGAACAATGGTTCTTAAAGCTCAGCTCAGGTGTGCACACATCACTTCTATTTGCATTTCAGTGACCAAGCCTGAAGTCCACCCGCCGGGAAATACAGGCCTCCTACAGGGAGGGGCTACAAATTATTGAGAACAATAACACAATTCACCACACTATTTCTAGCAATGCTTTTTGCCTTAAAGTCTATTTTGTCCATGTTAAGATAGCTAACAGACCCAGAAGAATTTCTTTTACCATGCTTTTACTTCAAATTTTCTGTCTTTGTGTTTTAAACAGTGTGTATAGTTTGATTTTTTTTTAAAAGATTTTATTGGGGAATTGGGGAAGTGGAACAGTGCTGGGAATTTGGGGAAGGGGAACAGCCAAGTTGTTGTTCTTCAATCTTAGTTGTGGAGGGCGCAGCTAGCTCAGCTCCAAGTCCAGTCGCCATCTGGCCACCCAACTGCAGTTCATGGCCACTCAGCTCAAGGTGCCGTGTTCAATCTTAGTTGCGGGTTGGCATAACCCACCATCCCATGCAGGAGTCGAACCAGCAACCTTGTTGTTAGGAGCACATGTGCTCACCAGCTGAGCTATCCTGACACCTACTGGTAGCTCAGCGGCTGCTCAGTGTGGGAGCAGCTCACTGGCCCATGTGGGAATCGAACTGGCGGTCCTGCTGCTCAGAGTTCACGCTCTTAACCAACTGAGCCATTTGGCTGACCTCTAGTTTGATTTCTTAAAACAACCTGGTGTTACAATTTGTCTTTTAACTAGAAGGTTTAGATTTAAAAATATATATTTATTGTGATTACTGATACATTTGAATTTTTTTCACTTTACTTTGTGCTTTGTATTTTCTCCACTTTTTATGTTCTTTTCTTTCTGCCTTTATTTCCTTCTATTTTAAAATCCCATTTCTCCCCCTCTGGTTTGTTCAATAATTCTATTTTGTATTCTTTTAATAGTAAATCTCAAAATTTTAACATTCATGTTTAATTAAAAGTCTAACGCTAATCAATATTTTTGTGAACAGTGCAAAGATGTTAGACTGATTGAACTAATGACTCCAATTCTTCACTTTCCCTGTAAACAAACCCTTTGCCATAATCCTTCCTAGCTCCCTCCTATTATAACTCTGGACTCAGCCATCTGACTTGCTTTGGCCAATGACATGTAAGAAGAGTCTTGAAAATGTGCTTGTGCATTTCCATTGGCTCTCTTTTGGGTCCCTGCCATTGTCATGAGAACATAGCCAGACTACGTGGCTGGTGAGTGACACCTTTCCTTGCTGCCTGACTCTACAGGGAAGATTTTCTCCAGCTTATCCTTCCTCTGAAGATATATTCCTTCTTGGTCCCAACCTGATGTTGCTATTTGGCTCTCAGCCTGTCTGGACCTAGGCAGATACCCCTACAGCTGGTAGCAGCATCACTGTTTCCTACCTCCAGAGATGATTTTAAAAATATTTGTCAGTATAGCACATGCGCCAACCAATCGGAACAGATGCAGACTGTGCCCGTGCATAACTTCTGAATATCAGCTCTGTCTATCTTCCTAGGCCTGTGTTTCTCCTTTCTTCCTGGCCTCAGATGATTTTCCAGACTTTCTTGCAAGTTATCTGTGCACTTAAAAGGGTATTTTGGGGGGCGGCTGGATGGCTCGGTTGCTTAAAGTGTGTGCTCTTAACAACAAGGTTGCCAGTTGAACTCCTGCATAGGATGGTGGGCTGCACCCCCCGCAACTAAGATTGAACACGGTGACTGGACTTGGAGCTGAGCTGTGCCCTCCACAACTAAGACTGAAGGACAACAACTTGACTTGGAGCTGATGGGTCCTGGGAAAAACATACTGTTCCCTAATAAAGTTGAAAGAAAAAGAGAGAGAGAGAGAAAGAGAGAGAGAGAGAGAGAGAGAGAGAGAGAGAGAGAGAGAGAGAGAGAGAGAGAGAGAAGGAGAACAAGCATTTTTTTTTAAAAGGGTGTTTTCAATATTTCTCCTAGCAATTTTATATATTTTGTTGCTGTTATATTTGTAGATGTGTAGTCCACAAAATTGCTAGAAATATAGCCCAAGTAAGAAGTTTATTAGGCTCAGACAACAAAACATCCAGAGGTAAACAGTTCAAACCTGGAGCTATAGCTTAATGCCATATGAGACCTAGGCTTTCTCAATCTTTCTGCGCGGGCCTTCGCGTTTGCTTGTCGCGTCATAAGCACATGATGGTGACTGAACTTCCAATCTTCAGACGCAGAAGGAAAACAGACGTGGCAAAGCACTTCAGAAGCATACTCAACTAGACGTTCTAGAGAACTATGGACCAGAAGTTGGTCACATGACTATGCCTAGTCAAACTACTGGGCTAATGAGAATAAGATTACCATGATTCGTTTTGACCAGTTATGAGTCATTCCCTCCAACTGGGGTGACTACCTCCCCTGAGATCAAATGATCTCCACTGGTACCTGAACAAAATGAGGTTTTTCCTAGGGGTGCCGAGCACAACGCCTGCCACACAGAGGGCACTCACTGGTCCTCTCATTGAACACTTACCAAGCATCCTCGACGTGCCAAAGGTGCTGTGGAGGCAAAAACGATTTGACATCTCTGCTAGGCAGGCGGAGATAGGTCAAAGTTTAGGACTCCAAGTCCCCAAAGCGGCTTGACCTGCTGCAGGCTACATTGCGCAGGCGCTCGCTACCTCGGAGCGCTCGGCAGACGCCTCGGCTAGAACGCGAGTCACGCATGCGCACATCGCTTTCTCTCTGACGCATCCCCGGAAGCACTGGCAGTTTCGGGGAGCGGGACCGGGAAGCGTTTCCGGGGGCGGGAGGTGTAGGCTGAAGCGATCGCGGCGGCGGCGGCATAAACGGGCCTGGTGCGGGTGGCAGAAAGTGTCCCGGGCCGGCTATGTGATCGCCGAGCCCTTGGCAGGTACGGAGGAGTCGGGACAGCGGGCAGCGAGGGGACACGGAGGGAAGCCGGAGAGAGTTCAGGGCTTTTCTGCAGGTCCCAGCGCGCGCCGCCGGTCCCGCCAGGCCTGTGCCTCGGACCGGGATGCTTATGCTGCGCGCAGGCGGCTGGAGTCCCTGTGCCCCCGGTCCCACCTCTGCGGTCTCCAGCCATCCCGGCGCGCGTACCGCGATACCAAGGCCCCAGAGGCAGCGTCTCGCCCAAGGTCACCCCGCGGTGGCGGACCTCGGCGGACCAGGGCGCTTAGAGATCAGCCCCTGTCCGTCCACCGGCCTTTCACGGGCGCCAGGTGGGCGCGGCTTGGCTGCCTCGGGTTCGAGCCCAGGCAGGGAGAAAGGCTGTGTCCGGATTTCGCTGATGTCTCTGTTTACCTCTGTGTTTCGCCTGTGTTGTTGTCTCTTGTCACCTGTTGTCACCCGCCCTTTTTGCCTCTCAGCCCGGCCCTGTCAACTTTGTATTTCTCTCCGCTCTGTTTTTCTGGAGCCCATCGTAGCTTTATTTCTGTCCCCCACCTTGCTTCTGTGTCTCTCGACCCTGTGTTTCCCTCTCACGCCTTAACTCATTCGTTGGCCACCTGAGTCCCGTCCCCCGCCCCCCTTTTCTCTGTCTTTCTCTCTTGTTTCTGCCTCTCCTAACTGGGTTTGTCTGGGCGGGGCGGGGCTGGTCTGCTTGGACCTCTGAGCCATGGAAGGTGACTCATGACCCGTGAAGCTTCCTGCACTGTTGACAGTGACTAGACTGCAGTCTGGCCTCCACTCTGACAGGTGTCTGCCCAACCTAAGCGTCAGGGTGCAGGATATCCTGGCAGGCAAACAGGAGGCCAGCTCAGAGCCAAAGTAACTTGATGAATCCTCGTCTTCTCTTATCCATGGGTTTTCAGGCTTGCACAGCAGCCTACTCCCCTTCTGGCCATCCCCTTACCCCAGGATGGCCTCCAGGGCTCTCAGCGGCCTACTCTTCCCAGTTACAGCTGCTTCCCCAGGCCTACCTGCAGGCTAAGGAAGGGTCAGTCCGAGATTCTCTGCCCTTGGGGCTCACGGAACAGTGGCAGAATTTCTGGGAGAACGGTATACTTAGTTCAGAGATTGTCAGTATGTACAATTACATTATGAGAATAATTTGGGGCTCGTTGTTTGCTTGACAAAAGTACTCACCGAAAAGAACATTGTTTGAGTCAGCTTATACAAAGTATCTAAAACAGGCCAATTCATAGACACAAAGTAGAATATAGTTTACCAGGTGTTGGGGGAGGAGGAACTGAAGGGAAATTATTGTTTAATGGATACAGAGTTATAGTTTGGGGTGATGAAAAAGTTCTGGAAATGGTTAATGGTGATGGTTGCATAACATTGTGACTGTACTTAATGCCACTAATTGTACACTTCAAAATGGTTATACTTAAGTTTTAGGTTAAGTATATTTTACCACAATACCAAAAAAGAAAAAGAAAAAAAAAAAACATCTCTCATTAGAGATACCTGAAACTAACAAGCTCTTTGAAGGAAGATTTTACTTTTCACTTGAAGAAAACTCATGGGGTTGGAAAAACAGTCCTTTTTATTATAATAATGCCAAATTATGTTATTTCTTGTAGGTATTCTCATGAGGGAGGCCCTTATTTTGTGTTCTCTTATTTAAGCTATCAGATTACCTGTAAGGTAGTTTATCAAGTGAATTTCTTATAAGAGGTAGCTGCTGAACTGCTACTGTGTTGAATCCCTAAATACCATCGATTATTTTATGTGCCACCAAAGGAAGAGAAAACACTGCTAATTAAGCTATGACATTAGGCTTTTAAAAATTCTTTTTGAAAAAATGTTTAGGCTTATTTAGACATTTGAAATATCATCCTAATGCATACATAAGAAGAAAAAATAAGTGGAATAAATTGGTTAAAGTGTTCATTAAACTTCTTAACATTCCTTCTCTTTTGAATACGTTCAGTTCAGAGTTGTGGGCCGTGCTTTCCCACAGTATCGTCCTTTGTTCCATCAGCAACGTTGACGAGGCTCTCAGGAACGCTCTCTCGCTGTCTGAGGCAGTGACAACTAATACAGTTTCCACCTGGCCATCACATCCTGATTGCAGGAATTTTAAAATGTGCCTCTTAAAATCAATCGAATATGCTATATATCTTTCTCATGAACTTTTCTTTTTTTTTTTAAATCTTATTTATATCTACAATCAGAAGAGAAAGATTTGTGTCTTATTTGTAACATATTGAGGAAAAAACTTTTGTTGGTATATAGTTAATAATTTTCATGGAACGAGTGCCTTTTTGCCTCTGCTCTCTTGATTTGAGCTTCTTATCCTGAATTCTCATGAATATGAGAGGGGGTGCAGTTAAAAACATTTCCTTGGCTTTATTGTAATGTAATGGCAGGATGACTGATAAGTGGGGAGTTAGTGGCTAGAGCCCTACCTTCTTTTTTTAAAAAAAATTTCATTAAAGTATAGTTGGCATACAATATTATATTAACTTCAGGTATACAACATAGTGATTCGACATTTATATATCTTGCAGCACAGTAAGTCCAGTAACCATCTGTCACTGTGCAGTTATTACAATATTATTGACTATATTCCCTGTGCTGTACACTACATCTTTATGGTTGATTTATTTTATAACTGGAAGCTTGTACGTCCTATTTCCCTTTACCTTCTTTACCCATTCCCCCACCTCTCTCCCTTCTGGCAATTATCAGTTTGTTCTCTGTTTCTATGAGTCTGGTTTTGTATTGTTTGTTCGTTTGTTTTATTTTTTTAGATTCCACATGCAAGTGAAATTATCCAGTATTTGTCTTTGTCTTCACTTAGCATAATACCTTCTAGGTCCATCCATTGTTGTCACAAATGGCAAGATTTCATTCTTTTTTATTGCTGAATAGTATTCCAAATTGTGTGTGTGTGTGTGTGTGTGTGTGTGTGTGTGTGTGTGTGTGTGTGACCTCTTCTTTATCCATTCCTCTATTGATGGACACCTAGGTTGCTTCCATATCTTGGCTATTGTAAATAATACTTCAATAAACATAGGGGTGCATAATACCCTCTTTTTTTAACCTCAAAGAGTTGACCACAGTGGAATGGTTGCCCTGAAGTTTTAGGTAAAACATTCAGCTATGGCTCCAAATTAAAGGGAGATTTATAAAGTAGGTAGCTTGTTTTTTAGAAATCTTAAAACAGGCTTTACTAAGCTCTTTGGCTAGAGTGTTCCAATTAGGAGAAAATATAGGAGTGCTAATTGACCATGGTCCAGAGACTGGAAACTTTTTCAAAAGATATTTTAATTCTGCAAAATTACATAGGCATTGACCATTAAAACTGAAATGATATTGGTTTTCTATTTTTGACAAATGTGCCATGGTAATGTATGGTATTAACATTAAAAGAAACTGGGTGAGGGGTGTATGGGAAATCTTAGCATTCTTTTGCAACTTTTCCATAAATCTAAAATTATTCAAAAATTAAAAGTTATATGATTTGCATGTATTTTCTCCCATGTTGTAGGTTATCTTTTCACTTTCTTGATGGTATTATTTTTACCTTTCACTATTTAATCTGCCTGCCTACTGATTGAGTCAATCCCATCAATTCTACCTCTCCTTTTCTGTATTCACTGGTACTTTCATTGCCATCAAACCTAGACTATATTTGCTGAAATCTTATAATTAGCCTGTACTTGAGAACTGCTCCTGCTTTAAGTCCATCAACAGATTATCCTTTCTGAACATATTTCACATGTCACTCAGAAGTTTTCAGTGCTGCCCCCAGTGCCCACATTTGAAGCTCAGACTCAACCTTTGGCAGGGTAGTTCCAGTCATCCTTACCAGGTTTATCTCCCATCACTCCATGTGACTCATAGAAAGAAGCACAGGTAATGATGTTTGTGTCACCACCAGGTGTGGTCTTGAATGAAAGAGCTGAGGGAGAGCTTGTGAGATGGCTTTCTGGTGGTAATTTTACCATAGTCTAAGATCTTGCCCTCAGTGTGATGGGACCAATAATTCAATTTCTTCTTCAGTGTATCACGTTCACAACCCACAAGAGGTTAAAGTAAACAGAATGCCATGTGATTTGTAATTTTTCTTTCTATGTTACTGAGTGAGATAGGCTTATAGTTTCTTTCTTTCTTGTCTAGTTTTGATACCAGGGTTTTATATGAAAATAATTAGCAAATTTTCTCCTACCCTTATTCCCTTGCCTTTTTCTCCCCCCCCCCCCCCCGAAACAGTTTATGTAGCATAGGAATTAATTTGTTTTACTGAATTTCTCCATAAAATATTCTGGGCCTGGTGTGCTTTTGAAAATCATTCAAATGTGTTTTGTCATTTCTCTGCAGTTATTAATCTGATCAGATTGTTTTTTCCTTCTCAGGTCAATTCTGATCATTTATATTTTTCTATAAACTTTTTATTAATGAAACTTTAAAATTTATTAGTGTGGAATTATCTTCTATTTTAATAAGTTTCTATAATGTGATTATATTTCATTTCTTATTCCTAATTTTGTGAACTTGACATTTCAGTTTTAATTTCTTCATTGCTTTAGGAATTAAGAATATTGTTTAATTATTGAGTGGCTTTTAAAATTTTATACTTTTAATATTTCTAGATTTATTACATTGTGTAATCACATGTAATCAAATGTGCTATATGTATGCATTTCTGCTTTGGGGAATTTATTGATGCTCTGTGGCCACTTACAGGATAATTTTTGTAAATGTCCTATAGAAATTGAAAAAGAAGGTGGATTATTTGTAGGACTACAGAGGTTGTATGTTTCAGTTAAATTAGCCTTATTAATGATACCAATGTAAACCTCTAGATCCTAATTAGTCTTTTATCTGCTTGATTTATTAAGGATTAAACAAGAGATATTTCTATTTCTTACTACAGTTGTGTTTCTGTCACTGTTGTTTTTTGAAGACTATACTACATTTACACATAAAAGTTCACAAGATAACCCTCATTGTGAGTTATAAATTCATCAATTAACAATAAACTTTCACACCATTTGATGCGTTTCACATTGAATTTTACTTTGATATGAATATAGTTGCCTGACTTATTTTTGTTTTCATGTACCAGCTTTTTTTTAGTTTTTCACTTTTGACCATTTTGGTGATTAGTTCTATCAGCTTTTCTGTGTCTGAAAAAATATTTTGCCTTCATTTTGAAAGATAGTTTGATTGGGTATAGAATTCTAGGTTGACAGTTTTTTCTTTCAGTACTTCAGTGATGTCTTATGGTTTTCATTGTCTCCTTTCTCTTGGCTGGCATTGTTTCTTACAAGAAGTTTGCAGCCTTTCTTATCTTTGGTCCTCTATACACAGTGGGTCCTTTTTTTCCCTGGCTGCTTGTAAGATTTTTCTTCATTGCTGATTTTAAGTGATTTGACTATGGTATACCTTGGTGTAGTTTCTTATGTTTGGGGTTTGTTGAGCTTCTTGGATCTGTGGGTTTATCATTTTCATCAAATTTGGAAAGATTTTGGCTGTTATTTCTTCAAATACATTTTGGCCCCTATCCCCTCTCCCTCCCCTCCTTCAGGATCTCCAGTTAGACACCTTGAGGTTGTCCCACTGCTCACTGATACTCTGTTACCCTTTCTCTTTTATTTTCCTCTCTGTTTTATTTTAGGTTGTTTCTATTGCTATGCTTTCAAGTTCACTAATCTTTTCTTCTGCAGTGTTAATTGTTGATACTCCCATCCGCTGTTTGTTTTGTTTTAATCTGTATAAGTTCCACCTGGATCTTTTTTACAGTTTTTCTGTCTACCTAATATGCTTAATTTTCCTCTATTTTCTTGAACATATGGAATATAGAATTTTCTACCAATTTTATAAATATGTCATTTTGGGTCTGTGTCTGTTACTCGATTTTTTTTTTCTGTCTTTATTATGGGTTATATTTTCAGGCTCCTTGGCAAGCCTCATGTTTTTTTTTTACTGGATGCCAGATACGAATTTTACCTTGCTGGGTTCTGGATATTTTTGTATTATGTAAATATTCTCAAGCTTTGTTCTGGAACACAATTAAGTTACTTGGAAATAGTTTGATCCTTTTGAGACTTGTTTTTAAGCTTTATTTAGCAGGAACAGAATTGCATTTTGTCTGGGGCTAATTTGTCCCTTCTACAAGACTCTCGTGAACTCTTGAGGTTTTCCACTCACAGAAGTTTTCTTCTAGTAAATATTTTATTTGATTATTCCTTCTACTTCATTTTCTTTGTTCTTTCTCTCAAGGACACTAATTAGCCATATGTTGGATCTCTAGTCTCTGATCTCCTGTCCTATTTTTTCTTTTGCTGTTTTCGTATTTTTATCGTCCTCCTGCATTCTGATTGAAGTTCCCCAAAGTGCCTTCCACATCATTGATTCCATTTTTTACAGTTGCAATTCTGCTTATTGCCTGTAAAAATTTCTGTTCTATTCGTTTCCTTACGTTGTTTCTTTAATTCAGTCAGCTTTTTTAAAATATATCATTCAGTTATTTTGGCTCATCTTTTTTATACTTCATTCATAGAGACCATGTTTTCATAAGTTAGTGGAAAACTTTAGTTTAAAAATGCTATCTAAACTGTACCCTGTTTATCCCTTACTATTTTCTTCTTGTTTGTTATTGTGGAATCTATTTACAGATCCAATTTACTTACTGTTTATTAATTTTTTAGAGGGAAACATTCTGTTCAGGTCTGAAATATTCTCTCTTTGTGGTGGATTGGTTCTGGTCCTTCACCGTATACCGGAATGCTGTTAGAATCACCTCTTAGCTCTTTTGCTGGAGGACAGGCTGAACCATATTGACACCAGACCTTAGCTTGAGTGGAATGGCTGGGCCAGAGCCTGGGTCTTAGGCACTTTCAGGAGAGCTTGAGCTCTGTGCACTTTCTTCTGTGTTGGTGAAGTTGTGATGGTACCGGGGACCTACTTTAGTCTCTTTGTCCTAGCTGGCAAACGATCGGTGACGCCTTTGCCTCGTTCCTGGCACTATTACTGAGCCCTACTCTCTCATGTCAGGTTTTTAAAAAAATCTTTGCTGAGGCAACCTTTGGTATCCCAGTGCACCCACCTCTGAATTTTGCCAGTCTGCAGGACCTGTCCCGTGGTCTACCCTGGCTTTTTAGCTATAGATCTTCCAAGTGAACTGGTATTAGTTGTTCTCTGTCACGATTGCTGCTGTTATTCTAGGATTGCCTGTTACAGCAGGTACAGTTGCAGGGGCAATATCTCCCTTCGGTCTGGCCCCATCTCCCCTATAGCCTTAATTAAAGTTTGTGACATATAGATAATTCTGATCCCCATTTTCCAGGACTCAGGCCAATTTTTCCATATTTCTTAGATTTGGGGGAGGGGGATGTTAGGATGTGGTAAATGGGAACAATTATATGCTGCCCTCAAGTCTCCCTCTTAACCCTAGTGACACCAAACTTTATAGTGACAAGATATATAACCCTACAGTATACTAGGTTCCCTCTTCTGAATTCCTCCTGGAATTGTAATTCTCTTGTGCATTTTATCAGGCTTTGCCTTGAAGAACAGGGTTGTATGCATGTGTTTTATCTTCCCTACCAGATTATAAACTCTGGGCAGTGAGATTCCTTGATCATTTTAGAAATCGCCCACAGTACCTCACATATAATGTTTTATGTGTTGTTTCTAGTGAACTAATTCATTACGTCTATGAAAGTCTTTTAAACTATTGAAACAGCAACTGTGCTATTAATATATATCACAACTGCCTGTAAGTTTGTAAATATTGTTTATATAGCAGGAAAACCTGTAGAAGTTCAGGCTCTGCATGTTACTAAGATCAGGGAATATGTAGCAATTCCACACGCACCCAACATTAAGGGCAGGGATCAGATACTTGTTAAATTGTAAGGACTGTTACCACCTTGACACAGTTAAGGTTACATGCCTTTTTTTCCAGTATTTTTTTTAATGTGTGGTAAAAATATATATCATTCAATTTGCCATTTTGACCATTTTCAAGTGTACATATCTGTTTTGTCTGATAATGTAGCCATCCCCACTCTCTTTTGATTACACTTTGCATGGAATATCTTTTTTATCAATTTACTTTCAACTTCTTTGTGCCTTTGTATCTAAAGTGAGTCTCTTATAGACAATATATAAATAAAATTCTGCCAATCTCTTTTTTTCTTTAATATTTTAAGTGTACAGTGGCATTAATTACATATACAGTGTTGTGCAAATAGCACCACTATTTCCCAAACTTTTTCATCACCCCAAAGAGAAACACTTTACTTATTAAGCAATAACTCCCCTGAGCCCATGGTGACCTCCAATCTACTTTCTGTCTCTATGAATTTGTTTATTATATGTGTTTCAGATACATGGAATTATACAACATTTGTACTTTTGTGTCTAGCTTATTTACTTAATGCTTAGCATCATGTTTTATTTTCAGGATAATGTCAATGTTCATGTTGCAGCATGTGTCAGAACTTCATTCTTTTTTGTGTTCTGTATATGTCTTTTAGGTATAATTGATTTATAATGTTGTTTGAGGTCTATTTCCTCTTCATATAGCTCTTCTGTCTGGTTGTTCTATCCATTATTGAAAGTGAGGTATTGAAGTCTCCACCAGTTATTGTTCTGTCTCTCTCTTCAGTTCCGCCCATTTTTGCTTCATACATTTTGCTTCGTTATATTTCTGTTGTTAGGTATGTATATGTTTTTAATTGTTATATCTTCTTGATAGATTGAACCTTTTGTCAATATAATATTCTTTAATCTGTTTTGTCTGATAATATAGCCATCCCCACTCTTTTTATTACACTTTGCATGGAATATCTTTTTTATCAATTTACTTTCAATCTCTTTGTGCCTTTGTATCTAAAGTGAGTCTCTTATAAACAATATATAAATAAAATTCTGCCAATCTCTTTTTTTTTTCTTTAAGATTTTATTGGGGAATTAGGGAAGGAGAACAGCCAAGTTGTTGTCCTTCAATCTTAGTAGTGGACGCAGCTAGCTCAGCTCCAAGTCCAGTCGCCATCCGCTGCACGTTGGCAGCTTGGGGCCACTCAGCTCAAGGTGCCCGTGTTCAATCTTAGTTGCAGGTTGGAGTAGCCCACCATTCCCATGCGGGAGTCAAAATGGCAACCTTGTTGTCAGGAGCACGTGCTCTCACCAGCTGAGCCATCCTGCCACCTGTTGGCAGCTCAGCTCGGGCGCAGCTCACTAGCCCATGTGGGAATTGAACTGGCGACCCTGTTGCTCAGAGCTCGTGCTGTTAACCAACTGAGCCACTCAGCCGGCCCCCAATCTCTGTCTTTTAATTGGAGGAAGGATTTACTGCTACCATTTAGCTATTTGTTTCTGTATTTCTTGTATGTTTTTTGTATGTCCTCCATTTATTACCTTAAAAAAAATTTTTTTTTTGTATTCCATTTTGATTTCCTTCTTTCCTTTGCATGTATATTTTTTAGTTATTTTCCTAGTAGTTACTGTGAGGTTTACAATTAACACCTTAAACTTATAACAACCTAGTTTGACTACTTCAAACTTAGTTTCAATAGTATACAAACACTCTGCCCCTGTATACCTCTTTCCCTCCCCCTTTATATTGTTATTGTCACTGATTACATCTTATGTGCCTAGTAACATAGATTTATAATTATTGTTTTATGCATTTGCCTTTTAAATCAAATAGGAAAAAAGAAGAGTCATAAACCAAAAGTTATTATAATATCAGCTTCTGTGTTTATGCATACCCATGTTGTTACCTTTATCACTAGACTTTATTCCTTCCTATGGCTTTGAATTACTATCTAGTGTTCTTTTATCTCATCCTGAAGGACCCCTTTATCATTTCTTGTAGAGGAGATTTATTGATAACGACACCCTTAGCTTTTGTTTATTTGGCAGTGTCTTAATTTCTCCTCGTTCTTGAAAGGATAGTTTTGCCAGATACAAACTTTTTGGTTTACAGATTTTTCTTCTAGTATTTTAAATACGAGGTGTGATAAAAAAAAATATGGTGAATGTTTACATTTAAAATATATATATTACAGTAAAAGACACATTGCCATTAATCCCTCTCAAAACTCTCCCCCTCGCTTTGAACACACTTATCCCATTGTTCTTGCCACTTTCTAAAGAGTTCTGGAAGTCCTCTTTCGTGAGTGTCTTTAGTTGTGCTGTCATGGCTGCCTCCATGTTCTGAATCTATTCACAATGTTTACCTTTTGACTTTGGGGAAGAGCCCAAGTCACACGGTGCCAGATCCAGTGAATAAGGTGGATGAGGACACGCCATAATATTTTTACTTGACAGAAATTGCTGTATCAGAAGTGATGGGTGACACTGAGCCTTTCCATTGTGATCACAAAATACAGTGAATCCTACTGCCAAATGCCATCCAGTGGAAAGGCAGGATCTTCAATATGGGAAGCAGTGCGTCGAACCTTAGTAACAGTGTGTGACAAGTTTCAACTTGTTTGGGACAGGCAGTCGAGTACCTGTTTTAAAGTGTGCCATAAATCATTCTCCATCATGACAACGCTCTGTGTCACACATCGCTTCTGGTACATGGAAATTTCTGTCAAATAAAAACATTACAGTGTGTCCTCATCCACCTTATTCACTGGATCTGGCACTGTACGACTTCTGGCTCTTCCCCAAAGTCAAAATGACCGTGAAAGGTAAACGTTGTGAATCGATTCAGGACATCTAACTAGCCATGACAGCGCAACTAAAGACACTCACGAAAGAGGACTTCCAGATGCTTCGGAAAGTGGCAAGAACGATGGGATAAGTGTATTCCAAACAAGGGGGAGTATTTTGAGGGGGATTAATGGCAATGTGTCTTTTACTGTAATAAATTCTTTTTAATTTAAATATTCACTGTATTGTTTGATCACACCTCGTATGTCATACCACTGCCTTCTGGCCTCCATGGTTTCTAATGAGAAATTGGCTGTTAATCTTTTATATGATCAGTCGCTTCTTTCTTGTGCTTTTAAGATTCTCCCTTGTCTTTGGCTTTCTACTACTTGACTATATAGTGTCTCATGTAGATCTCTTTAACTTTATCCTGCTTGAGTTTATTGAGCTTCTTGGATATGCAGGTGTATCTTTTGTAAAAAATTTGGGACGTTTTCAACCATTATTTCTTTTAATACCTTTCTCGCCTTTCTGTGCATGTTGGTACATTTGATGGTGTTCCACAGGTACCTCAGATTGTATTCATTTTTCTTCATCCTTTCTACTCCTCGGACTGGATAATTTCACTTGCTTTATCTTTGAGTTTGCTCATTTCTCCCCCTTTTGCCTGCTTTAAATCAGCCATTGAACTCCTTTTCTACTTGTATTTGTTTTCTAGGTCTGCCATAATAAAACATCACAGGCTAGGTGACTTAAATAACAGAATTTTTTTTTTCCCCCACAAGTCTCTAGGCTGGAAGTCTGAGATCATGATGTTGGAAGATTTGCTTTCTCCTGAGAACTTCTCCTTGGCTTGCCGATTGCCAGTTCTTCACTGTGTCTTCACATTGCACACACCTCGAACGGCTATGTATCCAAATTTCATTTCTTACAAAAACACTAGTCAGATTAGATTAAGGCCCAGCCTAACGGCCCCATTTTAACTGAATTACCTCTTTAAGGCCTTATATCCAAATATAGTCACATTCTGGGGTACTGGTCGTGTAGGGCTTTAACATGTGAATGGGGGGTGGGGTATGGGGATACAAGTCAACTCATAACACAGCTATTGAACTTTTTTAGCTCCAGAATTTCTCCTTGGTTTCTTTTTATAATTTCTAACTCTTCATCAACACTCTTCTCCTGACTTCCATTAGTTCTGTGTCACATAAGGGTGGGTTTTGTTTGTTTGTTTTTAGCAATTTGAGCATATACAAGACAGTTGATTTAATATTTTTGACTAGTAATTCCAATGTCTGGAATTCCTCAGTGATGGTTTCTAATTTTTTTTTCCCCTGTGAATGCACCATTTTTTCTTTTTTATACTTTGTAATTTTGGTTAAGAACTGGAACATTTTGAGTATTCTAATGTGGTAACTCTTAAAATCAGATTCTTCCCCTCCTGGGAGATTTCTTTTGTTACTTGTTGAGGGCTAAAGTTGCCTGTTTGTATGGTAATTTTTCCAAACTATTTTGCAAAGTCTGTAGTATTCCTTGTTGTATGTAGTCACTGAAGTTTCTGTTGCATTATCTGTGTGGTTAGGCTATGACCTGACAGAGATTTCCTTAAATGCTTTGACCAGGGGAACGGGGGAACATGTGTTTGTCTTCTAAAGCCTTATGATACATGCTACTGGGGAAGCCATTGCAACCTGAAGGGGGCAAAACAAAGTTACGTGGGTCTGCCAGCTTGGCCAGGATGCAAACCTCCAATTTTTGGAGAACATGGTCCTTGTCCACCATGACATCAGCCACCCACTGTAGGAATGTGGGCCAATGTCCCACAGGCTGTGGCAGGGCCAAGGAATGGAGGTTGTAGCTGGTTTGGGCACGCTGCTTTCTGAGCAACTTTTAGCAGTCTCTCTCCTCTATAGTGTCTGATCAGATTCCAGAGTTCTAAAATAGTTGATTCTGATTGTTTTATTGTAATAGCTTACTGTTTGTTTTGGTGGAGGGCCTGACCTCTAGAGTGCTACTCCAGCATTTTCTGTAATATCACTTATGGCATTTATTTTTGTAGAACTTTTTTTTTTTTTTTTTTTTTTTAGCTGAGCCATCCCGCCACCTGTTGGCAGCTCACGGCTGCTCAGCTTGGGCTGACTCGAACCACTGTTGCTCAGAGCTCAAACTCTTGAGCGAGCTCTTAACCAACTGAGCCACTCAGCCGGCCCTGTAGAACTTTTTAAAAGTTTTATTCTCAGTCATTTAAAATTCTACAACAGATATTTGAAATCTCGAGGAAAAGATGGATATTCAATAAATAGTGTTGGAAAAATAGGCTAGCCATTTTGGAGGGAAAAATGCTGGATCTCAATCTTACTCCTTATGACAAAATAAACTCTTTGTATGTTAAAGGTTTAAATGCTTTAGAAAAAAAACCTAAATAATTCTTTTTACTTTTTGAAAATAACCTTGGAGTCATGAATGCCTTTCTATGTCTAACACAAAGCCCTGGAGCCATAAAAGTGAAGATTGGGTAATTTACATAAATTTAAAAGTTAATTTCCTGAATTTACAAAAAAGCTACAAATCAATAAGATGAATTACCCAATTTATTTGAGCAAAGGATGACTGATAATTTATAGGAAAAACAAATGACCAGTAAATATGAGTAAAGAGTATCTCATTCAAAATTAAAGAAATGTTGATGAAAACTACAGTTGAATCATGGATAATTCACTTTGGAGTTTTGCAGACTTTTTTTTCCTATTTGATAACATCCAATGTTGGTGAGAATGTGGGGGTATAGGCACTGTCATTATTACTGTTGGTAGGAGTGTGACTTGCTGCAACCTTTCTAGAAAGTAGTTTGGTAACATATATCAAAATGTCAAATGCACAGCCCTTTGACCCAGTAATTCACTGGTAGAGGTTAACCTATAGATATTTCCAGAGATTTGCCAAGATTGTTATGCACAGATGTCCAGTATTTGCTCATAATTTCAAAAACCTGGACAATTAAAATTCTGTAAGAAGAAAACTGCTTAAATTATGATGAATCCATATAGCAGGAAGCTAAAGCTATATAGCCATTAAACAGAATGAGTTTGCTCTTTTTGTACTAATGTGGTGTCTTAGTCCATTTGAGCTACTATAACAAAATACTGTAGACTGTGGCTTATAAACAGAAATTTATTCCTCAGAGTTCTGGAGGCTGGGAAGTCCAAGGTCAAGGTACTAGCAGATTCAATGTCTGGTGAGGGCACTGCTCCCCATTCCATAGATAGCTGTCTTCTCGCCGTCTGCACAGGGAATTCTCTGGTGTCTCTTTTATGAGGTGTCCCATTTATAAGGGCTCTGCCCTCAAGACCTCAGTACCTCCCAAAGGCCCCACCTCCAAATCACATTGGGGGAATAGGTTTCAACATGAATTTTTTTGGGGGAAAAAAATCAGTGTATAGTATATCGGAAGATCTGCAAGATACATTAAGTGATAAAAGCTAAGCGCAGAATAAAATGCTGTTAATAAACCTATTTAGGTAGGGAGTTTTAAGGAGTATGTATGATTTATTCTGCTATCTGCACAAAAATGTTTCTAGAAAATATACAGGAGATTGTTAATGGTGATTTCCGTTGGGGGGGACACACTAGGAATAAATAGTGGAGAGATTTTACAGCTTTCTGTGAGTTTTTTTACATGTGTGTAATTACCGTATTTCCCCATGTATAAGACGCACCCTTTTCCAAAAAATTAGGGGTCTAAAAACTGGGTGCGTCTTATACAGTGGTTGTAGATTATTTTACTTGCATTTGACAGTGATGAGGAGTTGTATGAATTTTATGATGAATAAAACTTGAGTTCAATAACTTTATGTAATACATTTTTTTTCAAATTTCGGGCCCCAAAATTAAGGTGCGTCTTATACTTGGGAGCGTCTTATACATGAGGCAATACGGTAGTTCCTCTTCGCATTTTTTTTTTTAGCATAGCTAAAAACAAATTCTGCAATGATGAGATCTAGCAGAGAATGTTTACCCAGATGCAGTTCTCAGAATTTACATACCTCTAGTCTACACATTTACATAGTTAACTTTTCCTTTTAGAAACTGCAAATACTGAATTTGTTTCCTGGTCTATGTTTTGTTTGTTTTAAATTATGATAAAATGTTTTAAGAGGTATAAACCATAAGCTAATACTTCATTCTAAAAACTCTGTCTTCTTGAAATTATTCATGAGTATTCTGGTATTTTGGCCTCTTAGATGAGACAGAATGATGTGTCAGGAAAAATAGCATAGGCTTTAGAATCATGGAACCCTAGATTCAAATCCCAACTTAATAAAAAGTAGCTTTTATTTTAATCTTGGGAAAGTTCATTGAAATAGCTGATCTTGAGACTATCAATACCTACATTTGCAGAGTCATTGTAAAGAACAAGTGAAACAAGGTATACATACAGCCCCTGGTAATAGTCATTACTTGAGAAATATTAGCTGCTTCTCTTGGGCGCTCTCCCTATCCCAAAGATGACTTGCAATCTTTGTTTGGGTTGTCTGGTTCCTTTATCACACTCCTGGTATTTAGCAATGTTTAGATGTAGATTACAGCCAGGTGACAAATAGCTCTGATAAACCTATTGGATTTTCCGGTTTGTTTGAATTTACTGGGGAATTATGGGGCATGAGCAGAAGCCCTTATAAGGTTCATGTTGTTGATTGCCTTTGTTAGAAATTGTCCCTAATGCTTGACTTACCCCACAAAATAGATGTACAGTAACAACACAGCTAACCCCTTATTCTTTGTTACAACTTCATCTTCAGATTGAATTCATTTAGTATCAGAGACGATACTTACTATCCTCTTTGGTCTGTAGCTTTTTAAACAATTTGAAGACCACCAGCTAGAAGGAATATCTTGCCTTGCCATTTCATTTGTTTCACGTTACCAGAAGCTCCTAAAGGGCCAAAATTCTGATGGCAACTAGAGCAACTCACATTGTTTGGGGTCTCTGCGAGTTTATCCCTGTGGTGCTCAGGGACCAAAGGCACGATTGTTCGGGCGCATCCCCCTTGCCCCTTGCCCCTCACTGGATCCTAGCCTAGAGGTCTCCTTTCAGTCGCTCCTGCCTCAGCCTTCTGCTCCACTTTCTTCCATCCTCACTTTCTTCCACAGCCCAGCTTGGAAATTTGGGTTGCATCTGAGGCCTCTCGAAAATAATATCATTTTTGTACATACCATGTTTGTTTTGACTAGAAATGTTTACTTTGTTGTACTTGGGCGATTTATTTGGTTCGCAAATCTAATCTCTCTGGATTCTATTCTCTCATTCACAGACACAGGCAAAATCAACAGTTAATGCCATGAAGAGTGGTGGGTGGTTCCTGCTTTGGGCTCGCTCATGCCTGCAACCCTGGCCCCTCCCACTGGTGCCCACAGACCAGGGGACATTATAGAATCATGGAACCTGTCTCTGTGCTTAGTGATCAATGAGTTTCTCTTTGGGCTGGAATTCGACCTAATTTTTCTTTCTCTTGTAGCACTGAACAAGATTTGTGATGAAATGGAGCCTGGAACAAACTCTTTTCGAGTCGAATTTCCTGATTTTTCCAGCACCATTCTGCAGAAACTGAACCAGCAGCGCCAGCAAGGACAGCTATGTGATGTCTCCATTGTGGTGCAGGGCCACATTTTCCGGGCACACAAAGCCGTTCTTGCTGCCAGTTCGCCCTACTTTTGTGACCAGGTACTCCTGAAAAACAGCAGGAGGATCGTGTTGCCTGACGTGATGAACCCGAGGGTGTTTGAGAACATTCTCCTGTCTAGCTATACGGGACGCCTAGTAATGCCTGCTCCAGAGATCGTTAGTTACTTAACAGCAGCAAGCTTCCTCCAGATGTGGCACGTGGTGGACAAATGCACCGAGGTTTTAGAGGGAAACCCTACAGTCCTTTGTCAGAAGCTAAATCACAGCAGTGACCACCAGTCTCCAAGCAGCAGTAGTTACAATGGCCTGGTAGAAAGCTTTGAGCTGGGCTCGGGGGGCCATGCTGATTTCCCCAAATCCCAGGAACTGAGAGATGGAGAGAACGAGGAGGAGAGCACCAAAGACGAGCTGTCGTCGCAGCTCACCGAGCATGAATACCTCCCCAGCAACTCGTCCACCGAGCACGACCGGCTGAGCACTGAAATGGCGAGCCAGGATGGGGAGGAGGGGGCCAGTGACAGTGCCGAATTCCACTACACCCGGCCCATGTACAGCAAGCCCAGCATAATGGCCCACAAACGCTGGATTCACGTGAAGCCCGAGCGCTTCGAACAGGCGTGCGAGGGCATGGACGTGCACGCCCCCTACGATGAGCACCAGGTCACCGAGTCCATCAACACCATGCAGACGGAGCACTCAGTCCAGCCCTCGGGAGTTGAGGAGGACTTTCACATTGGGGAAAAAAAAGTGGAGGCCGAGTTTGATGAGCAGGCTGATGAGAGCAACTATGACGAGCAGGTGGATTTCTATGGCTCTTCCATGGAGGAGTTTTCTGGAGAGCGGTCGGATGGGAATCTGATTGGACACAGGCAGGAGGCTGCCCTCACAGCGGGCTACAGTGAGAATATTGACATGGTAGCAGGGATTAAAGAAGAAGCTTCCCACTTAGGATTCTCAGCCACCGACAAGCTGTATCCTTGTCAGTGTGGGAAAAGTTTCACTCACAAGAGCCAGCGAGACCGACACATGAGCATGCACCTCGGCCTCCGGCCTTATGGCTGTGGTGTCTGCGGTAAGAAATTCAAAATGAAGCACCATCTCGTGGGCCACATGAAAATTCACACAGGCATAAAGCCATACGAGTGTAATATCTGTGCAAAGAGATTTATGTGGAGGGACAGTTTCCACAGGCATGTGACTTCTTGTACCAAGTCTTATGAAGCTGCAAAGGCTGAGCAGAATACGACTGAGGCTAACTAAAAATAGGATCTGGCCCTTGAGTGGCAGGCACAAAAATAAACTATGGTAATTATGCAAATCTGGGCACAGATGATATGTGCTACTTGCTATTATGAGAGAAGCTTAAAAAAAAAAAAAAGGAAGATATTTCCGAAAGACCAGTTCTAAGTAGGCCAATTAAAAAATCTAATTCTTCAGATTTGGATGTTCCAGTCCGGGCCTGGCATAGGTCACGGGGGTAAGGTAACCCACCTCCCAGCCGGCAAGGGAAACCTTTAGGCCCGTTGTGATTGAGGCCGGTAGAGCTGGTGATGGAGATGTCTGCACCTGGAACTGGACTTCAGCCCACCAGTTCCATTCCAGGTGGCGGCAGCCTTTGATCGCTCATGATTACAAGGTCACGTTGGAATTTTATTTTGCTCTTACTATAGATACTTAGGTAATGTGGATTTGTTTGGGTAGCTGCTTCAATGAATGAAATGCTACTTCTGTAAAAGCTACAAATGTGATTCCTAGGATACGACATTGATTAACAGAGCTCTCTTGTCTGGTTTTATTCTTTCTAAAGAGTATTTTACTTCAAACTATGGCGAGACTAAGAGGGCGACATTCTAAGTATAAACCAACTTATGGTACAAGCTTCCATTTCTGTAAGATGCCACTGTCACAATGTGTTTCAGACTCTTGATAAGGCAAAGTTTTGTATTTTAATAATAACGTTTAGTTTGAACAATTGTATCTAATTATAATTCTCTAGCGTGCCAGAGATAGGTATTCCTAACTGGTTTGCTGTCCCGAATCCTCTTGGTTTCACTGTAGCATCTACGCAGTGGCACCTGCTCTATGGCTGGCAGACGCCTAGCCTGCTGTGACTGACCACGGTACCACTGGCTGCTGTAGCCGTTTTGCTCTTTTAGATTATG
This sequence comes from Hipposideros armiger, assembly GCF_001890085.2. Lineage (NCBI taxonomy): Eukaryota > Metazoa > Chordata > Mammalia > Chiroptera > Hipposideridae > Hipposideros > Hipposideros armiger. Next base: position 1,442,222 of record NW_017731353.1, read on the forward strand.
GTGCTTCCCAAAGAGGTGTCAGTGACCACGGTTAGTGAGAAGGAGCCAGAAGTCACCGCTGAGCGTTACCTGTGAACTTCAGGAGTTACTAGAGTGCTACAATGACACTGCAAGTGTCGGAGTGAGAGTTGCCGCATAGCATAATTTTGAGTGGCAGGTTACACTTGACGGGGGAAAAAGACTGCCCGAGAAAAGAGGAGCCTGGAAAATACACTGGTAGGGGCGGTAGTCTTTCAGAGGCATGTACTGAGCTGACACTGCCAGTTCCTTAGGAGCGCTGGGATGTGTTTTAAAAGGGGGGGAAGGAGTTCTCATTTTAGAAAGTCGTCTACAGATTCATGCTCCCGAATTACAGATCAAGCTGCATAAACTCACAAGTCCTCATAGCCATCCATAGCAAAAACAACAAGATAAGCAGCTATTCCGAGACCTTGTCTGCCAATCAGTCAGGTGTTTTACGGTAAAAAGCAAGCTTGTATTCAGGATGCTTGAAGCTGTGCGAGATACCTGACGTTACCCCAGGGTAGGATGGGGTGCCGCTCTCATGTCAACTTTCCCAGGAACTCACTGCTCTCTTAACTCGGAGTGGAAACTTTTCTTCCTTAAAATAAAAATAACTTCTTGGATTTGGGATGACATTTTGTGTTAAAAGTGTGGTGTTGCTCTAATGGGATAGACATTGCTGGCAATGGCCCCTGGTCCACAACCTCCAACCACCAAGGTGTTGACTTGTTGAATGTTGTCTGGAAAGGGAAAAGGACTGACCTACCAGTTAACTCTTGTAATCAAGGTTACAAAACAGGGATCTATTCATTAACACTGTATCATTCTCGATATAAAAAAGCACTTTGTATTTAAAACTTTATTATAAATATATCTATATATATATTGCTTTTTATAACCTAGAAACTAGATGTTACCTCTTGGTTGTTCGCCACATGAGTATCCTCTTAGCATTGAAAATTCACCAGTTAACACTCCCTTCTCTGTGTACCTGACAGAAGTGTATAGAGGTGACTGTACAATCAAGCTCAGTGGCTCCTCCCCTTTTTCTCATGTCAGAAGCCACTGGGTTTTTAGGTATGATACCGGCCATGATGTGTGAGGAAAAACTGTTTTATTGTTCCTAGTAATTTCAGTACCAAGGCAGCAAAGCCATTTTGTTCTGCCAAAAGCTGACCACCCTCTCCCATGGGATTAGCAAACCATTTTCTGCCTGTTTAGAAGGTTTGGATGTGCTGTTTCCCATCAAAGATGATATTCAAATGAGCATTGGGACATTTGGGGAGAAGAGTCCGAGAGGCAAAATGAAAATAGTCAGGAAAAATCATGGTCCTTCAGTTGTGCTGAAATCAGCAGCACCCTTGTCGTAAGTAATGATGATGCGCATTTGTTCAGCCAGGACTGGTGGGTGCCCTTGGGTGGCAGTCTTGGAAACAGTCAGTTGTGCTGGGATTTATTTCATGTGAAGAGAGGTATATCTTTTACTGAAATCCTTATATGCACATCAGCCACTAAATGTAGAACTAAGTGTAAGTTCCTCACATCTGCTGTTTTAAATTTTTTATGAGAGTTGGGGTTTCCGTAAAAATTAGGGTTGCTGATCAGGTCAGCCAGACCCTGTGAGGTGGTTGGGCACCTGAAATGCAGGCCATGTTCAGAGAGGCAGGGGATGGGGATTGCCTTAGTTTGGATATTAAAAGTGAATTTTTATAAACTCTGCTTTTTAGGGTTAGAGCATACTGTATTGCTACCTTTTCTCCCTGCCTACCCTGGGTTGGATAGATAGTCTGTCTCCTTAGCCTCAGTACAGCTTTAGAAAATCTTTATCCTTCCAAAGTTTGGATAGTTGTGGGGTAACATTTTCCAAACAGTCTTTCAGGGATCATGTCCATGGCCTACAACCAAGGTGTTTGTCCTCTGCTTTGAGTCTTAACTGTGGTTTTTCTCCAATGGGAAAGGGCTTCAAGGCACCGCCAAGGGTATTTAATATTAGTACTTATACCAAGCCTTTAATTTTAGGTACACGCATTACAGTCATCCACTTGGTAAAGCAGGTGTCACTGGCTAACTAGGGAAGGCCTGCGACAGCCTTTCCTCAGGGCCGAGGGCTTCCCTCAGGTGTCCTTCCTGGGCCCCAGCCCTGCTGGTTCTGATTTCTGCATCTCACCTGTCTCCAGCCTCTTCTCTTGGCCACGACTTTCAAAGAGCCTGCCTAGAAGAGTCTCCTCCATTCTAGGGGGCGTTTGCCAAACTAAATGGCCCCTAAGCTGACTTCTAGCTCTTTGGGAAAGCTGCTTAGCCTCAGTGGCTCCTTCCTGCAGAGGCACGCACACCCCCAAGCTGCCAGGAAGTGAAGTTGAGGCAGAGCAGACGCTGCAGAGCTGTGCCCTCCCTGGAGAAGGGGATTTGCTGCAGCCCCCTGGTCACTGAGGGTGGAGAGGACTCCATCACACCTAATCCAGGTGTGCTTTCATAAGGTCTCTGATAATTTAGGAATGCTGGAAACCAAGCAACATTTACCCCACCCTCACCCCCACCCCCATCCCCCAACTGTGCCACACTTACTTTTGTGATTTAGGTTGCTTTCAGGGGTGACTAACTTTGTTCATTGAAACCAGGGTTTGTTTGTTTGGGTTTTTCCTTTGCTACTTATATATTTAAAGGTACCTGTTTCTTATTTCAGATTTCTACTGATAGTGTGCTCTATGGGAAGATGCTGGAACACATTTTGCAAATGTGACTTTTTTTTTTCCCTTAGTTTTGCTTGAAGCCTGTGTCACAATGTCAGTTGCTGCTGCCTTCTTCCCCTTTATGAGGTTCCCAATGTTTCTTCCAGAACATTACGTTATTTATGCAAGTCAGGTGACTCCTAGACCACAAAACCATTTGACGATAAACAGATTATCACTAGGTGCATATCTGATTGATATTTTGTGAAATGTTATGCCTGTGTTGCAAAAGTTGAATAGTTTTGTCTTTATATATTGCTGTCTTCAGTGTACAGCATGGTTTTACTTAACTGAATGTTACTGTTTAATATTTTCTTCTTATAGAAGAGGCCATGCCCTTTTGTATGACATGTTTTAATAAATGTTATCTGTCAACTTTGTAACAGTTTTTTCACTTTGGGTATATATGAGCACATGCCTTTGTTTTCATTCTGGCTGTTGCCACCTGAGAATAAAAGTTATATTGTGGCCTTTTGATAGTAAATGCCAGATAGAGATAGAGAGCGGATCAGATAGGTAGTGAGGGACCGTTTGCTGTGCCAGGCACTTACGATGATTGTCTCATTCTAACCCCCACCAGCCCCTCAGGGACGTAGGTGTGCTGGGTATTCTCTGTGGCTCCTTTCGATCCTCTCCTCACCCTGGGCTTCGCTCTGGAAGCTGGCCTGTGCGGACGTGTCCTTCCGGCTCCTGGTCAGGGTCTACCAGAGGCACGCTGGAAGGAGCTTGGCAGAGGAGGGGACAGAGAAGCTGGGGCATTCACTCCCCTGGCTGCTTCTTGCCAGGCCTGGGTTGACGGTGCCAAGGGCCCAAGGGTTTGGTAACCACACCCCTGTCCTGACCCGTTTCGGGGCTTCACTGCCCTCCCAGGAGTTCCATAACCCTGCCCACACCTTTTGTAAATAGTCCCTTTATGAAACTCTCCTCAGTCTCCCCACCTGAGTAGGCCGTGTGTTCCGGGCTGGAACCCTGGCTGAGGCCTTAGGCCTGCCAGGTGAGCAGGCACACGGGAGCCTGCCGTGATTCCGAGAAGGCTGGTGTGTTACCGAAGGCAGGACCGCGACAATGGACTGGAGCCTGGGATTTAAATGCAGGACTTGGCAGCTGCACTACAAGGAGGTGGTGTTTCCCACTGCTGTCTATGCCTCCATGCTCTCTGCCTCACCTCACTTTGCCTTTCCCCCATAACCCCCCCCCAAAAAAAAAGGCCCCTCAAGAAACAGCAGCAGTGCTCTTTAAAAGTGCTGCAGGCACGGGGGCCCCACATATTTCCTAACAACAGCTCATTACCAGAGATACTGCTTGTTTTAGACCAAACCTAACCATCTTCCCACACAAACCTTCTGTTACCACTGTTTGTTGTGAGGGTTTTTTCCCCTCCCCGTTGCTGCTTTTGAAGGCAGCTACAGATTGCCTTAGCTAGTTGAGCCTTTCTTTTATGTGCGCAAGTCCAGAAGAACCGTTTCTAGCTTATCTCTGAGGTGGGGCCTGCCTATTCTGACCAAAGGCAAACGGCTCAGGCCCTGTGGCACGGTGACCCCTCCGACTCCGACTCTTCCCCCGTCCTGGGTACCCTGCTGAGGCCCCTGGTCACCAGCGAGCCAGCCCTCCTAGGAAGCAGGGCTCCTGCAGGGGCGGGACCTCTGGGGTGTGAAGATGAGAAGCATTGTGTCTCATCAGAAGGGAAAAGATGAAGTGGCTCGTGTGTATTTGGGAACAGAAGCGGAGTGGGATGTGACGGGTGTCACCCAGATGGAGCGTACGACACCTGTGCGGTTTACATAGATTTCCTCAGAGTCGGTTGAGGGACCGCTTCCCACTGAACCGCTGCAGCGTTCCCTGACAGTCTCCATGCCTGGCCGTGTTGGAGGGTGCACAGCTCTGGAATTTATCCACAGCCAATGGATCAGTTAGCAGCTCAGCAACAGGAAATGAGGTAAGTTTGAACTTGATGCCTCCTATTATTTGGCAAATGATTGTTAAGTATCTTCTCAGTGCAGAAAGTGAAAGATAACCCTGCCCTTTCAACTCTATCTTGTGTTCTTTTTAAGAAAACTTGGTCTGAGTTCTGCAGTTAGAGTTCAGTGAGTGAAGATGGGCACAAGTGGCATTTTTTGCCCTTAACGAGGAACCAGGAGAGGGGAGTGAGAGTACGGAGAGACGTCTCATAGTTTTTTTGGTTTTGTTTTTTTCCTGAACTGGTTTGACTAGTTTCAATCAAAACCAAACAATTTAATTTTATAATCTGCCACTTTTTTGTACCGCTGCAAGTGGCTAGATGCAGTTACAGGAGAATTACAGCTGTCCTTTGAGAGGGGGTGTGAGCCCTATAAATATGGTAATTCATAAGCACTATGGTAGGTAAATAACATATTATAAAAAATAGTGCCTTTTTACTTTAGCGATTGAGTTCTGTTTTTTTCTTCCTCATATTCCAAAATAAGAAACTAGTACTAAAGCCATTAAATATATTTATAACTTAATAAGATACCAGTGACTCCCCAGAGTACACTGGTCTGCCTAATGGAATAGCTAATATTTATTCATGGAAGCTATGGGCTGCTTCCAGAACTGCCCTTATCCTGTTACTTTGGGGTCAGCAATGCTGTGATAAAACCTCATTTGTAAGGGTTTTCTGAAAAGATCCTCCACTGCACAGCCCTTCCCTCATGGTGGATGGATGCCAAATTGGTAAAAACTGCTAAAATTCCTGCAGGATCTGGCATAGAAATTGTAGGCTTTAAAAGGACAGCAGTGACCTTGAACCAAACTAGAAAGGATTAATTTTCACCTCATTTATATAGTCTGCCATAATGTACGAAACATCTTTTGTCTACCCACTTATGAGATACAGAGAATTTTCTTGGACAAAAAAAAAAAAATTAACTGCAGTTCTATGTACTTATTGGGCTCTGAACACCCACCCACTCAACCCACTGAACACCACACCTACTTTAATAGGTGTAAGAAGAATTGGGATTATGGACCAAAAATAACAGCTCTAAGTGAAGATTCATTGCATGCTTAATATGTGCTAAGTACTTAAGGTACATTAACTCGTTTATTTTTTGTAGCAGTCCCATGGGGTAGAATTTAATCCCAGGCCACCTCACGTAGCAGGAAGATGACAGCTTCCTATTCTGTTGGAGAGATGTGTTCCCCTGCCCCAGGGAAACCCCTCTGTAAGCCCTTAGCCAGCAGGGAAAACCCATCTGTGTCTGAGGATGAGATTCATCCCACTGTCCTGCTCCACCTGCAGGGCCCTGAGCATGGCTTCCAGTGCTGGGAGAACAGACCTAGGCTGGATTCGCCTTCTGGTGCCTTTAGGGAGGTCGTTACACTTTGCCCTCTTTGGAGAAATAGAGACTCCATCCAGAGACCATTCCAGGCTTGGCATCAGCGGCTGACCCTGCTTGAACTCCCTGGGTTCAGGAAATACATGTAGAAATGAACCCCAGGAATGGTGAGCCCAGTGATTTTCAAACTGGTAGAAAAGTTCCATCAAGGCCTACTCCAAGGAGTGAGCAGGGAAAGGGAGCCTGACCCCACCCCCCTTCTCACTAGAGCAGCTTTAACTCGGTAGTACAGTCAACCAACTGCTCAGTCCTTCACAGAGCTCGCAGTTCCTCAGGGCCTGCTGTATTCTGCACTGTTCTAAGCGCTTTCCGTGGATTAACTCTCCACTCTCACACCCGCCCTGCAAGGTGGGTGCTGGTGCCATTCCTGTCTAGCAGGAGGACTGACGGCAGAACCAGGATTCAAACCCAGGCAAGCCAGAGTCCTTGGCTCTGCTTTGTCTGACTCTCGTGCCCCAGGGTTCAGGAGGTCCAGAGGAACCCCACTCTGCCTGCTGTGGCTCTGGGTGTTAAAGTTTGAAGCATATAATCTAGAGAGGGGTCCCAAAGGCCAAGGGCTTATCTGGGCCCCCTGACCACTGCTCTGGGATTTATCTCAATGAGATTGTGGGTCCTGGCACCAGCAGCACCTGATTATCTCTGGCTTGGTGGGCCCCAAGAAGGCCCACCCTGTTCCCATCAGCCTCTGGGACAGCCACTCCCTCACCAACCTCCCCCCCCCCCAGCATAACCTCCTGCCACCTCACTGCTCCAGGCCCTCCTCTCTCTTAAACAGATCTAATCCTGTCACCACCCATGATCCACCCGATAGGAACTTAACTCCTTAGCTTGGCATCCAGGCCCCAACCTGACACTCGTCTACTTGTTCATATTTGTCTGCCGACCCCCACTTGGGCCCTGGCTGCTCTCCTTGCTCCTCTTTGTCCTTGCATGGATGACTTTCCCTGCCTCGAATATTCGTCTCTTCTCCCATCCACCCCTCCCTAACCTTTGTCTTCCTGGAAAACTCCTTTTTGTTGTTCCAGGCTCTGCAGAACTCATCTCTTCCCTGAGCACCTCTGACAATTCTTCACACCCTCTTCGTGATACCATTTCATTATGAACTTAGGCCTGCTGTAGCATTTGTCATCGTGTTGTAATTTTATACCATCCATTCTTCACGTATGCCCATGACAACAAGCGCCTCAGACACAGGAACTGTCTTAATTGTCTCTAAGTGGCCGTTCCTGGCACAATCCTGATCCACAGTCAATAAACACTGCTGAATTTTAAAAAATAATAATAAAAGCAGATGCTACTGTTCCACATTTACCCACCCGTTACAGCCATGGACTTGTTGCTTCATCAGAGACTTTCTTAGGGAGTATGGGCACCCAACAATTTTATGAAGCACCCTCTTCTGGCTGAATGTCATCTAAGTGTTGCTGAAATTGCCTGTTAGCTGAGAATCTTGAGATAAGTATAGGTCCTCTTTCCCAAGCCAAATGAAAGATTTTATATCTGAGTAGGTACTCAGCTGTAATACCGGGTGCTGGCTTATTTAAGAAGAAAAGCCAGGCGGAAGAGGGCAATGGGATTTAGCAAACAGTGATTTCTGGTCGAGAAAAGTCAGTGTCTGGCTCCAGCCAAAATGGCAGTAAAATAACTTAACAGTTGACAACTTGCTTTGGAAGCAGAATAAACTGAATTGCCACACTCTTCCTGAAAATATACCAGCCCTATAGTGAAGAAAAGTGACTCATTTTTGTTGTAGTTAATTTCTTCTAGAAGCTTGTTCTAGAAGAGGGCATATTTTCAGTGAGATTTTGGCACAGTCTAAAACATATGGTTACGTGTTATTTGGTGCTTCGTGTAATACTCAAATTTGTGGCAATTGATTAAGGACCAAAAGTTGCTTTGGACAACATTCAAACTGGGATTGTGCCTATCTGAGCTTTATATAACAGTAGAATCTTGTAGTCGGGAAACACAGAATCTGGGCCAGACAACTGGGGGGATTACATGCCGTAAAAACAGTTTGTCTCTGGTGAATCAGCTCTGCAGGGGCATGGCCTGAGAATTTTCTGACTATCTGAAAGTAGGAAGGGCAGCAGTGAGCTTGTGACTCACACCAGAAACTCCGCCAAGAAGGTGTTAAGCAGCTCTGCTGGAAGTGGCTTCAGGAGCCAAGAAGGTGTTAAGCAGCTCTGCTGGAAGTGGCTTCAGGAGCGTTTTAGGTTCCCCATCTTTCCAAGTAGAAAGATCATTTTTGAATATTAGAACATTTTGCAGATCTCCCGCCTCCAACATGGTAATAGTCGATCAAGAAAGCTTCAAAATCACGAAACATTCTTATGAATTCAGTAATGCTTAAATGCATTTATACATGTTCTTCAAAAAGTATATAGTTGAAAAGCAGTAGAGCGAACATATGGGAGATCTAAAAAATAAGTAGCTTTCTATCCCTTTTTTCATCCATTGTCCATTTGTTTACCAAATGTTTATTGACCACCAGCTTTGGTTTGGGGCTGGTGACTGGCTGTCTTTGGAGGTTGTGAAAAACACTCCAACAGACAAAGAAATGGACATTTCAGGGTGAGTACTTTGCTGTCTGTGTCACATAAATGGCCAAATCTTATGAATCCAGACCTGTAAATAAGATGTAACCATCAACTTCAAGAGAGCACTGCTTAAACAAGCCTAACTGTGGATGGTAACCATGACACTCTTAGCTGTGGATATAGTCTAAGCCCCTGAGTTCCATTTGTCTGTAAGCCAAGACCCAAGGTACAGCCATTTCCTGGAATAGTCACATAGCTACCCTCAATCGCACCCTCTTTTCTGGGTTTTCAGTTAACTCGTCATGGTCATCCCAGGAGTGAAAGAGGGCAAAACTTCCCATCAGTGATTCCTACTTCTGCCTCCTAGGATTGTCCCATCCCCCCTTTTGAGCAGAACCCTTTTTTCATTTGTCCGCCATAGTTCAGCCCATTGAATTCACAAGGACAGTAAGGAAGCAACAGGCCCTCAAAGAGCGCACTGTCTAGTAGGCAGAGTCATGCTTTTCAAAACAATGGAGGAACCTAATAGAACACGCTGTTCTAGGTGCAGGGCTTCTAGCAGTAAATACACCAAAAACCCCTGCTCTCCTGGAGTCCCCGTTCTAGAGGCAGATGAAACTTGTCCCGCTCTAATGCTAATGAGAAGAACCACAGCCTCACACAGGAACAGGAAGACCTAGGAAGCCCGCCTAGTGCCATCAGTGTCTGAAAGGATGGGTGGAATTCTGACCTGCAGGACTGTGGGTTGGAGTGAGCAAGAGGCCAACCATACCCAGAGGGAAAAGTCTTAAGAAAGGCACGGAGGTGGGGAAATGTGAAAGGAACTGTGGAAATACAGTTGGGAAGTATATATAGTTTGGGGTCCAAGTTGTTACCATGGTGATGACCCCAACTACTGAGCGTTTACTGTGTGCCAGACTCTGTGCTACATTCTTCACCTATGATATCTCTTTAGATCTTTACTACAACCCAACTGGAAAGGTAAGGGAAAACTGAGGCTCAAAGAAGTTAAGTAAGTGGCAGCGCCAGAATTCTAAAGTAGGTCATCTGACTCTGAAGCCCAAGCTCATGGCAGTTACGCCATATTGGTGCCCAAGTTCACGGAGGGCCGCAGATCCCAGGCTGAGGAGTGTGTATTTGAGTTTGTAGGTGATGACCAGAGCTGTCAGGAAGATTAACCCAATGGAATGGTATGACCTAGGATTTGCTGCAGTCCCGACATGGGCTGAGTGACAAATACTGGGCTTGCCAATATGGTCTCCTGGGAGTGGAACCACCTAGGATGCCTGGAGGGAGGAGCCACCACAGTCCAGGTAGGCCAAGTTCAAAGTCAGTGATGGGATGTGGCAATACTACTGGACTCCTGGTCGCCTAATGAGGTTAACCTAGGTAGTCTGAGAACAAGAATTTAGGCTCCTACTAAACTTGGTTTTCGTCCATGAGATTTTTGCCTCCAGCACTGGTCATATAGCCCCTCCAGTCATGCATGCCAGCCAAACTGCAATGAGCAATTCCTCTAATGTAAATCAAAAATTGCTCCACCGGTGTCCTCAAGCATGGGCAATGCTCACCCTCTTCTCACCGTGAAGGTCATGAGGGAAGGATGGCTGGCAAGGCATCTGAAGGCCCCCATCCCCACACACGCTCAAGTCCAGTTCTGTAACAACTTGGAAGGCGGCTGTCACCACCCATCCTCATTCTCTCTCACCTAGATTATTGAGCCAGCCTGCTCTCCCACTCCACTTCATCCTACACACACCTGTCAGCCTCACTCTTTCTTCATGTCACCAAGCTGCTCTGAAACCTCCAGGGGGTCCCCCTCCTTCCTACCAAAGTAGGTCCGAACTCTCCAGCCTAGGCTTAGGCTTCCTTTCTGGTTTGTTTTCACTGTTTCTCCATCCTACCTATTCTTGTCTCTAGCCCAATCCCATATTCCTTGAACTTGCCCTCAACTTCCCTGTCCATGAGTGTTACTAATGTGTCCTCTGCGGAGGACACCCACTTTGTCACCTGCCCCCGCCAGAATCCTGCCCATTAGTTCCGCCTAGAATAAAGGCCATTTCTCATGCCACCTTTTCTAAGAAGCTTTCGCTGTTCTCCCCATCTCAATATCACCTGTTCTTCCTTAGCGCCCCCATAAAGCTTAGGTTGTGTGTCACTCACAGGCATCCTCTGTCTGCATATTGCTAAGCTCTGTGAGGACCAGAAGAGTGTCAAGACCTGCTTTGTGTCTCTTCGTTACACGCCTGTGTTCCTTACAGCACAGGGCCTGGCACCCAACAAGTTTCTCGGGTGAAGTCAGAACAGCCTGTGCCATCTTTAGGAAGGTTTGGGTGTGGCAGCTGCAAGGTGAGAGACTGGGGAGAGCAAAATACTCACTGGAATAAGAGACATCCAATTCCTGTTCTGGTGAGAGCTAAAAATGTATAAAACTCTACCCATTATTGGTTGTAGTCCTTCTTGTAAATCAGTCACCCAGCAAATGCAGATTTTAGGCGGGGAACCAGCCACCCCCAATCCAGGAACTGCTTCAGAAATTACTGGGTGTTGAAGGTTGTGACATTCAAGTTGCTCCCCTCTTCAGGACTGAAATGTGCTGACTCCCGGAGGAGACCCTGCTGTACCTCCACCAGCCCGTGAGCAGCTGTCAGCCTGGTGTCTGGGATCAGGAACTGAGCCCTGGTCTCGAACCAGGTGATATCCAACAGTCACACCCAGGCCGAGCTGTGTCTGCTTCTCCCAGGCTCGCCACCCTCTTTGCAAATGGAGGCCAGCGATCATTTAGCAGTATTTTATTTTTGAACTTAGAAAAATGACTAGCTTGGCCGTAGTTGAAAACAACATCTCTTCCTGTTGTCTGAGTAATCCAATCAGTCACAAACTGCCCCTTTCAGAAGTCCACACCCCACAGAAACCCCCTGCCTTAGGCAGGATAAAAGTCAGAGTCTTATTCTACAGAAAGCCTGGGCGGCGGCTAGTTCTGTGATCACAGTGGCACTTGGAGGGGAATTCTGCAACATGGAAGGGAGGCCTCAGAATCTGTGGTTGGGAGCCCCTCCCCAGATACAACGCTTACCTGCTCCAAGGGAAACTTACATGTTCTTAAATATTTCCTCCAGTCAGCAGCTGCACTTTCTGGCGGCTACTGACCCCTGGCCTCCATCAGTGGTCATGATACAGAACTTGTGCAGACAGTGATCAAGGAAGAGACCGCTGGATGAGAGTTCTTCCTGTAGACTAGGAAAGGGAAGTTCTCTCTTGGTGAAGTTTAATGACCCCTATGGTCACAAGAAAGCTGGGCAGGTTGTGCTATTCTTTCTTTGCTCTGTGAGTTAGTTTATATTTAAAGAAATGTACACAAAAGTTTGCATCATCATTGTGTGATTCAGTCCTGGAGCTCAGGATTTCCTGCTGGCCACATGCACTGTTGTTGTTTTTTTGTTTTTTGTTTTTTGTAACTCAAGTATGATCAAGCATAAAAGAGCACAAATCAAAAATGTGAAGCTCAGTGAATTTTCACAAAATGGATGTACCCGTGTCACCAGTACCCAGATCAAAACACATGGGGCTCAAAATTCCCCTCATTGCTCTTTCTAAGAGTGACCTATCCTGACAGCACTGTAGATTAATTTTGCCTGTCTTTGAGCTTTACATAAATGGGATAACACAGTGCATACGCGTGTGTCTGGCTCCTTCTGCTCAACGTCCTGGAGCTTTATCTGTGTCATTGTGTGTCATTGTAGTTCCCCATGCTCATTTTTAATTCATTTGTTCTTTAAATGGGGTGGTCCCCAAAATTGCAGCTCAGCCTCCATCTGAGTACATACTCCACAGCAGGCCACAGCAGTTCCGAATGAGATTGTCATACATGTCCTCATCCTGCTAGAAACAGCATTGCCATCTATAAGAATGTGGCAGGAGCGAGGGAAAGCATGAGTATTTGGAGATTCTTGAGCCAACAATGTGGCTTGAATTCTATTGAGCAAAGAAAGGGCCATGCTTACCCTTTGGCCTCCAGTTCTTCTGAGTTTCTGAGTCACCCCGAAACTGTCTTTGGAGTGTGCTTTAAAATTCAAGAGGGAATTTCTGCTGAGGAAGTTTAACTGGAAAGGGATCTAGAGGCTGAAGTATCAGCAAAACTTAAGGAAGAGCGCCACACATTTTATTGAAAAGAATGGCTGGCTGTCCCATGGGTGGGTTTCTGGGACACCTTGTTGGGACAGGATTGTTAATGTGCTGATGGGAGACAGGTTGTGTTAGGTGCCCCCTCTCTGCCCCTGGGAGAGAGGACAAGGTCAGTTACGCGTGGCCCTTAGCACCTGGGGCACTGAAGTTGCTCATTTCTTAGAGGTAAACTCTGCGTGTTTTTCAGCTCTGTGAAAAGGCGGGTGAGCAGCAGTTTTGAGAGAAGGTGGGAGTGAGGACTGCGGAGAGCTGGCACGGCAGGAGATGGCCTGCCTCCCGGCAGGGTGGCTGGAACACTGCCCACTCAGGAGGGCTGTGTGAATCTGTATTCCCCAGTTCTGAGCCGTCTCAGTCTAGTGGAAGCCAGTGAGATCCTGATGGCGTTTTCCCTTCCTTTGTTCCTTGTTTGAAAACATGTGCACTTGCCTTGTGCCCAGCACCAAGCTGGGCACAGAACCACAGTGAGGAATGAGACAGAGTCCCTGCACTCAAGTCACAGGAAGCCCTGACAACAGGAAATGCTGGTGACTTCTAAGAATTGTGAGAGAGCTGGACACGGCCCCTATGTTACGTGGCTTATCCCTACCGGGCCAGGCAGCAGATGCCCAGGGCGCAGCATGATCGCTCCCAGGTAGCTGGCCATGATAGAGAATCCTCGGCCAGAGAATCAGACTCATCCTAACAAACCCCAATGTGAACGTGTGAGCAACTGGTTTTTGTGTGTTTATCACACAAGTGGCACTTTGTTAAGTGCTTTACAGTCATTATCTCATTGGACTAGTCCCAACAAGCCTTTGGGGTCAGAACATTTGTTATCTCCATTTTACAGATGAGGAAACAGACGTTCAGAGAGGTTAAGCATCTGAACGCTGTTCAGTGAGTTTTTGACCATAGAAACTGTGTTCTTAATCTATCACTTGACCAGAATTTGAGCCACTAGGAACAAGACTTCAGAGCTAAAAGGTCTGTCTAAGGAGCCACACCAGGGGGCCATGTCCAACTTTGTCAGAACCCTGGGAGCTCAAGGCAAAGAAGCAAGGAGTTTAAAGGAAGAGGGGAATGGTGGAGGTTACTCACTCATTCGAATGTCAACAAATTGGAAGCGTTACAGTGTAAATTGGAAGCTAAGCTGGGCTTCCACGCTGGGAAATAACAAAGGTGCTTTGGTTCGAGCCTGGAGAAGGGATCCAGGCAGAGATGCTGAGATTCTCTCAGCTCAGAGGAGCACCCTGGACAAGTTTAACCCACTGACTAGTTAGGCGACGAGTGCCAAGGTTCCTGGGGGTTCTGAAAGGCTGCATATTTTCAGAGAGGAGAAAAACGGTGTCTTACAAACCAGGGCACTAAACATGAAGAGAGGGAGGGCCAAGGTATCCCAGTCTTCTTGAGTCTTGACTGACAAGGAAGGCGTCATCCCCTTTGAACAGACTGTTCTTCAGGCAGAGTGGGAGGGAGGGAGAGAGCAGATCAGTCGAAGGGTTTTTCCCATCAAGTGGCCAGAGGCAAAGATTCCACAGAGTTAAGCTCCCTGATGAAAGGGGAGCCAGAATGACAGTGTCGGGTGGGGGGAGGGAAGGGAGAGACAAAGCCAAAACTGGGGTGCACCTCCACACCCACTGTCCCCTGCATTGCTTCAGTTAGCGCAGTCCCTCACATGTTAACAGCTCCTGCTGAGTTGGCACCCACTAAGTGCCAGGCTCTGAAAACCACTTTATCTCTGTTATCTCATGGGACTCTCATAACAACCGTCTGGGCCAGGTGCTATCACCATGCCCACTTTACAGATGAGAAAACCGGAGGTTCAGAGAGTCTGGTTAACTTGCCTAGAGTCTCATGGTTTTTACCATGTGGCCCAAACTTGGAAACATGGTGAAAGAATGTCTAGTGATGGTGGGAGCACTAAGCCTGAACACAATGCCAGCCCCATTTTGGGCCAGAGATGGTGGACAGGACTACAGGGCTGAGACCAGGGACAGAGGGCACACAGCAGCTGGGGAGGAGTCCAGCAGAAGAGGACTGATCAGAGCAGGGCAGGTACGCCAGCCTCGGGCAAACCCCAGCTCCACGTCAGCAGGGAGGAAGAAGATTAAGGTCAAGAGGGCAGGTGCCTCGTTCTGCAGCTGTGAGCATCCTCTAGTCTGACATAGAAGCAAGGCAAGAATTTCAAGCTAGTATAAAACTGTCATTGGGTGATGCATTTTCTTCTCCCTTTTCCCTTCGCTCTTTATTTTCCCATAGCCCTGCTCCCCATCTAACATCCTATGCATTTTGTTAGTTTATGCCTCTTTCCCTAAAAGCATGTATGGTTCTGCAGGGCGCGGATTTTATTTTCTTGTCCTCTGCTATGTCCCCAGCACCTAGAGCAACGCTTGGCTCTTAATTAGCACTCGATTAATGAAAAAAATACGCAACCGTAATATCATGACGGGGACTCTCAGGCATTGGCCAGCTGGTCTGCTTTGCGTATGGTGGTCTCACCTCTCCCGTGGGGGCTCCCTCAGTCACTGACTTCTGCGGCGGCGTGAACAAGCAAGAGGAGGTGCACCGGGACTCCGGGAGGCCCCCGCTGAGCGCCTCATTCACGCTCAGCAATAGTCACAAAAGCAAAGGTCGAGGTGCCGGTTAACAAATGTTTACATTGGCCAAAGCTCATTACACCTCATGACATAAAGTTCATTACAAGAAAAAGAAACGAAAATGACTCTCCTGCCTCCTCCACAATGCCCGGGACCATCCCACAGCCCCCTGGGGACTCTGTTCCCAAAGGGCTCCCCTCCATTGTGATTGTGTTATAAGGAGGGAAGGACTAAAGGACTAGCAGGAAAGGACTAGAGCATCTCCCCATCCTCATATTCAAAACCTTTTAGTGAGGCTTTCAAACAATCAGATGCCATGACTTTTATTTTTAAACAGCCCTCAACTCAAGAAAGTGCTGAAGTCATGTCTAAGGTCAATGGAACTGTTTGCTCTAGGGAAATTTACTTAGGGGGAAAAGGTTCTGTCTCCCCGGGCATCTTTTTAAAAAGTCCTAGTCATCAAAGTCATCCTGCAGAGCCCTCCGACTTCTGAGTGAAGGCGAGCAATGTTTCTGGTCTAATGTTTGACGGACAGGTTGTTGCCTTTCCATTAAACACAAGTGATGGCGTGAATGCACACCCCATTGAAATCGAAGGCGTGCCCGGTGGGTTTATAACACTTAGAGCACAGCCACCTTTTTAAACCAGGCCAGATCTCTGCAGATGTCTTCACTTTACTGACTTTAGTCAGACATCTGTCTGTGAGAAAAGGTGAGTTACAGCAGTCACCCTTAAGACATAGCTTTCAAGAATGCCATTGATCCTGAGATATACTCTGGATGTATTGGCCATATTTGGGGCAAAAAACACAACCACATTAAATATATTCATTGATTGTAAGATGCCTTCTGATTCTGAGAATGTTTAAATGTGAATAAGAATGTATCCTTTATGAAAAGAGGAAATTCAGTAATATGAATATTAGGCCCCATTTTCAGATGAGTAAGAAGTAAAAAAGATTAAGTGATTCTCCCAAAGCAACCCCAAGGATTCCTCCATTCTCTTAACCAGAATACGACACCACCTACCACAGTATGTATGAGTGTGAGTAGGAAACTTTGCGATTCGTGGCTTTGATGAAAATTAGGAGGAAAATGCACTGGGCTGGAAAAGTGGTCCTGTGTGTATGTGTGTATCCCCTCCTGGGGGGTAGCCACCCTTTTGACCAGGTTGGTGCATCCTCTGCGGGAATTGGGGTAGAGAGGACCCAGGCCTGCGTCCTGAAAACCTTATTTTTCAAATGAGAATTCCTTACAAATAGGAAAGGGCTTTCTCTTCTCACCTA
Organism: Hipposideros armiger; assembly: GCF_001890085.2. Classification (NCBI taxonomy): domain Eukaryota; kingdom Metazoa; phylum Chordata; class Mammalia; order Chiroptera; family Hipposideridae; genus Hipposideros; species Hipposideros armiger. The sequence continues at coordinate 1,458,896 of NW_017731353.1, forward strand.
TCATCCTTATGGGTTAAGGGAAGCTTCAAGATAGGGGCTGGTCAGGTCCAAGAGACCATTTACATGGATGAGGAGACTCGGTTGTGAGGCATGATGCAAGTAACGCCTGACATGGGGGTTCATTCTCTTGGTTCATTCATTTACTTATTCATTCTTTGTTTCACTCAGCAAATACTCACTGCTGCCCGTATAGTGCCAGGTTCTCTGCAGGGTGCAGAGAAAATGGACTAAACAGCTTTTGCCCTCATGGAATATAGACTTAGAAGCAAAAACAGGTAATCACTCATTATCTATTAATTCAACAAATATTTATTGAGTACCAAGCACTGGAGAAACAGCAGGAAAGAAGTCAGACAAGGTCTTATCCTCATGGAGTTTATAGGCTCGTGGTGGAGAACACAGATATTTAATTCACAATTGTACAGGTAATTCATTATCATTGCAGTTACTACAAAAGAGAAGTAGAGTGCCAGCAGAGTCCATTGCAAGGGGCAGTGTTGGAGAATCAGCAGGACACCAGGAGAGAGCGGGCCAGGAAGCAAATGGCAGTGGGGAAGGACTCCAGACTCAGCTCAGGGGCCCAGTGGGTGTCAGCAGGGCTCAGGTCAGAGGGAAGCCAGGCCTACCTCGAAGATGGACAGGTGAGAAGGAGGAGAAGAGAGAGGAAGCCATCTCTCCAGGGAGTGAGAAAAGGCCTCATGGAAATGGGCAGGGGTTCTTGAAGCCATCCTTTCTTGCTTTCTTGCTGATCAAGAATAATTATTGAGTGCACCATGCTGGAAGCATTTTATCATCTTATTTACCCACCAAGGTGGGTGCCATCACCCTCTTTTCACAGATGAGGAGGCCAAAGCTTGGCAGTGTGAGTGCCTTGTCCCAGATCAGATCAAGCTCTTGTGTGGCTGAGCAGGGACTGGGACTCGGATCTGCCGAACTGCTTGGCCACAGCACTCTACTGCCCAGTTCTGACTGTGGGAGGCAGAGGCGGCCAGGTGGAAGGAACCCTGACCCACTGGGATGTTCTAGAAGTCAGTGGGCATCTTGGGACTGTTTAGAGAGACTCCCCTTCCTGGTCCAGAACTACTCAGGTGGTGAGGCATGTGGTGGGGCACACAAAGTGGATCCTGGTGAGGGGAGGAAGAGCGCGGAAACCCCAAATAATTCATATAATTGTTTTGTTTAAGGGATACTCATGACTTAATGTGTCCTGTAAAGACTCCGACAGGTGCCAACACAGACAATGAGTTTTGCCACACCCTGGGGATTTCAAAGTGGGCCAGAGCCATGTCGCATAGCTTGACTCTGGCAGCAAGGGTCTCCCCTATGGAGAAGGAGAGGTTGGGATCCGATAAGCTGGCTTTCTCGACTCTCCAAGTGCTCAGCAATCGAATAGATGAAAAGTAGAGATTCGGGCCACAACTGTCCTAGAAAGGGGAGAAGAGGAAAGAAAGGGAAGGGAATTCACTTTACAAGCACTTCACACACTATCTCAGTTAACACATGACATTGAGGGGAGGCTGGGTGATGGGTTTTAACCATGTGCCTTGAAAGAAGAGAAGGCAGAACACAGATATTGGCAAAACCCAGCAGTCACCGTCACAAATGCTGACCTCCGTTATTGATGGCAAAACCTCTCGATTGGATTGAAGGTTAACCCCAGGCCGAGGAAATTTGAATTTGATCATTTCATAAATGCTGCTGGAGAAACTGGAGAACTGTAGAATAAATTAAAATGAGTCCCATACACCGCCCTCTGGACTCTTCTTGATTTCAAATAGGCTAAACCATTTAAAATGCCACAAAGATGATGGGAAAACACATGCACCCCAATTGTGGAGAAATTACACTTTTCTAATTAAAATAAGTTGGTAGGGATTATGACACATAATCAGCTAAACAACAACAAGAGCAGGGGACTGGAAAAATATGAGTTTAATAGCCCAAGTAGGTCCATTTAGGAGGGAAATACCCAATGGATAGATGACAAATAACACTTGGCACAAAGGTTAAATACTTAGAAACGTTTTAGTCTGTATAGTCCATCATGACATGCAAATACTACATTACAGCCAGAAAGACCCTCCTACCAACAAATTTAGCAAAAATCAGTTAAAATGATGAGGTCCACTGCTGGTCTGTAGAGACAACGTAACTCACTCATGTGGGTGTGTGAATCATCCCATTGGTCCTGAGGAAACCTGGCCTGACAAGATGATGTATTCCTGTGACCTTGGGTTCACTGAACTCGCTCTTGGGGAAGGATCTCAAGGAAACAACTCAAGAGGAATAGTAATTAGCGAGACTGCCCAGGTGCCTGCAGTTAGAAACTAGTTACCTAAAATTGTGTTCGGAATATTCTGTTACCATAAGAAGTTCCTGCCTGGTGTCAGACAGATGGGGAGCTCATTCCAAGTCCGTCGTTTAGCTGTGTGACTTTAGATACGAGGTGTGATCAAACAATACGGTAAATATTTCAATTAAAAAATTATTACACTATAAAACACATTGCCATTAATCCCCCTCGCCTCAAACACACTTCTCCCATCGTTGTTGCCACTTTCTGAAGCAGCTCTGGAAGTCCTCTTTCACGAGTGTCTTTAGTTGTGTTGTCGTGGCTGCCTCGATGTCCTGAATCGATTCACAACGTTTATCTTTCATGGTCATTTTGACCTTGGGGAAGAGTCAGAAGTTGCACGGTGCCAGATCTGGGGAATAAGGTGGATGAGGACACACCGTAATGTTTTTATTTGAAACTGCCGTACCAGAAACGATATATGACACGGAGCGTTGTCATGATGGAGGATGAAACCGTTTGCCCATTTCATGTTAACACATTGTTCATGATACATGATTTATGCCACACTTTAAAACACACCTTCTCTCAACCGTAGCTCACACCCAACTGACTGCACTGAACAAGTTGAAACTTGTCACATACTGTCACTAATGTTCGATGTGCGGCTTCCCGTATTGAAGATCCCTGCCTTTCTGTTGGATGGCACTCCGCAGCAGCATTCACCATATTAGTTTCTTTGGTACCACCTCATATGTCACCCTCTGAGCCTAGTTCCATCCTGGATAAAATGGGGATGATAATAGATGGCTACCTCCTGGGGTTGTGTATTAAAGGAGGTCAGGTCTATAAAGTATCTACCAAGTGCCCTGCACAGTGTGTTTAACAAAAGGTAGCTGTTGTTATTGGAAGATGACTACATGGATCCTGGAGAAAGTTCCTGCTTGCAAAGGATGAGGTAGCACCAGGAAGTCTCAGCTTTGTCTTGAACAGGAGCTGGTGTCCTTGACTCCTGGTTTATTTTTATTATGAAGTCAGAAAAAGGAAAATAGACCTCTGCCAACTACTGAGGAGTCCACCAAAATGCAAAGGGAAGCTCTTTAAAGGGTGTTAAATTCGCCAAAAGCGGAGAGTCAAGTGCTGGACAAGGCTCCCACTCCCACCCCAGTGTCAAGATTGGGGGGTGTCTCTAAGAATCTGGCAATGCACTTTTCTTGAGGCCTGTTTTGTGACAGGGGTTTTATAACCTCAAGTTCGGAATTTTTAGCTCCGTTTTGAGGTAGCCCAACGTCCTACATTGAGTGACCCTGTATGGCAGGTCCCCAGGTATGTGTTCCTAACCACTACACCTTACTGCCTTCAGCTGCCCCGCCAGGCGCAGCTCGGGTGAAGGGCAGGCGCCTGAGGGGCTGTGGGGGCGAGGGTGTCCGAAGAGGAGGGCTGACCCGGGGGTGGGCACAGGCCCCAGTGACGGCGGGTGGAGGCTCTTGGCCTCCCACCCATTGAGCTCCTGGAGACCCAGGGTGCGCCCCGCTGCGGGGCCCTCCTCCCGCCAGCAGGGGGCGCCAGAGAGCCCGCGGGCGGGAGGCTTGGAGAGCGGAGCCCTCATCGCTGCCTCCCGGAGTCGGGACCGAGGCTGCCGCTCTCTCAGTCGTACGCGGCGAGGCTCTGGGACGCGCCCCAGGCGGTACCCGGGACCCGGAGCCCCGGCAAGAAGCCCGTCCCGCAGCGCCACCTTCCCGGTCCGTGCCTGCCCGGAAGCGCTGGCGCCGAGGGGGCGGGGCCGAGAAGCGCTTCCGGGGGCGGGGGGTGAGGGCTGGGGCGGCAGCCGGAGCGGCGGGGACGGGCCTGGCGCCGGCGGCGGCGGAGGGAGCGCCGCGGGCGGGCGATGTGAGCGCGGCGCTCTCGGCAGGTGAGACGCGCTGGCCAGGGGCGGCAGGCGGCGGGCGAGGCGCGGGCGGAGCCGGCGAGGCTGGGGACAGTCCCCGGCCGCTGTCCGGCTCTCTCTGGGCGCGGCGGGGCGGGAGCCTCCGCGCCTGGTCAGTCCGACGGGCCGGTGGGCGGCGCGGGCTGGAGCCGAGGCCGGGAGGCGTCGGGAGGCCCAGGGCACCTGCTCGGGCCAGGCGTGCGCCCCCGAGGGGCCACCCGTGCTCGGCCCGGAGTCCGGGTGCCGCTGGCGGGGCAGAGGGTCGCGCTCGGCCAACTGCCCCGAGCTCTCCAGCTTCTGTCTCGGGCGTCTGGGGATCCCCTGCTTCCGGGCCCTTCGTCCCTGGGCGCGCTCCCCCTTTGTACGGGAGGTCGGATGGTTGAAACCCCTGGATAACAGGGCCGACCCTGGTGGTGGCTGCAACCGAACCCCTGCCCCACGCCACCGCTTTTTTTCAGGTAAACAGGCGGCGGCGCGTCGTGCTTGGCCCTAGACGTCTCCATGGTCATTCTCGCCCACAGTAGGTCCTGCCATTACCGAGGGCTTGCCTGGGGGTGTAAACAGTGCCCTTCTAGGCTAGACGGCAGTGCTTTAGGGCGGCACTAGCTGGGAGTGTCGGTCTTGAGGCTTGCAGCTCGCCTCTTCCATGCCGGGCCTCAGTTTCCCCATCTGATAAGTGAGGATTTTAGATTCTCTCTCTTAAAGACCCTTGTTACTCTGCCATTCTGTGTATGTCTGAAATTGGAAGGGCTGTCTCTGATTCAAGAGATTGGGCAGTTTCACTGAAGACTTTTTGCAAATATGGACTTTTTGGCCACTTAATGCACTTGGTTTCAGACAGGCTTTAAAATGATTCCAAGAAGCGTTTCTGAATGTTACCTTAATCATAATTCATCCCTTGCTTTTGTTCCTAATAGTAGTCAATCACATCCCCCTGAGTTTTTGCATGCAAATTTTTTTGTTGTTGTTTATAGTTGCCCATTTTCTCTTTGTTCCCTAGTCCAGGCCCTCTTTGCTTCACATCTGGATTATTGCAACAGCTTCTTAGCTGGTCTCTGACTTTAGAAGTTCTCCCTACACCTCCCCCATCCTTCCTTTATGCTAATGCCAAACTTAATATAGGAAGTCAAAAAAAGAGTTGAGTGTTTGCTTGCTTATTAAATGTCAAGATGCTGTTCCATGTGGTGGGGGAAAGTAGTAGAAGACACAGCCTCCGAGCAGCTTTACACAGGGTGCTGCGCCGTTACCTGTAAAAAGGTAATTGATTAGACAAGGCTGTGTGCTATAGAATTAAGAGGAAGGAGAGGGGGAGGTCATTAAGGACAAGTGGTCAGGGAAGGCTTAGTGAAGGGGTGAGGGTTGAGCTGGCTATGCAAAGATGAGTAGGATTCAGACAGGAAAAGAGGAATCATGCCCAGTGACCTTATGGATTTAGTGAACAGACCAGTCTCCTTGTGGAGACGGGTTCATGTGAGGAACGGAATAGGAGGAAAGATTGGTTGGGCTAGTTCCTGAAAGAACTTGAATACTAGGCCAAAGTTGAACTTGTTCCAAAGGCAGTGGTGAGGGCAGGAGACTGGGGGTGGTTCATGATAATTTGCAGGAGGGGAAGGGAGTACTTAGAGGCCAGATCAGCCAGGAGGCCATGGCACTTATATCCCTCCTCACAGTAGTGGCCTCGTGCCTGCCACTCTGTGTGCAGCCATTGCCCACCCTGTCTTTTCAAGTCTCCTTGGTTTGGCCCCTCCTCACCTGCCTGAACCGTATTCCCCACTTCTCCTCCCAGTCTGTGCCCTTCGGAAGCAAGTTTATGACTGTCCCTAGGGCTTTGCTTCTGTTACTGCCCCTTCTGAAGTGCTGGCCTTCTTTTTCTCTGTGTAAATTCTCCATTTCACTTCCTCAAGCCCCTGCTGAAGATATACTTCCTCCAGAGGGTGTTCCCAGCCTGCCCTGCCCCCATGCCTGTGCGGCACTCAGAACCTAAAGCGCAGGATTTAGCACTTGTTCCTTGGTTATTGAACTTGTTCTTGTCCCAACTGGAGTGGGAGTTTTTTTCAGGGCATTGTGTCTTAATACGTCTCTCGGAGCCCTTGTAGTATCTAATACTATAGCTGGACTTTTAAAGGGGGGGAGGGAGCAAATTTTTTAAAAAATCGTTTATTAAAAAAATTGTTAAAAATTAACAAAAATCAAGAAGTATTTGAGAGCCCATTCTAAAAGGAATTCTCTTATTATCAGCTTTCTCTGTCATATAATCACTTATGTCTAATACTGCCATTCAAGGTGAATATTTTCAGTTTTCATCCTTAGGGTGCTAATAACGTAAAACGAATCTTTGAAACATTAAAATGTTAACTCTTGATTACGGGAAAAGAAAAAATTCAAGTAATTCTGCGGTTGGAGGCTGTGGCAAAATAAAGCCCATCAGCTTTAGAATCAGATAGGCCTGGGTTTGAATCCCATCAAGCCTACTTACTAGCCAGCGATGTGAACTTGGGCAATTTATACAATGTCCCTGAGCCCCTGTTTTTTCATCTGTAGTGTGGGGATAAAATCCACTTCATAGGGTTGCTGTGAGTTTTAAAATGAAAGAAGTATATGAAGGAGGTAGCAGAATTTACAGCACCTAGTAACTGCTTAATACATTTTTATCATTGTCATCTTCATTAATATTAGGTGTAAATATATTAAGATGGAGAAATAATAGGCTGCTGAACCTCAGTGTATCTACTGAGTTGTGGATTTTGCACGTCTCTGGATCCTGCTTCTACTTTCCAGCGAAGCTTTTGTTAGAAATGCCAGTATCATGGATCTAGAATACCATCATTATGTCTTATTCCCATTAATTTTCATGTTACTTTAAATTATGCTTAGTGTTTTTCAAACTTATTAATTGTGTCTGTTTAATGTTTTGTAGCTGACAAACTGCTGAATTTAGCTTAGTGAAGGTCATCAACTGAATGCAGTTTAATTTCTAATGGTTATTTTCTGGTTAATATTGATGGCATGGAAAAACCTCATGGAAGAAAGCAATTCAAGGTGAGCTTTTCTAATCGTTTTGTCATAAGAGGCGGAACTTAATGTATTTTCTAGGTCCAGCGCCCCCTGAAGTGCCAACAGTAAACAAATATAGGATGCTACTCCTTGACATTTTTGAGTTCTTTGTCTGAAGAAAACTTATTCATTCTTTTACCTGAAACAAATCTTTCTAATTCATGATTCGAATTTGAAACATTTACCCATTTCATAGACAGAAGTAAAAAGAACGGACATTATGCAGAGAAATGACCGCAAACTACTCAAAGTACTGCAGATTGTCACCCCTTAATTATCACTGTGTTGGTATAATGATATATCCTTAAATGAGAATTCTCTTTGCCCTCAGAGTTCATCAGTAAGAGTCAGGCACCAATAAAAACCCTGCATCTCACCTGTGTGCCTGGATTAAAATCTGCCTTTACAGGAGATAAGAATTCCGGCCCTGGAGACTGACAAATCTAGGTTCAAATCCTGACTCAGTCAGTCTTAGTGACCTTGGGAAAGGTGCTTAGCCTCTCTGAGTTCGTTTCGTCATCTGTAGAATGGGGACAATGGCGGTATCTGTCTCATCATGTTGTCGGGAAGATTCAATGAGCAGGTAAAGAGCTTGCTTAGCATACAGCACACGGTAGAGGCTAAGTGACGGTAGAGGCTCAGTGACAGTTGGTTTTTGACATTGCCAGTAAGGTTAAAGAGGCTGTTCCTCCCCTGCTGGGAAAGCTCAGAAGAAGCTTCTGATGTTTGCAATGACTGAAAGACAAACCCTGCTGTCAAACCAAAATGCACTCTCAGAATTAGTGTATCTGAGCAGACTTGGAGAACGTTAACGCCTTGGTAGGAAATCTAACAGCTTGGATAAAAATGTTCTATCAGGCTCACATGAATTAATGCAGTAAGAACTCTAGACTTGTTTTCTTTTAAATTAGGATGAGTGCTTCATGAATATCCATCACGGAATGCCATTTTATTTATTTTTTTCTTGCCGGGGGTTTCAGCAGCACCAGACTGTTTCTTGCAGCCCTGGTGATATTCGGTGGCTGCTTCCTAAAGGATTAAATTGTAATTTATGACAGCTCAATTTTCATTTTGATCTAGGCCCAGGCAGAAATACCTAGAAAAGTTATTTTTATATAGTTGTTACTGTCGTCCCTAGTGCTTCCATCTGTGGTCTTTTTAATGACTTTGTCTGAGAATGAAAGTTGGGGACCTTCAGGTCTTAGGTGTCTGATAGGGAAAACCTCGTTTGAGTTGTGTCTCCGGTATCGGCAAGTGACTGAAGCCAGCAGGTGTGCGTCTGGGTCTGGAGTCCTGAGCATCTTGATTGAGAATAGTGGGTGCCTCCTGGTGCCTTCAACAGCTTCTAGATTTGTAACCACACTTTCCTTTCTTGGAAGTGTTGCTGAGTATTTTTAAATGAAGTGGAGCCAATTAGAGTATTGATGGGCTGGAGGAGACCGAACCACCTTGTTAGATGTTGCCTGCGGGCAGAGACAGTCCCACATCTGTTGGGTCTTCGGCAGGAGGAGTTGAAAACCCAAGGTGCAGCTGTGGTGGCATTCGCAGATTTTGAGGCACCAACTTGGTTTAGGTTGTGTCAGCTCACAGATGCTAAGAGCCCCTCTCTGCCAGACACTGCTGGGCCCTGGGCACGCAGCCCCTGCCCTCAGAGAGTTTGCCACCGAGAGTGTGAGAGCCCAGCACCACAGGAGGCTCAGAGAAGCAGCCCATCTCTGATTGCGTAGGTTGTGCACTTTTGTTCTCATTGTCATGGGGAACCGATCCCAGGGCTTTACACAAGAATGTTGTTGAGGGGATTTCAAGGTCCATGGAGGGGTGTTTTGCCCAGATGACATTTAAGTGTCCTTTCTCATCTGTAGGTTCTCTTCAAAAATGGGTCAGCAGTATGAGAAGATGTCACTGGTTTTGGTTTTCATTCCGGTTTCCTTACAGCTTAACAGAGCGCACGATGCAGAATTTTACTAGTCATTGAAATGGTGTGTTAAGGAGAGGGGCAGGTGTGGATGTTACCTTTTTCATGAGATATATGTTACAATACTTCTTTTATAGGAGCAAACAACTTTTCTGTAATCATCTATCCTTTTCCTGTCTTCTCTCCTGAGTTAACCTCTTCTTACCATTCACCCTCAGTTGGAACAGTTTTTGGTTACTCCCAAACGGTATCTCCAGGTCTCACGTTTCTCGGTAGCTCCAGCCCCATGCTTCGCACTGCTTGTTGGACAAGTCTCCCCAGGTGCTCAGTGGGCACCCTGAACTCCTTTTGTCTGAGGCTCAACTGACTTGCCTCCCAGAATGGATCACACACCTCAGTCTCCAAGCCCTGTTGAGGCCTTCTCTGGACCCATGTTCAAATCGGCTGCCGCCAGATTCGGTTTGAGTTTTCTAATCTAGCATCCGTGGTCCTCCACATTCTGACTGTGGTACCCCTCTTTCCCATGTCACCCCTTGTTCCTGGGCCCTGGCCACCACCCCAGGCACCATACATTTTCACTCTGCTGTGCTCTGCTCTTGCCCTTCCTTCCATCTGGAGTGTTCTTTCTGTTCCATTTGAAATGCAAAATCCTGTTCAGATATTACTTCCACCATGAAGTTTTTCTTTGTTCTATTTTGATTTTTAAAAATCTCTTTGGTTGAAAGTAATCAGTCTTGTCATTGCTCCTCATAGCTCCTCCTTTCTGCCTCCATAATTGCTTGATGCAGTATTTATCCATTTGCAGCCTATCCTTCTCTAGATTCTTTGGTTTAAAAAAATTATTTATTTTTAGATAAAATCCTATATCATCTTAGAAAAGTTTTTTTAGCAAGAATAATATAGCTGTGTGATTAAAATGATTCAAAAATGTAAAATAAAGTCTGTTTTCCTTCCCTATCTCCAGTCCTTAATCCTCATTCCCCAAAGTCACCAACATTAATAGTTTCATGCAATTCCTTCCAGAATGGCTACAGCAGCATACATTCATTCTTTTAAGAAAAGTACATGAAGGGAATCACATATACATACATATTGTTCTGTATCTTGCTGGTTTGGGCCAAATATTAGAGCTCTTTCCTTGTCAAAGCATACACGTCTGTTATTTTTAATGGCTGCTTAGTGTTTCATTGTTGATTGGGGTTTTTTGGACCAAGTGTCCTCTTGTGGATTTTGAGATTGTTCCTCTCTCTCTCTCCCTCCCCCCCCTTTCCCTCTCTCTCTCTCTCTCTCTCTCTCTCTCTCTCTCTGCTATAGCAAATAAAAATGTTCAGTGGACATCCTTGTTACATATATCCTAACAAACTTTTGCAAGTACTGTATGTTTGTAGGCTCAATTCCTAGCAGTTAGTTGTGGACCAAATAGTACATGACTTACATTTTGATCGATATTACCAGATTATCCCTCAGGATTACACTTGCCAGCCCTTTTAAAATGTACGCAAGTCTGCGTTACAAATGGTATCTCATTTTCTCTCTTTGTAATTCACATGTTTTTAGTCATGAATAAAGCTAAACATCTTTTCATATGTGCTTTTTTTGGTCATTTGTCTTTTCTTTGAACTGTACATATCCTTTGCCCATTTTTCCGTAGGATTTTTCGGTGTCACCTCAATCTGTTTGATTTATAATATAAATTAAGGAATTTGGAAAGTAGCCCTTTGTCAAATGTGCACGTACTTTTTCTCACTGTGTCGTACATCTTTTGGCTTTTAAAGGGGGGATTATTTTTTTGGCATAAACTTCTGTGTTGTCAAGTGTGTTTGTCTTTGCTTTTGTGGCTTCTGGGATTTATGTCATGCTTAGACCTTTTATCATTATTATAAAATTCATGCTTTCTTTTAGTTATTTTTTGGTGATAATCACGTCTTTTTGTCATAAGAATAATATGGCATTAAGTGGAAAATAATCGGACCCTCCTTACATTCCCTGGTGCTTTGTAAGAAATTGTTAAACATGCAGCACCTTCGAAAACCAAGAGAGTTGTCTTTCCAATAATCAGGTGTTTTTTGTTACACAAACCTGTGGTGTTATCATACATAAGGGCGGTTGTTGCCTTTTTGCCTCTTTTGCTCAAAACTCAGTGGCAGGAGCAGGGTGAAAGGTAGAGCAGAGTATCGATTATCTGGTGCCTGTTCACCTCTTAGGATCAGCGTGTCTGCTCGATTATGGTCAGCTGGTTTATCTGTCTTTGTAAAGTGACTTTTTTATTCTAAAGCTCCTTCCGATAAAATGCATATATTCTTAGCGAGCTTCGAAACCTGGATTAAGTATCATTCCCTTGTTTGTTGCATTTCGGAACAGCTTCTCCAGGGTGTGCTGATATGTTCTGTAGCTTTTTGAGGGCGGGGTCTTAAAAAGATTTCCAGCAGCCTTGTTGTCATATGGTCTTGCATCAGATCTTAGTTTTCTTTTCAGAGCATGCATGCATGTTGATTTCTAGGACCCCGCCTTCCCTTTTACCCTCAGGTCTGTGGGAGGCTGACTTGCATGGCGATCTGCAGGACAGCTCCCCTCTCTGCTGTGGGTTGTGCCCACCTGTGCCTGGCTGTGTAAATGGCCTGCCATTGCTCAGTTTGATGTCGCTCTGCAGCGGATCCATTTTCTTCCCGAACCTGTCCGCTCTCTACTCCTCGTGGTTCTGTGTTGCCCCTGGCCTGAGCAGGCCTTGCTGCTGTCCTCGGTGCTTGGTCAGCTGGAGAGCCCCTCAAAGTCTGCTCTTGTTTTGTGAACACCAGTCTCAGTGCTGCTTTGAATTCTGCTGAACTTGGGCTGAACCTGTGTCTTGGCAGCATCTGCTGTCTGTGACTTACCTTCAGACATTAAAAGGACCAGTCACTCGAGCCCTAGATCAGTGGTTTCTAATTAGTTGTGGCTTTAGCATATAGATAGCTGTTTACTTAAAGCAGGTAAAATCAGCCAAGCTTTGAGCCTGGGGGTGAGGAGGAAGGAGGGTCAAAGCTGTGAATACGGAAGACATATACTTCAGCTGAAGGGCCACCTGGGACTTTTTTTCTGACCTGTACTGGTGATTTCGATCTAGAAAAGAGGGAGATTTTGATCTAGAAAGAGGGTGCTATAGTAAATTCCTGGAGTTGAAGTGTTTGGTGGCTATTATTAAAATGCGCTCACAGGAAGCAGCCGGAGCCCTGGGCAGCAGTGGGGTTTTTGCCACTTGCCTTTATCCCTTTTCCTGGCTCTACCCTTGGGCAGAAATGTAACCTAGGGCAAGCTTTCATTCCTCCTGCCTTTTCCTCGGGCCCTTCCTGCCTCCCTCTGCTGGCCCTCCCATCTCCCTGGGGCCGATTAAACAAGGATAAGGGCTTATTGCCTAGAGGGTCTGGAAGGGCAGACTTCAGATCAGTCCTGGGAAAGTTAGCCTCTTGGAGCCCAATTTCCTCATTGCTAAAGTGCCTTCTGGGGGAAGGTCAAGAGGATCAGGAAATAAGGCATGTAAGGCCTTTACTACTTGCCTGGCCTGTTTTAAGCATTCAGTAAATGCTGCTTATTGATGATGATGATGATGGACTTCCCCAAGTGACAGAGAGGGTGGGGCTAAGAAGTGCTGTGGGAGGTGACAGTGATCCCCTTTTACAGTTGTCTTGGCTAGTGTGGAAGTGGCCCACATGGAAGTGGACAAATGCCTGGACTGCCCGTCTCAGAGGTGGTCCTTCCCAGAACCCACTGTTGGGACCAGTGGTGGCAAGCTCATCAGCTGACCACGGCAGAGGCTGTGTGAGGTGAAAGCTGCTTCTAGGGGTGTGAAATATTCTCAAATTAAAGCATTTGGAGGAGCAAGAAGTTTGTCCATTGGTTGAATGAGAGCTGCGGAGAAGTGGAGAGCCTGACAGGTTTGAACTTCCCAGCAGAGCGTTTCAATTACGTCCTCTCCATGTATGTTTTTAAAAGTATTTCACATTCTTATCCAAAGTATAGCTTTTACAAACAAACACAAAATAAGTATTGTTAAAATAAGTATTAATGGTATTGAAGAAAAATAGCTTTTATGTGCTTGGTTTTTAAATTACAATATAGCGATGTAAGTGTCTAGTTTGGGGATGGTTTTTTGCTTAGTACAATATGACAGAAAGACCAGTGACTAATTTGCTGAATTAAAGCTACTGATTCTGATGTATTTTAGTGAGTGGAATAATCAAATTCACTATTGTTTTCTCAAGCAGCTGCAAACTTAGTCTAAATGAAAAGCTAATATAAGTCACTTCTCTGCATTATCAAAAGTGAATCGCATTCCCGTATCTCTCTTGAGTTGGAAGGCATCTGTATTAAGCTTGTACAAACTGCAAGACTGGGACCCTTTCTTACTTATCTTTGAATTCCCTTTGGTTTTGTGCATGCAGGAGATTGAAATTGAATGAGTTTGTCCTATAAATGTAGAAGAATAATTCAAATTCCCAGTTAGTATGCCATTTATGGATTGCAGTGAAATCTAATACGGATATACAGCATACATGACAAAAGACTAATTTCCTTAATTTGCAAAGAGTTCTGACAATTCAACAAAAAAGGCAAATATGGGCAAAGGATATGAATAGGCAATTCAACGACAGGCAAATTACCATTAATCGTGAGAAAAGATCAACCTCATTATAATTACAGACATGCACATCAAAACAACGGGATAACAATTTTTAACCTATCAGTTTGGCAAAAGTGAGAAAGTTTAATACCCATTATTGGCAGTTATGGGGGGAACAGGCACCTCCATGTGCCGTTTGTGGAAGGATGGTTGCTGCCCCCTTTTGGGAGGTCATTTGGCATTATAGATCAAAATGAAAAACTAACTCAAAATTCCCTCTGCTAGTAAGAAATACTATGACTATTTAAATTGCTTCCTGCTTTGGTTAAGTACGCTGTGACCCAGCCATCTGCAGAATACCATGAAGTCGGGAAAATTAACAAAGTAGGTGAGTTTGTGCTGCTATGGAAGGATTTTAAGGTGTATTAAATACATTTTAAACAGCAGAGTACAGAACAGTTCACGCTAATAGATGTTTACAATTTTCTCTGAAAGAACACCCAAAAACTCTTACCAGTGATTATCTTTAGGAAGAGGAACTGGGGAAGAGTTTTACTATTCATTTTATATTTTTCTGTACTGTGAAGTTTGACCATATGCATATATTTTATTTTAGAGATAAATTAAACATTGATGTAACTTAGGTGTAGGCCCACTGACATTCCACGCAGGGGAGAATGCAAGACCTACAAGAACGCAGTGAGTAGCCCAGGCTGGGAAACTGCTGTGCAGAGAAGTGGAGGATCATACTTGAACTTGATGTCTCTGTAAGAGGGCATGACTTCTTTACCTCGGAACCACTGGACCTGATAAATCAAGTCACTGGGTGTAGCACTTGTGATTTTTAATTATGTCTTTTACTCCCTTTAGCCTGGTAATGTGCCTCGGACTTAAATTGCCTGCACATTCCCTGTGTGTCAGTCTTTTAGTGGCCTCTTACTCAAGAGCGTTTCTTGTTAACAGCTTTAGGCAGGCGTCTTTGAATCCCATTGTCACTGCCAAAGAGGTGTTGATGTAAAGGAGAGGAGAGTGAAGCACTTCTTGTCTCATTTTGTAGAAAAATGGAATCCCTCTCTTAGGTATTAATCATCATCTTTCGTTTATCTCTTCAGTGTTTTTCTTTCATGTGTAGGTCTCTACTTTTCTTCTGAGAAGATAAAAAGCCACATAGAGGAGGAAGAAGCCTCATTGTGAAACTATTTTCAGTTTTACAGACTCTTTTCAGAAATGCTTTATTATTTTCCCTTTTCGGCTGGTTTGTGCCCAGGACTCGGCACCTTTGAAAAGCCCGAACCCACCTTTCTTTTGCCTTTTAATTCCAGAAGTCACTGTTTACACACTCTTGTGTCATGAAAATGCATTAATGAATAGGCCACATTTGGACACTTGGCAGATGCCAGGTAGTACCTGGGTTTCTAGAAGGCAGCCTGGTGTAGAGATGAGCACAGCCTCTGGGGCCAGACTAGGTTCATCTATTAGATGTGGGACCTTTGGCAAGTGCTTAACTTCTTTTCTTGTTTCTTCATCTATAAAATGGGGACAATCATTGTATTTCCATCTAAAGGATCAAATTGATTCATATATAAGGTGTTTAGCACAAGGTAAGTACTCATTATATGTAAGCTATTATAGCACATTCATTGCATGAATTTCCCTCATTTCATTATTAAGCAGTAGTGTTGGGAAGTAGTTCTTCCAAGACTTTTTCTAGATAAGAAAGTCAGTTAACTGGCTTATCCAAGGCCACATAGCTATTTAAGTGTTCATTATTATTATCTATACTAGAAAGTGGCAGAGCCAGGGTTCATATCCAACAGGATTCATATCCAAGTCTAACTTCAAAGCCAGTTCTCTTTGTTACACCACCCTGTCTCCCTAAAAAGAGTCTAGAATAACTAACCTCGATTTTACCATGTGCCAAGCAGCCATCATGCGCAGTGCTTCCTACTTCCTACATATTTTCCTCATAACAACCCATGAGGCAAAGACTGTTATTTCTATTTTCTTTTCTTTTTTTTTTAATTTTTATTGGGAAACATTTTTTCAGGACCCATCAGCTCCAAGTCAAGTTGTTGGAGGGCACAGCTCAGCTCCAAGTCCAGTCACTGTTTTCAAGTCCAGTCGCCGTTTTCAAACTAGTTGTGGGAGGCACAGCCCACCACTGCATGCGGGAATCCAGCCGGCAACCTTGTTGTTAAGAGCGCATGCATGCTCTAACCACTGAGCCATTCTGCCGCCTACTGGCAGCTCAGTGGCAGCTCAGCTGAAGTTGTCTTCAGCCTAGTTGCAGAGGGCCAGCTCACTGGCCCATATGGGAATCAAACTGCAACCTTGTTGTTCAAAGCACGCACTCTAACCACCTGAGCCACCCGGCGGCACCTATTATTCTTATTTTAAAGATAAGAAAACTGAGACTTGGAAAGGTTATCAAGTACCTTGCCCAAGGTTTTACTAGTAGAAAGCAGGTATCTTCTGAACTCAGATCTGACTCCAAATTCATGTTCCTAATGGTTTTATTATAATCTTTTCTTTTAAAAACTGGATGAGGTGTCTTAAAAAGTTTTAAGTGTTTCTTATTTTTAATAGGTAATGCGTTCACATAGTTAGAAATTTTGAGTCTAAACAGATTCAGTGAAAGCTAATAGGCCTTCCAGCTACCCTGTCCCCTTCACAAGAGGCAGCTGAGGCTGTTGCAGTATATCAGTCCAGAAATAGTCGGCGCTTGTCCATGTATGTACATATTGACACAGTGGTGTGTGTGTTTTCATATTGCTTTATACAAATAGCACAGATACTGTTCTGTGCCTTACCCTTTTCATTCAGCAACATCTCATGGTGGTTGTTTCATATCAGTGCTAAAGAGCTGCCTCATTTATTTTTTCCTAGTTGTGTAGTAGTCTTTAGTATGGATGTACCAACATTTATTAACCAGTCTCCTCTTGCTAGGTATTTAGTTTGTTTTGACTCTTTTGTTCTTATTAACAACGCGGCAGTAAATTCCTAGGACTAAAATTGCGCAGTCCTGGGGGATGTGCAATTGTAATTTGGTGGGTATTACTAAAATGCCCTCCAAAGTATTTGTACCACTTTACACTCTTTCAGTATTACTTCTATGTATATTTTATATCTGTATACACATACAAACTTTTAGAAGTAGCCTACTTTTGTTGTTGCCTGATTTTTTTAACCAGCTTTAAGAGGTATAACTTACATACCATAAAATTTTCCCATGTTAAGTATACAATTCATTGATTTTAGTAAATTTATAAAGTTGTACAGCTATCACCATAGTCTAGTTTTAGACCATTTCTGTTATCCAGAAAGATCCCTCATCCTCATTGGCAGTTGACCTGTTACCTGTTTTTTTGCTGTGTTATTAAATATCCATTCAGCAAATATTTATTGAGTGTCAGGCTGTCATCTGGCAGATAGTTATTAAAACAGATAAAAATCCCTGCCCTTGTGGGGGTTACACTTTGTGGAGCTAACTTTGTGTTCTTCTGTGGCATCATTTTAATAAACACATAGTATTCAGCATATAGGTGTTCTATACTTTCATAATTCCTTATTGTTGGACATTTAGGTTGTTTCCATTGTTTTGCTACTGTCATTGAATATACTTACGGATCAATTCTTGTGCTATATCCATGATTCTTTTTTGTGATATAGAGTGCTTAAGCAAGAGAAATGCACATTTTAATTTAAGGCTTTTGTTATATTTGCCTCCCAGGAGGATATGAGAGCAGTCCTCTCTATAACACTGTCAGCCACCTGGGTTGTGTTTTTAAGTCTTGGCAATTTGAGAAAGAAGAATTGTGCCTCATGTTAATTTTTATTTCTTTGTTTATCGATGAAGTTGTTAAGCATTTCACTTCTATATTTCTAAGCATTTCATTTCTAAATGAAGCATTTCATTTCATTTCTATGTTTCAAGGCTATTTTAATTTTTATTTAGCCAAGTATTCGTATTTGTCTATTTTTCAATTATTATATTTGGTTTTTATTGATTATAAGAGTTTTATACTTCTCTGCCATATATATTGTATTTTTCATAGTTTGTCTTTTTTTGATAAAAGGTATTTAATGCACAAAAGTTTTTACTTTCATAGTTAAATCTGTGTTTCTTCTGGCTTCTGGCTTCGTGTGCTTAAAAATACATTATACGTTATTTTTGGGTATGTTATGAAGAAGGGATTTAACTTGATTATTTATTTGTATTATCCAAGCAGCATCTATTTCAAGAATTCTTCCTTTCTCACTGATTGGAAATGGCCCACAAGTCCCATCCTGGTCTGATTTCTACCTGCCTTGACATCCCCAAGTGGCCTCTGCCCTCCCGCTGCTCCTTATCCCAGTAGTGCCGCGATACCCAACATTTCCTTCCTTCCCGACTCAGGCTCTCATTTCTGTACGTGTGATTCCTTCTGTCTGGAAAACTGGAAGGTTTTCCTATGGCAACCACCACCTCCACCATATCTGGCTAACCTTTACTCATCCTTTAGGTCTCAGTTGAAATATCATTTGTCCAAGTGGCCTTCTCAGACCACTCCCCCATTTGGAAAGATCTCTATCTTTTATTGCAATTTATAACAGAATTATAGCTCTCCTGGGTCCCCAGTGCCTGGCACATTGAAGACACTCAGTACTTACTTACCAAATGAATTATAGCCTAATCACACATTTTGACATCTGTATGTTTGGCTGCATTTTTCTTTTTCTAAAGTCCCTTCAGTATTTACTCTTCTAGACCTGCACTGTCCAATATGGTAGCCACTAGCCACACGTGGCTATTGAGCACTTGGAATGTGGTTATTCCAAATTGCGGAGTGCTGTTGGTATAAAATACACATCAGATTTCAAAGACTTAAATAACTTTTTAATATTAATTACTTGTTGAAATGATAATGTTTTAGATATATTGGGTTAATAAAATGTATTAAAATTCAGTTTATATTTTTAAACAATGTAACTGCTAGAAAACATTACACATATAGCTTGCATTATATATCGATCGGACAGCAACGTTCTAGAATAATTTAAAAAGCATTTTTGTCAAGTTTCTAAGAAAATGACTCCATTGGGCTGTATTATATTTATGAATTAGTTTTGAGGGAAAGTATCCATCTTTATAATATTGAACTTCCCTGCCAGAAGCATGATATGTGTCTCATTTAGACATGTTTTTGTCCTTATTAAAATCTTACAGTTTTCTTCTTGTAGATTCTATTTTTTGTTTATCCTGTAGGTATTTTATAATTTCTGTTACTGTTGTTGGCTGTAACTTGTCATTATCTTACCTAACTGGGTTTTTATGTACAGTACTTTTTGAAACCCAGTTATTAGATCCTGATTCTAACAGATTTTTTTCAAGTGATTCTCTCGTGTTTTCTATGTAAATAGTCATATTTGCCTTGAATAGTAATTTCACTTCCTGTTTTCTAATGCCATATGCCTTAATTTTCTCTTGCTGCTTTGGCTGGAACTTCCAGAGCAATGTTAAGTAAGAGAAGTGATGGGCAGACAGCCTTGCATCCTCCCAGGCACTGACGGGAATTCCACCTTCACAAAAGTGTTTACTAGAGTGTGTGCTAGGGAACACTAATTCTTTGGAATATTAATATGTGTACCTTGAGAGAAGAGTTTCACCGTTAAATGAGTTTGCAAACTGCTGAGTTAAATAGAATTCTTGTCTGCAGGACTTTTCAGATGGGTTATTATGCTAATGTGTTTTTTAATCCCAGGGAGGTAGGGATATTGAAGCTAGCTCATGGGCATGTGTTCTACTAAACACAGTGTGGGAAATGCAGATATGATGTTTCCCTTTTAAGGATGATATTGCCATTGGTTTGCATTAGATACTGTTGTTATATTAAGAAAATATTGTTCCATGCCTAGCTTATTGAATATTTTTTCTTTACTTTAAAAGGGCATTTTACCTTTCTAAAATGCATTTTGGTATAGTATTGATTTGGCCATATGATTTTTCTCCTTTAAGTTACTGACTTTGCAAATTATATTGGTATATTTCCTAACATACAGCCATCTTTACATTTGGTCATACTACATTATTTTAATAGGTTATATTCGCTTGTATTTCCTTTAGGACTTTAAAGTCCGTTTCCTGAGGGAAAGTGAGTTTTCCTTTTGCTCTTTGCCATCTCTGGTATCAGCTTTATGCCTATGAACCAAGATGCTTTAAATGTTTTAACGTGCATGTAGAATAGTATGAATGGCCTGAAGATCATTTGTGCTTTAGTGTTTGTTTCTTTTTTATTTAATTCTGCCAATTTATGTTATTCTAAAAATATGGTCATTCCATACAGATTTCAAATTGATTTCAGTCATAAATCTAGGATAAATAAGGAGTATTCCTGTTTAACCACTAACTTGTTTCAACTCATATTCTGAAGTTACTAAACAAAATTCTTATGTGATCTAGTCACACTAACCAACTGATCCTTTTCTGTAAGAGTCTTAGATTTAGTTGCACATTGTCTTATAATTTAAATTTTTTTCTCTGTGATTATATGCTATTCTGTATTAATTATTGTTTTGCTTTCTTTGGGTTTAATTTGTTGGTTTTTTTCTAACCTCATGACTGATTTATTTTTATTCTTTGTTGTTTCGTGGTAAACAATTTTAAGGTACTGACTTTCCCTGTTAAATTTTATTGTTGTTTCAAAACCCTCAACATTTCATTATGGAAAACTTCAAACATACAGAAAAGTTGAGTTTTACAGTAGTCAGCTGTATACCCATCATCTGTCTAGACTCTTCACTTGTTACCATTTTACTGTTTGCTTTATCACATATCTATCGATCTCTTTTTTTGGATGCATTCTCATGTAAGTTGAAGACATAAGTAAGTTTCACTCCTAAACCCTTGTTGCTGCAGATTTGATGTGAGTTTCCTTATTTTCTAAGTAGTTTTATTCCGTTTTGATTTTGGCTTTGATTCAGTACTGATTCTAGAGGTATTTACATTTCTATTGATTGAGTTTTAAAAACTAAGATATAATTGTTAGGTCTAATTTTGTTACGTTTGGCCAGAGAAGGCAGCCTGGGCTGTATATACTCCCGCGGTGTTGAGTGGGTCAGTGCTATGGATTCTAGGCAAGAGGCAGCCAGCCCGTACAAGGTGTGCCGTGTTGGGAGCACTAGTGGAAGGAAACACACTCGTGATGTCCATCACTCTATTTTACTGCTGCTGTCTAAAAACCCTTGCAGTAACTTTGGTCCTGTCCAGGACTTCCATGGAGACATGTGGTACACATCAAAAGATCGTTGACATTTGGTGCTGTCAAAAATGTTCATGAGTGGGCCGGCCGAGTGGCACGTTGGTTAACAGCTGGCTTGAGACGTCAGCTCTAAGCAGCAGGGCCCCGGTTCGGATCCCACATGAGGGCCAGTGACACTGTGCCCTCTACAGCTAAGATGGTGAACAACAGCTGGACCTGCAGCTGGGCTGCTATGAGTCGCTGGTGATGGCATAGGCTGCAGTGGGCTGCCGTGAGCTACTGTGAGTGGCCGGCAGCCAGCATGAGCTGCTGTGAGCCGCTGTGAGTGGCCATTGAATGGCCGGCGACCGATCTGCCTCACCTGGGAAGAGAGCAATGATCATAATACCAACATGTGCCAGTGAAGCCACGTCCTCCACAACTAGACTGAAGAACAAAAGAACAGCAATTTGTCTGTTCCCCTTCCCCGATTTTCCAACGCTGTTCCCCTCCCCCAATTCCCCAATAAAATCTTAAAAAAAAAATTAAAAAATTCATGAGCATATTTGGTCCGTGCCCCATGGTCAAGGACCAAATGTCCGCCAAGCCTAAGAACTTGTCACTGAAAGGGACTGAGTGAGCATTGCTGTGTAAATTACCAACCTAAAAAGATAGAAAGGTGTGCAGAGCTGAAGGGGGAAGAATGCACATCAAGACAACTCAAATTCTAAACTAACAAGGGTTCAGCTCCATTCATTTTATCCAATGTGCTGTATAACTGAGAAACACCAATTGGAAATATAGAAATAAGGCAGAACATACTTTGATGAATTCACTTATTTTTTATTTATTAGTTTCAGGTGTACAAAGCAACGTAATAGACATTTACACCCCTCACAAAGTGATAATCCCCCTCCTGCAAGCTACCACCCCTCTGACGTCTCATATAGCTGTTACAATACCATTAACTATCTTCCTTAGGCTATATTCTACATCCTGTGACATACATACATACATATATATATATATATATATATATATATATATTTTATAGTTAACATTATTATTCAACCTCAGCTTCAGGTGTACAGAGCATTGGTCATGTGATCCCTCTGATAAGTTCAGTGCCCATCTAGCACCTACATAATCTTTACAACATTATTGATTATATTCCCCATACTATATTTCATATCCCCATGACTATATTATATCTAATTATTTTTATTTATTTTTTAAAAGATTTTATTGGGGAATTGAGGGAGAGGAACAGCGTTGGGGAATCAGGGAAGGGTAACAGACAAGTTGCTGTCCTTTTGTTCTTCATTCTAGTTGTGGAGGACATAGCTTCACTGGCCCATGTTGGTATTGTGATCATTGTGCTCTTCCCAGGTGAGGCAGTCGCTCACCGGCCATTGGAAGGCCAGGCACAGCAGCTCACGAAAGCTCACGCCTGCTGCCGGCCAGCCCACTGCAGCCTATGCTGTCGCTGGCCACTCACAGCAGCCCAGCTCTAGGTCGAGCTGTTGTTCAGCATCTTAGCTGTAGAGGGCGTAGTGTCACTGTCCCTTATGTGGGATCCGAACCCAGGCCCTGCTGCTCAGAGCTGGTGTCCCAAGCCAATTCCTAACCAACGTGCCACTCGGCCGGCCCCAACTTATTTTTTACTAAGTACAGTAATACCTTGGTTTGTGAGCATAATTCATTCAGGAAACAAACTACTTGTATTGCAAGACGTCGCTTGTTTACCACATTAAAAGGTATTAGAAACGTTTGCTCATCTTGTGAAACACTCGCAAACCAAGTTACTCGCAATCCAAGGTTTTATTGTACTTCAAATCCTCAAAACTAGGTGAAACAGGGTAATAGTTTCCTAAAACGATACCAGATTCTCAATCAGAGTGGCAGTGGCCCTACTATATATGTTTTAATTCTGATCAAGATAAAAGCTAGGCAGTTAGGGCACTAGACTAATTGATCATTTGGCTATTTGGCTTTAGATGAATTAACCAAGACGTGAAAGACTGAAAATAAGAGGAAGAATGGAGGTCCAGTAGCTAAAGTGATGGTATTATTTTTGCAAGCTTGTGTTTATGCTGCTCGTACTTAGGAGTCCTGGTGAATTATGAAACTCTCTCTTTCCGCAGATTACGCTTCATGTCAGTAGAAATGGACAGCAGCAGTTTTATTCAGTTTGATGTGCCCGAGTACAGCAGCACCGTTCTGAGCCAGCTAAACGAACTCCGCCTGCAAGGGAAACTATGTGACATCATTGTCCACATTCAGGGTCAGCCGTTCCGAGCCCACAAAGCTGTCCTTGCTGCCAGCTCCCCATATTTCCGGGACCATTCAGCATTAAGCACCATGAGTGGCTTGTCAATATCAGTGATTAAAAATCCCAATGTGTTCGAGCAGTTGCTTTCATTTTGTTACACTGGAAGAATGTCCTTGCAGCTGAAGGATGTTGTCAGTTTTCTGACGGCAGCTAGCTTCCTTCAGATGCAGTGTGTCATCGACAAGTGCACGCAGATCCTGGAGAGCATCCATTCAAAAATCAGTGTTGGAGATGTTGACTCTGTGACCGTCGGTGCTGAAGAGACTCCAGAGAGTCGGAATGGAGTTAAGGACGGCAGCTTCTTCGCCAATCCCGTGGAGATCTCCCCTCCCTATTGCTCTCAGGTACGGCAGCCCAGCACAAGCAGCGACCTTCGGATGGAGACCACGCCCAGCAAAGCTTTGCGCAGCCGCCTGCAGGAGGAAGGGCACTCGGACCGAGGGAGCAGCGGGAGCGTGTCCGAGTACGAGATTCAGATAGAGGGAGACCATGAGCAAGGGGACCTGCTGGTGAGGGAGAGCCAGATCACGGAGGTGAAGGTGAAGATGGAAAAATCCGACCGGCCCAGCTGCTCCGACAGCTCCTCCCTGGGAGACGACGGCTACCACACCGAGATGGTTGACGGGGAACAAGTGGTGGCGGTGAACGTGGGTCCCTATGGTTCAGTGCTCCAGCACGCATATTCCTATTCCCAGGCAGCCTCGCAGCCAACCAGCGTATCGGAAGCTTTTGGAAGTTTGAGTAATTCCAGCCCGTCCAGGTCCATGCTGAGCTGTTTCCGTGGAGGGCGTGCCCGCCAAAAGCGGGCTTTGTCTGTCCATTTGCACAGCGATCTGCCCGGCCTGGTGCAGGGTTCTGACAGCGAAGCTGTGATGAATAACCCCGGGTACGAGGGCAGTCCCCGGGAGAGGAGTGCAAGAGGTCACTGGTACCCGTACAACGAGAGGTTGATCTGTATTTACTGTGGAAAGTCCTTCAACCAGAAAGGAAGCCTTGACAGGCACATGCGACTCCATATGGGAATCACCCCCTTTGTGTGCAAGTTCTGCGGGAAGAAGTACACGCGGAAGGACCAACTGGAGTACCACATCCGGGGCCATACCGATGACAAACCATTCCGCTGCGAGATCTGTGGGAAGTGCTTCCCATTCCAAGGGACCCTCAACCAGCACCTGCGGAAAAACCACCCCGGCGTCGCCGAAGTCAGGAGTCGCATTGAGTCCCCCGAGAGAACAGATGTGTATGTGGAACAGAAACTAGAAAACGATGCATCGGCCTCAGAGATGGCCCTAGATTCCCGGATGGAAATTCACACAGTGTCCGATGCTCCTGATTAAGATGGTAAAGAAGTGCACCGAAACAAAGCACATGAATCAATGCATATTTGTGATTTGCTTTGTTGTAATCTTTAGTTTTCTCAGCCATCTGGAAATCTCTTGGTCTCTTGGCAGTTTTTTCTAAGGTTTCTGGAAGGAACACTTCATTGTGTTTATCCTTTCCCCGCCCTCCTCCAAGGAGCTCAAAGCATGAAGGGCATCGTATCCAGGGAAAACACAGGCTGACAGTATTCCTCTTTGGCTGAACTCTTAATCCAAAATCTGCCAGTGATTTCGCTATGCCAACTGGTTGACCCTACATTCTCTGCCAAGAGGCATACTCTCTCTGGTGCCATCACGCACTGGCACCAGTGCGTTTCCATGGAGAGAGACTAGAATGCCGTCAGCTGATACAAATGGGTAACCTTTTCTAATTTAAAATTACTTTTACGGAGTAGTTAGACAATTTATATATATATATAATAAAGTGATTATTATATATATAGTATATATACATTCTCAAATTTGATTTTATTCTGGTTGAGGTGAATGTAAGAGGAATATATAATTTAATACAATGTGAACAGGGCTTTTGACTCTGTCTTGTCCCTACCTAATCTGTTAGGGTTTTGCCCCTTTATTTCCCTTACAAAAGAATGTTAATAGGCTCTCATATCTAATAATCATTGTGTCCAAAAGCAAGCAAAGCAAATCACAGTGTTCATAGCTCTGCTTTGTAATAAATACATAAACCAAATGCCATAAAATGTACTCAACTCGAGTTGGAAAACATTTGGGATTTTTGTTTGTTGTCCAGATGGTAGGCTGGATGACCCGTGGTGCTGACCTTTTTACATATTGTAGTGTTTTATTAGCCAACCCCAAAGGAGCAGTGGTTTTCAGTGTTTTTACTGGCCTACGAATCTACCTGCATTCCGTACTGTAGAAACATACCAGGTAACTAAATCGAATCACTCTACCACGAGTTACTACTCGCACTGAAGGAAAGGGATTTGTAGCTCTGTCTACAATATTCTCCATGCAGTGTTGTGGTTTTGTTTGTTTTTCTTTCTTTCTCTTTTCAAACAGCCAGTTCAGGTGCACAGCAACTTTTTCTACATGCAGTTCCCAGGGAAACTGCAGAACTTGGAATTTGTACTTTTGTAAAGATAAACTCTATGGGAATTGCAAGCAATATATCTTAGTATTGTGTGTGCTAACGAGAGCCTTGGTGGCTCCCCCGCACTCTCAGTGTTTCCTGCTTAAAGAAACCAACAGTTCAAAAGCCCTCTGAGATCCTCTGTGTGTCACCAAATCTGTGTGTCACCATTTTTTTTTTTAGGTCACGTGGTGCTATCTTTATGTTCTGTCTCCTTTAGGTCAGTATAGTTGTACAAAATGTGAAATCAAATGGTAATAGTGAATTACTACTTTTTTCCTCTCTTGAGTTCAGAGCTTGAAAACAGACCTCAAAAGCATGTGCTGGCAAACACATTACTGTATCAAAACACACCTGAGTCCTATTGAAATAATGTTCTATTAGTACTTTAGGAAATGTCTTCAACTCTGTTTTGTTCACCCGTGTGCTTCTGGTAAACAAAACGGGCTTTACAAGACTGCTTCGGTACTGTGTACTCGGACAGAGGCATTTGGTGAGCAAATTGGTGGTGAGTTTGTGCTGACGCTGCCTGTAGGATGTCAGCACCCCAGACTCTGCTTGAGAACCTTGGCTCTGAAACTCTCAGCCCGTGCGTCTCCACAGGAGAACAGCACAAACCACCTGAAAGGAAAACAAATGGAAAGACCAACCTCTGAGGCTAGGAGTTAAAGGAATACAGAAATAGACGTTTGCTGGTTTTCCATGCTTTTTTGGCTCTTAAAATACCAAGAATGGTGGGGGTTGGGGGCGGTATTTTTTTTTGCGGGGGGGAGGTTATTTTGAGAAAACAAATCATTCAGGCCCTTGTGCGTGATGGCGCCCAGGGGTGGTAGCCGTGCAGTGGCATCTCTTTAGCACACAGGATCTGTTCACGCGTGAACTGCGCCACACGTCAGTGTTACTACGTACAGATTACACTCGAATCCTGCTGCTCCCGGGAGCAGCTTTTGCTAAATCGGGTATATCGTATGCCTTCTCCTGTCAAACTGCCTAATAAGGGGCTTGTTCTCTCCCTGGAGCACTTGTTCAACTCTTGTCAAAGCCGCGTGCTTCAAGGGGAGGCTGTACCCCAAGTGTTTACCCACTTAAATATGTTCTGGGGTTTCAGGTAAATGTTTGTAATTTTTTTTCTTACACGAATAAGTTTGGTTTTGATTTTTTTTTTTTTTAAAGAATTCAATGCAAAAAATTTGTGTTGTGATACAACATAACATTTGTGACAAGAAATGCCCAAATCAAGGATGTGAGAGGTGAGGCTCAGGGAAGGAACCTCCTTTTCACTCAGGCTTGGGACCTCGTGCGGGGTCTCTAGAGCATTCCGTGATATACCAGACAAGGCAGGAGGGGAAACACTTGGGGCGAGCACCTCGAATGTCCCAGTTCTTGTCACCGTGTCAGTCTTATCCTTATTTACACGGAGTTCTTTGTATTTGTAAATTTGTTTAACTGGTTTGAGTTTACCAAAGAGTGACTTATCCAAAATTGTCTTTGACAAAAATATACATTGCTTTGATTGTACAGTTCAGGTTCAAACATTGTAATGGGACTGTTTAAGGGGCAGAAAATTGATTGAGTTTCTCTCTGATGACCATGACTCCACATTTTGCAAGTTCCACTTGCTCCCATTCATGTTGCTAACACTTTACCCTTTCCACTGCTAGCAGTGTTAAGAGTGAATTCTCAAGCCATAACACAGTACTGTAAGGTTCCACAGGGCTTCGAGGGGTCAGCGCGGAGGCCAGCACAGCTGTGTGGCCTCTTTGAGCGTGCGCACCGTCATGCTCCTCCGTGTGCGTGGCGGGTGGCAGATTTACTCCATTCAGATCGGGCAGCAGCAATTACTTGTGCCTTGTCACACGAGGATGTGCCAGGAGGATTGACATGACCACAGAACAGAAACATTCTCCCCGAAGTTCACGTCTCTGCAGACGAAGTACGCTGTGTAACTCCTTAGAGCAACTCTTTTTGGAAAGCAAAGTCCCTATTTCTGTACAGTTTTAGATTAGATGTTTCATTTATAATGAATGCAAAAACCAATTAAGAGAAAAGCGATATGTGAAGAAATCTTTTACAGTAAAATATATCCTGAGTTCCTATAGGTTTGTTCATAATTGAGTCTCTTCCCGAGCTACCTTTTCCATACATAGACAATGTGAAGACAGTGGCAGCGTCCTTTTCTATCGGGGTTTTACCTGTTATTACAAACTGTGAAAACAAAGAATTTTATACTTTTACTGTTTGTGGTTCTAAACAGTTATTTTCATTCGAATCGGTTCTCTACCCTCTAATTTCTACTAAAGCTGTAAATACATTTAGAAATTATATTTGTAAATACAGTATATGAAGACAAGTTAATTTTGGTCAGTGGAAAACCTCCCAATTGGCTCTGCCTTGGCCGCTTTTTTGTTTTTGTTTTTGTTTTTTAAACAGCAGAAAGGATACTGTCAGTTCACTGTTAAGCAGAATATACTGTAGATCTAAATTAATCATTTAAAAATCTCCCAGAGCATGAGTGCTTTCTGATGAGAACGGTTATAACCAAGTCTTTGTTCTCCCTTCGCCCAGACCATAGGCCTGCATCATTTTGTGTGTGGTTTTGTTTTTAGTGTTGTTTTCACAGCCTAGACTCTAGGAAGAATTTTGCAGGAACACAAAACAAGGGCTGGGGGGAAATCATCTATGTGAATGAGCTTTACTTTAAAGAAATCAATGTATTTTATTTTAACAACTTTTTCTATTACTGTGATTTTTTTTTTTTTGTCGTCGTCATTATTGTTAAATTCTGTAATGGTTTTCTGTGAAGCCTCCACTGAAAGGGACTCAAATATGCAACACCTAAACTATTTTCCAAGGGCACACGCCCCTTGAATGGTGCTTCTAGACTGGTCAGGGTTATTTATTAAATTTTATATATGAAAGTATTGGGGAATTATGTAAATTCTTTATATGAAACTATTTAGTTCATAAATCATAGATTTCATATTACTCAGTGCAACTGAACTCAACGTTCAGAAGAGTCATTCACATTGTTCCAAATTTGTAATGGTTGTCACATGCCACATACGTCTTTTTCAGTAAGTGCCAGAGTGTTTCCCCTGTCTCTGCCCAGCGCTTGACTTCTCGGCCCGGAAGAGAACCTGCTTCCTCTGGTTCCCCTCTGAGCCTGCACAGACAGGGCTGTTGTAGTTCTTGATCAAGCCCTGGAGCGAGCCTGGCCGCAGATTCAGTAAACGGACCTCTTGCTGCCCCTCAGTGACAAGTATGCTGTGAATTCAACCTCTGGACTTGCTCCCCAAGCCGTTGGTTGCTGCCCTGACTATATAGTAAGAGGTAAACTCACCTGGTTTCTTTGAGAATGACCATTTTTCTAATGTGAAAACCATCTCTCTCACCACTTTTATTAGTAGGGCTAACATTTTTTTCCGTTATAAATGGTTGAGCAATTTGAATGACTTAACAGTGTCATTACCTTGCAATATAAAATGGTAACCTCACAACTCCACACTTCATCACTATATGAAGTAAATGAAGCTAGCTAAGCGGATGCTATATCGACTAGTAACTTGCCATTAAGGATTATTTTATAGCATGGATTTAAGACTATTTATTCAAATGATATTTTACTCTTGTATTCATTTTGTTTTAGATTTGTGACATGAATATTTCAGTGCTGCTTAATTTTGTTCTGACTTCTTGTTTCTTGCTTGTAAATGGCTTTTTTATGGTATCAATACAGTCAATGGAAATTGCTGTTTGTAAATAAAAATGCTGCTAGAGCGAATGCGCTGTGGTCTCCCTGTGTTTTTGCCCCTTGTGGCCTCGGGGTTTCACCGGCTCTAACAAAACATCTGCAGTGTCATAGATTCTGTAACTGCTCTTTTCGAAAGGTTAGGATTTCATAAGAAGCTCTTGTGCCACTGTGGTGCTGGGAAGAGGAGGAAGAAACAGGTCTATTTCTGACCTTTCTCTTGTGTGGCGAAGACTGGTTCCTCAGGGGCCTGGGCCTGTGCCCAGGCTCCCCCAGAAGGACTCGCTGGTAATGCTCGCCCCACTTGCCTGCAGAGGTACCCCTGGGCTCCCTTGAGTGTGCCTTGTTCTCCTGCCACAGAGCTTGGGGCTGTACGCGCTGTTGCTGCTGTCTCCAGCTTTTCCTTCTTCGCCTGTTAGCTCCCCAGATTTCAGCTCAGTGAGGAAGCCCTTCCCTACAGCAGCCCTTCGAGGTCAGGCCCCTTTAACAGAGACTTTTATTGAACCGTGTGCCTGCCCTTTGGAGCACATATTTCAATTGGTAATTGTAAATTGATTCATGAGGTGATTCAGTTCATGTTTCTCCCTCTGGCTTGTAAGCCCCACGACAGTAGGGATCCTGGATGGTCCCTGTATATCCTGTCCCTGTCACCACAGCAGGTACACGTTAACATCTGAATGAATGAGCAAATGCATGTGTTCTGGGAGGGTCGAGCAGGACAGGTGGCTGGAAGGCGGGTGGGGATTAAACTTGGCTTCTTATGCTGGTAGAGCCGACTTGCTCCTTGTTGGAAAGCAAGATCTCGCCCTTCTCACTAGGGCCTCTTTACAGGCAGGTGGGCAGTGATCTGGTGCACAGTGTAAGAGGTCATGCAGGAACCAGCTTTACTTGCTAGCCGGGGGCCTGGGGCCTTCTGAGGCACTCAAGGGCATGATGGAGGATCGAGGGCATGATGGAGGAAGTGCATGGACTTGCAAGCCTGGAGGTGTGTCTGTCCATGCCTTTGCCTGACCATGACCTTAAGCAGGCCACTCACCTTCTTTGCCCAGTTTGTCTAAAATGATGGATTGGACTCTTGTGGCTTAGATAAGTTGTGAGGCCCTGGCTTCTGATAGGTTTGCTTTTTCCTTAAGGCTGGAGAAGTAGCCCAGTGGTCAAGAATCAGGGGTGAGCTGCTTCTCCAGCGGGACTACAGGAATATCCCCAGAGGGTGTGGTCCTGGAAGTGGGACCACCACCTGAACATACACGGATACACAGATACACAGAGCAGATGTGTAGCCGAGCTGACCGCATTGCTGGCCAAGCCCATTGGCAGTAGCTGGCTCTTTCCATTTGTCCTGAAGTCGTGATCTGTCTTCACTTTTGTTTCTGCCAGTTATAACCCGTACAATCGGCCAAGCCTGCCCCGCTTTGGGGATATTTATGATATCCTTTATAATGCCAAAGGACCACCACAATCCCTCCTCATTGCTAGCTGGACTTCATGTCTGTTCCTTGGACCAGTTCCTTGAAAACCCCTCAAGCCTCCATGACTCATATTTAAACATTTCAGATGATTTTTTTGTTTTGTTTTTCACAGCTGGCCTAGCTTGCATACCTTTTGTCAGCACGTAGGTCTCAAAACTTTCCAGAATACAAAACAAATGGCAGAGAGGCCACCTGTGTTGCACAACTTCAGCCCGGGGGAGTGCAGTGGAGCCCTTGCTGGGTGATTGCCGTGCGGTGCTGGGCGAAAGGTGTACAGTAAAGCTTGTTGATCCGGCTTGCATTGGTCAGGAATGTGCTATTACTCTACAAGCGCAGCGCGGGGAGTCTATGTCTATATGAACAGTGGGTTATAATGCAGTCACCCACAGGGGAACCTGCCTGAGTCTGCACGGACTGAGCTGCCCCCCTTTCCAACTGGGTCAGCAAGCAAAGAGGTCCCCCTGCCCTTCATCTTTGAAAGGTTGCTTACTAGGGCTTTTCTTGTTCCTGCCTCTGCCCTAATGGAGCTTGGCTCCAATCAGTCTGGCTGGGTCTCAAGGGGATAGTGACGTCCCCTTTGGGGCTGCTAGCTAGGTGTTGCTGGTGATTATGCTATCCCGTCTGGCTGTGTAGACAGGCCCACCTTAAGCTTTGCTGGGGGAGGCAGTGAGGCTCTGGCACTCTGCAAACATTTCTTCATCCCTTCTGGCCTCAGCCTTGGCAGTCTGATCAGCCCTTGGGCACTCTTCTTTGTTTCTCCACATAAGATTTGCCCCTCTTGTCCTTCCCTGGGCTCCCCTAGGCCCCACTAGTGGCTGTGCATGACCCAAGCCTCTTGAGCGCGAATGGATCCTGCAAGTTCGCTTGCACCATCTTCAGGTGCCCTGCGTGTGTGTGTGTGTGTGTGTGTGTGTGTGTGTGTGTGTGTGTGTGTGTGTGCGCGCGCGCGCTCTGAAATGTGCAAATCAGAGGTTAAATCAGTTTGAATTCCTCCTTCCTCAGAGTGTTCAACATGGAAGCAAAAGACCCTTACACTCTTGTGAGAGTGGGAAAGGACCTCCCCAGCTGTCTTCTCCCTGCCTCCTAATACTGGGACTGCAGTAATCTATGTAAATATGTCCACTTTCCACTTGCTTGGGGAAGCTGGCTGCCTCCCAAGGCACTCGGCGTCGTTGACAGCTTTCCATGATAGAAAGTCCTTCCTTATCTTGAGCCCAAAATCTGCCTCCCTGGAGTCAGACCCCTGGCTCTTGGTCTGTTCCACAGGACCACAGCGTGCTTTCAGTTTGCAACGACAGCAGTCCCTCTCCCTCCAGCCCTCTCGTGGGGCTTCTCTAGGCTATCTGTGACTCGGGCTATTTCCTCTAGAGTCTAGGCCATGGGCACATCCTTTCCCTTTCTGTCTGCCCGCCTCCTTCCACTTCAGGGTTTAACAAATATTATGAGACTTGTTTCTGACAGAATTTTGTTGGAACTGAGGGGATGGAATCTATAACTTGGAAGAACACTTCTTTGGCAAACAAATTACTTTTGTGTGACTGTTATTTTAACTAGACTATCCTCTGCCAGATGTAGATGTTCTATTCATTGTACATCCAGCTCCCTGGAGCTGTTTTCAGGGGTTTTTTTTGTTTTTTTTTTGTTTTTCCCCCCTCAGTCCCTTCACTCTCCCCTTTACTTCTCCCAATATTAATGTGAGCATTGAACGCCACCTTTAATTGGGGAGATGTGGCTTCTGAGAATGGACTCTAGCATCTGAATTTCCTCACACCATTCCGTCTGCGAGCTTCCTTCCCTGTATGGCTGATTCTCCTGCTCTCCAGGGATTTGGGCTTTCTTAACCTCCCAGGCACTAGGGCTCACTCAGCTTGGCAGAGATTCCTGTCTTGTGTGCATCCTCTTCACAGAGGGCAGGCACAGGGGCCAGTTGCTGGCTTCATACAACTTCCTCTTTGCCCTTTCAACACAGCTGCCTCCCCATGCTTCGGCCTCACTCACCCCTCCTTGCCTGCTGGACCCTGGCCAGGCTGGTGGTGAAATGGGAATTCTATTAGGTGTCTAATAACTAAACGACTAGTTGCCTTCTTTCCCTCCATGGTCTCCCTTTCCCCAGATCAGGCCTCCGGGCACCTCCTGCCCCCAGGCTCTGTTGAAGGGCCCCACTTCCAGCTGCAGTGGGTCAGGGGATGACCCCCTGCTGGCCCTGTGAGTGCCGGACACTTCCATCCTGGAGGTAAACCCAGCACCTCTCTGCCTACAGTTTTACTTGGGGAAGTGTTTTCTTTTTGTAAATTGTCAGGTGCTCTCTGGGTGTAATGGTCTAAGCCTAGGTGGAAAGAATTGGATGGTGTCCTTCGTGGGGGCTCTGTGTGAATAGCTGAGGCTTATAGCCTCACTGAATCCCCCCAGAGAGCCAGCGACAGGGCCTGGTAACCCTGAGGACTCTTAGAGGGCAGAGGACCCAAGGACAGGGTATTCTGCACCTGGGATTTGTCCTGGAACTAAGATGGGTACTCTCTCAGGTTCTGGATGGCAGAACTCAGGTGGCCTCATCATGATGCCAGGACATCACTCCCTCCTGCTGTCTCAGGAAAGGATTGCATTGTCACGAGCCTTTGCCACCCCTGGTGCACCGTGGAAAAGCATTGAAATGCTGCCAGTCCTGCGTTGGATGGAGACCTCAGCCTTAGGGCTAAAATCACCTGGGACTAGTTTTGAGGTCCCTTGAGAACTTATATCCTGCTGGAGGGAGGAAGGACCAGGAGAAAGCCAGTCTGAGGGAGGAGCCCCGCTAAGTGAAGAGAGAGCAAGATCCTGAAACAAAATTCAGGTGAATTAAATAGTTCATTGTAGAGAAATGAAACCATGATAGAACCAATTTTTGTTTCTGTTTTTAAAGGAGGTGATGACATTTGCTTTTGCAGTGGGGAAGATCTTTTTCAGGATAAGACCAAAAAGAAGACATCTTGAGGGAAAAATAGATTGGACCATATACAATGTAAAATATATTTAGTAAAAGAAAACAAAACAAGCACTACAAGTTTAGAAAAATGCCTTTGCAACATAAAGAACAAGAGCTTTTAAAATTAAGAAGAAAAAAATGAATAGTCCAATTTTTTTTTTTTATAAGCTGAGCCATCCTGCCACCTGTTGGCAGCTCAGCAGCAGCTCAGCTTGGGCTGTAAATCAAACCGGGGACCCTGTTGCTCAGAGCTCAAACTCTTGAGCGAGCTCTTAACCAACTGAGCCACTCGGCCGTCCCATTAAATAGTCCAATTTTTAAAAGGTAAAGGAACTAAAGACGCAATCCACACAAGAATTACTCAAGGCTAATAAGTATATAATGAAGATATTTTCCCTCTATAGAAAGTGATCAAAACAATAACAGGAGACCATTTTTCTCCCAATTCAGTTGGTAATACCCAGCACTGATGGACGAGGGTGGAGGAAATGGGACATTCATACCCTGGTACTGGAAATATAAGTTGGTATAACATCTCTGGAAGGTTGATGGGTATCATGTTTCAAAAATTTAAATGTGCATTCCTTTGATACATTGGTGCTACTTTTAAGAATTTAACCTCAGGGCTGGCCAAGTGGTGCGTTGGTTAGGAGTTGGCTTGGGATGCCAGCTCTGAGCAGCAGGGCCCCAGTTCGGATCTCACATGAGGGCCAGTGAGACTGCCCTCCACAGCTAAAATGGTGAACAACAGCTGACCTGGAGCTGGGCTGCCGTGAGTCACCGGCGACTGCGTAGGCTGCAGCCTCTGCTGCAGTGGCTGCCATGAGCTACTATGAGTGGACGGCAGCCAGCGTGAGTGGCCGGCAGCCGATGTGAGCTGCCAAGAGCCGCCATGAGAGGCTGTCCAGAGGCTGGCGACTGATCTGCCTCACCCGGGAAGAGCACAATGATAATACCAACATGGGCTAGTGAAGCGACATCCTCCACAACTAGACTGAAAAACAAAAGGACAACAACTTGTCTGTTCCCCTCCCCCAATTTCCCAATAAAATGTTAAAAAAAAAAAAAGGAATTTAACTTCAGAAGATAATCTAACAAGTAACCAAGGATGTATACATTTGTTTATCCCAGTGTTGATGATAGTATTGAAAAGTTAGAAGCCACCATAATATCCATCAGTAAATCTGGTACATTCCTGCAAGCCTCTTGTAGGGAATCACTTAAAATGATGATATAAATGTGTCAATAAAGCTTTATGACGTGGAGAAATAGCCATGACATATTGTTGAGTGTGGAAAAGCAACTTACGAAAACATTTTGTGTGAGACTACTTAGGTTAAAGTATGCACGTGTATAGACAACATGATATTATATTACATAACATATATGTAATGGCCTCTATATTTAATACCTATAGATATGTTCATTCAATGAGATTATGTATTCAATGAAATGAAACATAGTAAATGCTTTCTACATGCTAGCAATTAGGAGGTGAGGGAGGATAGGGTAGTTTGAGCCAGATGGATGTTGAAGTATATTTTATCTCAAGCTAAGAAATTTGGATTTTACCCTTTGGCGATGGGAGGCAGGAGGACTCAATTCAGTGACAACTTAGGGAATGTCTACTATAGGAATGCCAGCGTCCAAAAGTCTTTTTCATAGAGAATATTGCTGCAGAGAGTGGGGCTTCTATCAAGGGAAGGTCAGCCAATTGGCTCCCAGGGCAGGTTGCCTTGGGGGCTTCACAAGGGCCCGGGGTCAGCCCTCAGCCTTGTCCACCTAGAAACCTGACACAAGGAAAGCGAGTCTGAGTCTGCCACTGGCTTGTGGCCGCTAAGTGTAAAGACTGACATATAGAATTAGAATGCTGCCGTATTAGATGTCAATGAGATATGAGTGGTATGCTAACATGTGTCATGGTTAGCACATTAATTTTCAGCAGACCCACATGGGAAGCTACTACTGCTACTGGTAGTGCCAATCAATGATGGCGGCCATTTATTAAACATTTATTAGGTGCCAGACAACATGTTGAGCACGATTCTTGCATTATTTCCTTGAGTCCTTAGAACAGCTCTGTGAGGTAGGTACTACTGTTTATTATCTCCTTTCATTTTTTTTTTAAAACCCCCATTTTCTAATACTGACTGGAACATGGCGTCACTATGTGACTGAACTGCATACGATGAAACTGAATATTATCGAATCCACCACCTGTAAGGGGGGGCATGGGCAGCAGCAATCCAACATCAAGTAGAAATGGAATAGAAGAGATTGGATTTGAGAATGTCCAGAAGGTACAAATAAGTTGTATGAATAGGTGGCTCAACTACCCCTACTCTTACTACTCCTCTACCTCAATCCAAATGTAGTGTCTCAGTCTACACCTATGCTGGCACCTACTGGAAATGGACTGCTGAAAAATGACAGCCCCATTCAAGAGTATATGGTATAAATGAGCAATACATTTGGTTGTCCATTTTGTGTGGCCCGAGGGATGACCAGAAGTACAGAGATGCATGGATTCCTGGACATTGACTAATGGTTTGGCCAGGAGGTCAAAGAAAGGTGGGTCTGGAAAGAAAAAGACTGAAAGATGGTCATAAGAGGGCTTTGGGAAGAGATTTGTGGATAGACCTCTCAGAATGCCCATGAAGTATCATGATCTTTGTATTAGTAATCTATTAGAATGTAACAAACCGTCCCCAAACTTTGGATCTTAAAACAATAACCAACTCATTTTCTTACGATTCTGTGGCTCAGCTTCATTAGGCTTCTTTTCTGAACTTTTAGGTTCTGAAAACCCAGAATCTTCCTGTGATATTGTGATTTATAAGAAATACGTACTTGGTCATTCAGATGACCAAAATGTTTCTCACATGTATTTGGTCTTCATCAAAATTCCTGGCTCACAGCTCCCCAAATCCTTGGAATTCCCTAAGCTATTAGACCAATGGGACCATCTTTTGTCATAATATTTGGCCTCTTGTCCTCAGTTCCTGAAAAAATACTTCAGAGCCATAATGGTGAAATGAGTTACTCATAACAAGCTCCTTTCAACTACAACTGGGTATATCTTAATGAGGTGACCTTTGGAAATCCCCTAAGGATGGGGGTGGGGAGGCTGGTTGCCAGGGAAATCAGCCATGAATAGAGAATTGGAATATTCAGTACTTGCCCTGATTTCCAGAGAGGGGAGAGGGGCTGGAATTGAACCAGTCACCAATGGCTAATGATTTAATCAATAATGCCTATGTAATGAAGCCTCCATAAAAACCCAAAAGGCGGGGGTTCAGAGAGCTTCCAGGTTGATGAACCAGAATGCTTCCACATGTCACCATGCTGAGCCCCAAGCTCCACGAGGACAAGCTCCTTTGTTTGGGACCTTGCCCTATGTTTCCCTTCATCTGGCTATTAATTTGTATCCTTTAATATCCTTTATAATAAACCAGTAACCTAGTGAGTAAATGGGTGTCGTGAGTTCTGTGAGCCGCTCTTGCAACTTAATCAAACCCAGGAGGGGGGTTATGGGAGCCTC
>NW_017731353.1:1497382-1552062 GCF_001890085.2 Hipposideros armiger
CGAGCAACAGAGCTCTAACTCATGCCTGAACCAAGCTTATCAAACCTGCGTCTAACATGGATTTTCTTCTTCAGACACGTAAGCCCCTTCCTGTGCTTTGGAATATTAAACAGGCCTCAGCACTGACTGGGCATCATTTTAAACAGAGAAACCACCAGCATAAAGCTCACAAATGGGGCACAAAATAGGCTGCAAAAAGGATACTTGTTTACTGTATGAGAGCTGAACAAGAAGGCAGAGTGCCGCTTTGTTTGACCTCTGCAGGGAATGTGCACATTGGGCCACTCCCATTTTTTGTTGTCTGTGGAATGACCATGAAAATGTTGTGGGAGTTAATTTTTGGATTACAAATCCATTGTAGTAATTCAGGCTAATGTGCAAGTATGGAAACCATGAATAATGAGGATTGCCTATATGTCCATGTCAGCATGCCCACTTCTACCATCCACCAGGGCAGCTAGGCCTTTCCACTTCACTGAGAATTAGCTATTGTTTTCTTCCAGGCTTCTAAAGGCTACTCCAGTAGCTGGGGTCCTTCCTAGGGTGTTGAAGCCCGTGTCCTGAGAAAGTGTCCCCAAGTCAATGAAGCTTATTTAGCCTTACATTCCCCCTTTCTTGATAAACACCAGCAAAAGTCACTTCTGTCAGTACCTGCTGACTACTTCCTGCATTCTTCAGGTATGTAGCCTGTTTTGTCCCTTATCAGGTCCAGTGCATCCCCAGCCGGGTAATGCTGGTTACCAGCATATGCTAGTTATCAGCCTGGCAGCCTGGAGAGGAGGCGGGAGCAGCACAGAAGGAAGGCAGGGGCACCTGTGGTCTGTGGGGAAGGGCTTCTGCAGCACCTGCCAGCACAGTGGTGGCTCCAGGTCTTACTAAGGAAGGGTGTGCCAGCTTGGCAAGCCTGGAGGGGCCTGGGGTGCGTGTTGCAGATCCAGCGTCCTCAGGAACATCCATCCAGATGTCCCTGTCCCCGTTTTAGGATCCTAGGTTTTCCCCACCAGGGCCTGACCTTCACCTGACAGACTTGCCTTGGCTGAGCATTCAGACATCTCNTGTCTCACCTGCACTGACTGAGGAGAGCTGAGCAGCAATTCCTTCCACGGTTTTTCTGCAGAGCTTTCAAATCCATTGTGTTCCTTGCAGGAGATTTATGTCCTGTGCGTCAGAGGCGGATAGGGCAGCCGTGAGAGCACGGACTCTGGAGCCAAGACGATGTGTGTTCGAGTCCTCACTCCACCACTCACAAGCCCTGTGGTTTCGGGCAAGTGCACACCTCTGTTTCCTCAGGGATACAGGAAATGTGATAGAATTTGACTCCTCATGGTTCTTACAAGGCCTCAAGGAGCTGCTGTGGAACAGGACACCACAGTGGTCGGACACCATGAACACATGGCAAATAGGAGCTAGAATAATGTTCTCTTTACCCATCGTTAGAAGGCTTCTAGGATGCTCTGTGGGGGAGGGCGTTAATTTAGTGCCTATGGAAGTTATGTGAGTTATTGCACAAGGAATGTGTTAAAACTCAGATGTACTTGGTAAGGTGGTAGTGGTGGGGGCACCCAGTGTGGCAGGCAGAAGTCAGCCTGCGTTGGGAGTGCGGGTGCAAGCCCATGACAGCACTAGGGTACCCGTGAGGGAGAGGACGGAGTCCCTGAGGGTGGGCCCTGCCTGTCTCAGGCCCATCTAGGAACTGGAGGCTGGTGTCCCCAGATATTTCTTTTTCATTGTTTGGTGCTTCCACTTAAATAATGGGTCTTTATATGAACTAATGCAAGATTATACTTTCCCTCTTTAGGATTTAAGTATTTTTATTATAAGGTTTTATTTTAAGGTTAAGACAATTACTTTACTAATCAGAAGAAAAATTAAATGTTGGGCTTCAACACCCAAGATCATCTTATTGGAGATGAAAGAAAAAATAATGAACGTAATTAAATTTGTGTTTATTGGATGCAGTAATTCTCACCCACTCTTGTATAAGCTTGATAACTAGGTCAGGGGAAATCTGTGCTTTTGGTACATTTCTGAGTAATTAAATATTTATGGAAAATAAGTAAATAAATTCAGGAGAATTTGTTATGTCGATTTTTGTGGCACTACAGTCTATTATATGGAATTAGTGACTTTGACTATTTTAAGGTATTTCTTATTTTGTGTCCTTGTTTTGTTGCTTTTTTTTCTTTCGGCACCATATCTCCCACACTTTAAGTCCGCTAGCATTTCTAGATTATTTCCCCATTAGGCTCCCACAACACCCTGCTGTAGCATGTAATAACACTGTGTGACCAACAGTGACTTCCTTGGGACTCCCATACCAGACTTTGCGTTTCTTCCTTTTGCCATATTCAGAGCC
Organism: Hipposideros armiger; assembly: GCF_001890085.2. Lineage (NCBI taxonomy): Eukaryota > Metazoa > Chordata > Mammalia > Chiroptera > Hipposideridae > Hipposideros > Hipposideros armiger. The sequence goes on from NW_017731353.1 coordinate 1,499,739, forward strand.
TAGCCCAAGGCTAATAAATGATCTGCTTTTGTCATTTCCTCTGCTTAAAATCCTTCAGTGGTTTCTAATTTCTCTTAGGAAAAAGACCAAATCGTTAGCATGGCCTATGGGGTGGGAGGATGTGCTCTTCAGTGTAATTGTTGGTATGTCTGTCTCCCTTGGTGCAGTGTGATGCTGTCCCATCAGACCATGGACTGTGGCTGCTTTGCTCACCATCGGATCCTCAATGCCTGGCACGTAGCATCTGGCCCATAGTAGGTGCTCCATAAATATTTGTTAAGAGAACAAATGAAGTGAGTGACCAGGGACTGATTTGAATCTATAAAATGAGAAGTTTGTTGCATCTGAAGTTGCTTCATCATAAAAATATCCCAACGCATCACAAAGTCTCTCATGACACCTGTGTTTTTTTTAAGCCTTATGTTGATTCTGCAGGGTTGAGGGGGCACGCTTTGGAGTACAGAGAAGAAAATGGAAGCTCAGAGAAGTTAAGTAAACTGCCCAAGGTGTACCTGTGGGAGAAGCTGAGAGCTCCTTGGTATCTTCTTAAACCCCAGGCTGCCTCAAGGTGAGGTTTCTGACACACAGTGGAGGAGCCACAGGTGAGATAAGGGAACAGATTCATTGAAAAAAGTATTTGGAATAGTTTCTCTCGGTTTTCGTTATTTTAATTTCCTGATCATTGAATTTGAGGAGTTGAGTTCAATTTGGAGTGATGGGTTTAAGGTCCGGTTTCATTCTAGGGACCCGGAAACCCTGATCTTTCTTATAAATGGCTCACGTGTAATAATCATTGATGCACATGCTGATTGGCTGATAACTAAAATTAGAATTTGTTCTTGTTGGGAAGCTTTTGGATACAACTACAAGTTACTTGCTAATTGATATGTAGTGTTCTCTTGCTGTTTTCAGAAGATGCTGGTTGCCTCGGTGAGCGTATTTCTCTCCTTTATCTCTGGGTGTATGCGCTACTGGGCTCTTTTGCAGTGGGCATTGCTGTGGCCTTTGTGCTCATCAGATGTGGTGGTGTGAGTCCATCCTGAAGGTTAGAGATCCACTCCTCCCACTTTCCAGATGAGACTGGGGACTTTGCCAGGGTTTCATACTCAGGTGTCCTGATTCTCCACCCAGCAAAACCCATGGACTTTTGCACATCTATTTGCATATTGCAGTTTCTCAACAACTGCCTGCAGCTCACGGAACGTTGCTCATAGACCATGTCAATGAAGAAGCATTTCTCTCTGATGAAAACCTCTGCTTCGATGTCCTTTGTTGAATCTGCAGTGTGACAGCATGGGGAGAGAACCTAAGACCTGACATAGTGCATAGCTCCAGTGTCTGTGACAGTGGCGGGTTGAAAAAAGGCAGTGCCTCTGGTAGTCTGTTAGCAGCACATATACTGATCTTAGGGGGCTTCATCATGATTTTAGGGGGCTTCTTAAGAGCTGAGAGATTCTTGAAACTTAGTTTTATCAATGTAGCCAGCATACTTGTGGAACAGAGCGAGCAGCCTGGTATTCTAGCATGATCACTGGGTATGAAGCCAGAGTGCCAGGAGTGTCAGTTTGCTCTGACACCTGCTTTCCAAGAAAGTAGTAATCTCCCTGTTGTGTGTGCATCCTTCCTTCAGTAGGAAAGCCCCAGTTTGAAAATCTGAGATTGCTTTGTGAGGGCTGAGTCACATACAGAGAGCTGGATGATATTAAAGTATTGGACAGTAACCAAAGGCAGCCTTATTCCTGGTTCCTCTCCGTCTTCCAGACCTACCTGCCAGTCCGTCCGTCCGTCCGTCTGTCCTNAAAAAAAAAAAAGACAAAAAATCACACATGGATTTCTTTAAAGACAAGTAATTCAAAGAGGAACAAATTAGTAAAGTACTCGTCTTTCTTGCCTCGAGCTTGCAGTTCCTAGTCCTCCCTAGAGGCAAGCACTATTACCATTTTCTTGTTTACTATATATTCTTTCTCTTATACAAAGAATAGCATTCCATACATACTCTTGCTCCTTCATTTATTAACTTGTTCTATTTTGGAGATTGTTCCAACTTTAGAAAATGTTCCAATTGGTACATATAGTTCCTCCTTAATAAGTGTTTTTGATGGATATTGTAAGCCCAGTTTTGTATCCCCCCCCCCACACCCCATGATGTTTACTCCGTAATGGTTAGCAGCCTTTGTTTAGAAGGATAACAAGAGACAGCCCTTGTTCTCCTCTAGGAAAGAAATGGCTTTGGTCCCAGTGAACAATAGACGAAAGGGCAATCCATGTATTTGGATTCAAGGCAGAGGACAGAGAAAGGAAAAGGGATTTGTTCACTAGTAATTCAAAACTGATTTTCCATTCACACATGATTCAGAGTTCACCTCTGTCACTTACTCTATGACTTGGGACAATTTACCAGTTCAGCTTCCTTATCTGTAAAATGGATGATAATAATAGGATCTGCCTTTTGGGGTTCTTGTGTAGAGAAAATGAAACCAGGCATGCAAAGTACTTGCAGCAAATAGCAGGTCATCTTAGGGGTGGCTGCTGTGTTGGTAATAATGTAAAGCAGAATCTTTTATTCTTTGTCAGCAGGTATTTACTGGGCAGTGGAGAAGGAGCCATGGAGGATGCCCAAAGTCCTTGTCCTTGGCATGCTCACATGCTGTGCGGGGAGACAGGCATACAAGTCCCTGAGTACAGAACAGCGTGGTGGGCCTGATGGTGGGGAGGTGAGCAATATGGGCTCATGGAGGCAGAAAACAGGGACTTCGCCTTGGGTGACTTGGGAATGGCTTCCCAGCTCATTTCCCCTCCTTTGTGAAACCTACTCAACTCTAGGCACAAGGGACGACTCCGTTTGTGCTCCCTTTACTTCCATTGTGTGCACACCTTGATGGGAGAGCATGTACGTCATTGTGTGTATTACTTTATGCTNACTAGAGGATAACTCACTTTTTTTCAGGAGCACCCTACAAGGTAGGTACTCTGAATATTACCTTCTTATAATTGAGAAAACTGAGGCTTAGAGAGGTTTGGACACTTGTCCAAGGCCACACAGTTGGGAAGTGGCAAAGCCAGCATTATTTCCAAGAACTGACCGAATTGAAAACTTCATTCTAAACTTCTTTTCGTCCAGTCTCCCCCTGCTCCCCATGTTTATGGTTGATTCTCTTTGGGGGCACTTCACCATTGCCACTGCTATCTGTATTCCAATGATGGTGTTCTTTTCTCTGTCCTCTCCTCTATCCCCTGGTGCCCCCCAGGATCTGGAGGACCACTACATTCTAGAATCCTTGTTGCATCTGGTGCTTGATGACCTCTGCACAGAAGTTGTCACTTGGGCACCAGGACCGGGTGGGTTGTGCCTCTGTATTCGTTATCTACTGCTGTGTAACAATTTTATCACAAATGTAGCAGCTTAAAACAACACATATTTATTATCTCAAAGTTTCTGTGGGTTGGGATTTTGGCACAGCTTGGCTGGGCCTTCTGCCTCAGGGTCTCACAAGGCTGTAATTTAGGTGTTGGCCAGGGATGCAGTCTCATCTGAGGCTTGACAGGGGAAGGATTCACGCCTGAGCTCACTTGATTATTGACATCATTCAGTTCCTGCAGGCTGCTGGACCAAGGGTCACTGCTTCTCGCTGTCTGTTGGCCAGAGGCTTCTTGCTGAGTGATCCTCTCCACCGGGCAGCTCACAACATGGCAGCTCACGTCTTCAAAGCCAGAAAGAGAGAGCCTCCTAGTAAGATGGGTTACAATCTTACATAGCATAATCACATACATCCTAAATACTGCCTTATTCTACTGGTTAGAAGCAAGTCAGGTCCTGTCCACACTTGGCAGGGGATCACACAAGGCCCTGGACATCAGGAGGTGGGGATTCTAGGGGTCATCCTAGAGCCCATATACCACAGCTCCTTTGTTGATCAGCATCTCTAATGAAAGTAGCTCCTTGAACTGTCCCCAGTGCTTGGCTCTCAATGAAGTACAAGTCTATGCAGAGACAGCTGGCCTGGAGGATACCCCTTGGTGACTTNAGGTGAAGAAGTGGCAGCTGTACCTGTCACGGTCCCAGCCAGGGCAAGGGTCTGGTGGAGTCAAGATGTAACAGCGAGCTGGTGTGGCTGGGGCACCGAGCACGAGGAGACACGAGAACGTTCACGCCTTGGTGGTCACGACATTTTCCCCTGACCTGCGCTGGAAATTCTGACAAATTCGATAGCTGCCGACTTCTTTTTCAGAACTCCCATCTATCACCAAAGCCTCATTACTGAAATATCACCTGCCATGGTTTCCAGGATAGCAGTTGGCCTTATTTTTATTGCTTTACAGATTGGTTGCTTCCTTTGCTTCTCTAGGGGATGGAAGAACACCTTGATCTCATTAGTGGTTTTCATTCATGAAGTAAACATTTACTGAGCATGTAACTAGCTTGACTCCTTGCCCTCAGGAGCCCACAGACCTGACAGATAGGAGTAAATAAATGATGATGATGGTGCGTCAGGGCTGGTAAGTGGTGGAAATGAAAGCTTATGGGACCGAGTCAGACTCACAGGATCTTAAAGATAGATTTTTCAGTTTCCCAGCTGAAGGGGGACCAGACAGAGGAAACAGACTGTACGGAGGTACCACAGGAAAGAGCGTCTGTGTCTCAGGCGTGGTGAGCGAGTGGTGAGCGGTGTGGTGTTGCTGGGGTGATGCTGGAGGTGAAGGGAGGGGGCATGAGCTGAGGGAGATGAGGTTGGACCAGTGATTTGGGGTCAGTGGTCAGAGGGACTTGCAGGCAGTGCATTGGGGTTCGGATGTTAACCCCTGGTGAGTGGAGAATCGTTCTGGAGTTACAAGAAGAGAGAAACACCGTCAGTTACAATCCTGATGTGGAGGGTGGGTGGTGTGGGAGGTCGCTGGCGTTTGGGAGGTGAGTAAAGGGGCTGTTACACCTGAACCTGGCTGTGGGGATGGAGAGGAGAAGGCAGGTTCAAGAGAAACCCAGGTAGAGGCCTCTCTCCTTGGAGATTTAGCAGATGGGAGGGAGGACAATGTCAGGGTTTCTCACTTAAGCGGTGTGAGGTGCTGGGCCAGTCACAGAGATAAGGTGCATGAAAGGAGGATTGAATTGGGAGGAGGCCATTTTGAGTTTGGGGTGTCTGAGGGACAGCGTTGGACAAGTGGCCTGCTAGTTTGGAGCTCAAAGAGAGGTCTGGGCCAGCGCAGTGGCTCTCATTCTCAAGGGGAGCATCAGAACCCTTTGTGGTGTTTGGAGGTGAGAGGCTGGTCAACTGTATGTTGAAGAGTTTTCACAGATGGTTCTGATATTCCCGCTGGTCTGGAGAGAGACTTGAGCTCATCCTCTGTAGCTGGCCCCTGAAGTGGTAGGAGGGGTATTGGACTAGTCAGGAAGGTTATGTGTAGTGAGTGGAGGATCCTGGGTAGACTGCTGGGGAGCACCAGCATGAGGGGTGGAACACAGTGGAAGGGTCAGAGAAGGAGCAAGAGGAGAGGGCAGTGAGGAAGGAGGAAGACGATGGTGTGGAAACTGGTGGTGGTGGTGGGGGGTCCCCTCCAGCTCTCTCCCTGCAGGGCCTCTACCCTTCCTCCTCAAGCTGAGTGCTCTGGTGTCCCACAGCGACATGTCAGAGCCAGTCTCATATGAGAGAAGTCATTTTAGTTACCTTTGCTTCTTCTGTGTGCAAAAGACCCTGAGGGAGCCTGGAAACCCTTCAGCCTCGCTCAGTACCTTCTCAAACAATCCACTCACATCTTCTGTTGGTGGTCCTTTGGGCTGAAACCCCTGGCTCTTGACGCAGGGAAGTTGGGATACTTCTAACATTCTGGGATTCAGGATGGGTCTGCAACCTTCGTGGGAAGGGTGTATGTCTAGATCCTATAGGAAAGGCAGCTGTCAGAACTGTTGGAGGAAATTCTCGGAAGATGATAAAACCATTCAGCCTGGACTAATGTGCTGTGGGAGCCCTGTGACTTGGGAGGGCATCTTGGTGCCCTGTGTGTCCTGAGCTTGGGTAGCAGGGAAGAGCCTGCTGTAGAATTTCCGGAACTTATTGGTGGGGTCTCAGAGTTCTAGCACATGAGATCTACCCAGACTTCTAATGGAAAGAGGGTCCTAAATTGGCAAAAGTGGAAGCCCATCCCCCTGGTAGATCTAGATGCCTGACTGAGATTGATTTATAGAACCCAGTGAAGGGCCTTTAATCAGAGAGAGCCAATGGGAAACTGATCTGTGATCCAACATATGTTTTCTAAGTATTACCTTGAACCCAAAGACCTCAGAGTGGAGGACGGAGGCAGAGACCCGGTTGCCACTGACCCTGGTGCTGAAAGCCACAGCTGAGGAGTACTGTGAAAGGATTAGGGAAAGCTCAGAGAAGTAGCTCTCCTTAATACCAGGGCCAACCATCCTTGTATGAAGCCATTTGCTCCTCAGGAAAGGAAAAACAAACGGGATTACTGTTTGTGGAGTTGAGAAGCCCCAATGCCTAGGCAAAGAGAAGTAAGCAGATGGATCGATGGAAGTATGTGTACCAGTACAGAACGTAAAGTGCCGTTCAGCTCTTGTGGGATGGAACATAAAGAAATGGTTCAGAATAGCGGGCAGACCGAGCTAGGTTCCCATCCTGCCTCTGCCCAAAGACTCACTACTACAGCCAGTGAGCATCCTCTTATTGATGTTGTGTCCTTGGGTAAGTTTCTAACCTCATTGGGCCTCAGTTTTCTCACTTGAAATGGGTATGACAACAATACCCACCTTAGAGAATTATTGTAAGGTGATCACAGTGGTACATAATGGGTAAGGTGCTTAGCGAAGTATCTGTCACAGAATAATGGCTCAATAAGTGACAGTAACAAAGATACCATCATCATCTGAGTACCTCTGCAGATATCTGCACTGGACTAAACCCCACCAATATAGCGAATGTATGAAATAAAGAAGAACTTCAACAATAACAGATCCAGCTATGTGACATCATCACCATTTGGTGGGGGAGGGAAATCAGATCCACAGGTAAAAAGATTCCAACACCTGGAAGATAAGTGTGACCGTGGAGAAACACAGAAAACATTACATTGCTGGAAAATGAAAACGCACCAGGCCCAGGAACCTGGGTCAGAGGAGTGTCATTGCTGCGAAGAAGAGAGGCAAGGGTGACAAGGACAGAGTAGCATGTTAGCTTTGGGCTTTTGCAATGATACAGATTTTCATCAGCTCTATTTCCCTGAGTATTTTGGTGGGCACAGGGGGAGGTGGTGTTTGAGATTATGTACCTAATATTTGTTTATTTGTTTATTAACTCCAAAGTCTGATTTTTATGACTAGCCTTGTTACAGAGCAGCTGCTTATTAAGTATGTTTTGAATGGATTGAGTGAAAGTCAGTCAGTCAAGCATTCAGTCAATTTCTGGCTCTTTCCAGGGAAGTCTAAACACAGTTAATAGTGCAATAATGTTGGTAAACATTTAATGCAATGCAAATAGATGTTCTATAAAACTTGATAAAGTAGGGATGCCCATGTGGAAAAATAAATTGGCAAAAAGATTAAGTTTTTTTAAAGCAATGAAATGGCCTTCATCCTTCCAGATTCCTGTTCATTTCAACAAATGTTTGCATCTTCTGCTGTGTGTAAAAACAGTGCTTTGTTGTGGGAATATAAAAATGGATATCTATTGTGATAGATAGTCTCATTTAACCCTTATCACTTCTTTTATGAGGGAGCCATTTCTGTAGGTTGGGGTACGGGTGGTAGAAAACTCAAAATAACAAAGACATAAATAAGATAGAGGCTTCTCGTATGTGTGAGAAGTCAGGTGGTAATCAGTAAGCTCAGAGTAGGTATGGAGCCCACATGGTCACAGACCTTCTGTCTTGTGACATCATGATGTGATGTTGGGAATGGCTCCAAAATCTGAGGTCACCTCATGGCCTTAAGTGGCTGCTGGACCCCCAGCCTTTTCTCCTGCATTCTAGCCTTTGACGGCCACTTTCAAGAAACTGTGCATGACACTTGTTGCATCCCATTGGCCTGATGTTGGTCATATGGCCGCATTTAGTCATAAATGAAGCTGGGAAATGTCATCTGTATTCAGGGAAGCCATGTGTTCTCCTAAAACTCTAAGTTATTTTCCTAAAGAAGAAGAGGAGGATGGCTATTGGTGTCCAGCCTCACCACCACTGGCCCCTTTTAATGGATGTGGAGCCTCAGAGTAGTGGAGATTAGCCCAGTGTTACATGGCCTATATGTGGCGGAACCTCCAGAACTTATTATAAAGCCGCAATTTATTAATCTCATATAGTGCTTGGGTAAGAGCAGGAAAATATGTGAATGGAAAAGAGGTAACTTTGTAGCTAACTGACCCAGGCACTTCATTCCTGAGACATGAGGAGTTACACAGCAGCAAGGAAAGGGATGATTGTTAGTTGTTGGGGCAGTTGAATTTCAGTGCTGAAAAGAATTGATAAGCTTAACTACATACTGCAATGGACTCTAGATGAGTTTGAGTTAAAGGACAAAAAAAATGGAGTTAAAGATGGGAAGATGTAAACCGGCTCTGTAGTGGGATCTAGGGAGAGGTGTGTGTGTGGGAACTCAGGTGGGTTACAGGACTCGGGGCGGGGGAAATTAGGAGGGAGACCTTCCTCTGTCTACTTCGTATCTCTTTGTGTGTATAACTCCTGAGTCAGAGACAAAGGACTTTATCACGAGCACGAGCATTAGCATGTGTGTTGGTTTCCCTTCCCCCAGGTCCCATGGGGGTGATGCCATGGGCCCAGGTGGGTGCTGTGCTTTTGTTTCACAGCTGAGGAACAGTGAGTTTGGGAAGCCCACAGCTTTATAACAGGCAGTAAGCAAGCCTGCTGTTTGTCCCTGAGGGAGACGTCTCATCCCTCAGGGTTGCTCACTGAAAACATAGCCCGGAGGAGTGGCCTGCGGAAGGGTGGTCAGGACCCTGCCTTCCTGGCATACCCAGTAAGACATGTCAGAGAGCCAAAGGCCATGGAGGACGGGTCTCCCAACAGGTGGCCGGCAGGATTCAGTGGGCTAGTGCAGGTAGAGTGCGTGCCGCAGTGTGTGCCAATAGGAAGCTCTCGATCAGCGTTACCCCTTATTATGTGGGCTGTGGAAAGACAGGCCCAGCGAGGCCCTGGTCAGTTCCACAGTCTTTCTGCCTGGTGTTCAGTGTGTAGACAGGCCTGAAGGTCTTGGGGCTGACAGGACGCTGGGGAGACTGACAGGGAGAGAAAGCTGCCTCTCCATGGCTTGTGTAGCTTTTGCCTTCTTGCACACATTTCATACCCAGTACATCCCTGGGGCATGTACTCTGCCAGCTCTTGGTAAATTACTTATAATTCTCTTTTTTCTTATATATGTATAGTCAAATGAAATCTATTTCTCGAGCTTAATATTTGTGATTTGCTTAATTTGAAATAAAGTACAGTAAGTCTTTCTTAAGAGGGAGGGTATTTATACATATATTAATATTTAGCAAAAAAATTTTTTTAATTGGGGAATTGGGGGAGGGGAACCGTGTTGGGGAATTGGGGAGGGGACCAGCCAATTTGNTGGGCGTGGCGGGGCGCTAAGCGGGGTGTGCGGGCAGCGGAGCATCCTTGCAAGCTGAAAGGGCGTCTGCGGGCTGGAGCGGAGGCCGAGTCTAGGAAGGACCGCGGCTGCAGCGGCTGCGCACTGGCGCGCCCAGACGGCCGATTTGCGTGTCTCCGCCTTTGCAATGAGCTGATTGGGGGCTCTGGTCCGGAGCCACGCGCCGATTGGCTGAGCGGACCGCCGCTCAGGCCCAGAGCGGACGGTTCCTACTGCGGCTGGGCACCGGCTCCGCTCCCGCGTCGACCAGCGCTCCAGCTGCGCCCGGCCTCAGCTCCGGCCCGGCCCGGCCCGGCCCTCGTCTCCGAGCGAAGGCGCCGCTGCCGCCTGGGCCGCTCTCAGGGCCATGAGGAGGCGGCGGCAGCCACTGCGGCCCGTGTCAAGGTGACCGGCCAGGACTGCGGCGGCGGCGGCAAGAACGGGCGGTGAGAAGAGCGGTCCGCGGGGCGGGACGGGGCGGGGCCCTGAGGGCCCGGCCGGAGGGAGCTGCAGGTGCGGGGGGCGGGACCCAGAGGGGCCGCTGGGCTGGGGAGGGGCCTCAGAGAGGGAGGCGGGGCTGGGGGGGGCCAGGGGTTGTGTCGGGCGGTTATGCAGGTGCGGAGGCCGGGCCGGAGGCCTTCGGTTCGCTGGTCCGGTGGGGACTTGAAGGATATGAAGGTTAGTGGGTGTGGAGGTACAGGTGGGGAAAGGCCTCAGGTGTGGGGGGCGGGGCTGGCGGAGGCATTTGGGAGGGGCCGAGGTACTGGAGGTGCGGGAGGCAGGGTCAGGTGGGACCACAGATTTGCTTGTGGGCGGGTGTTGCGAGGCGAGGCCAAAGCGGCCGGAGAGCCCCGGCCTGAGGAAACGACAGGTGCAAGGGGCGGGGCTAGGGAAGACCTGCAGGCGCGGGGGGGCGGGGCCCCGAATGGTTTGCAGGTCCGGAAGCGGGGCTTCAGGTGAGGAGCGGGCAGAGGTGAGTGGTCGCTGGAGAAAGTAACGCCGCCCTCTCCGCTGTTTTGGGGTTTGGGTGGAAGCAGGAGGTTTGGGCTCTTTGAGGATTCTGGAGACTTCGAGGGTTGCCGCTGGGCCGAAGGGCCTGCCAGGCCTGCCTGTGCCTCTCCTGAGTTGGACTTGGGTCTCAGCTGTCCTGGTTACTAGGCCGGCAGCTTCCCCTATGCCGCGCTGTACCTTAAGTGGAATGTACCATTTTTCACGTCTTAGGGACTTACCCTGTTGCTGTTGCAGGGGTCGTGCCTAAGATTGGGGGGCAGGGTTGGCTTTCATTCGATGATCAGCTGTTGAGAAATGTGTGTGCTTGAAGAGTAGTAAGTATGAAGCTTGAAGGGTCCTGGCTTGCTGGCTCCTGATACCAGATGCTGCTATCTTAACAGTTGTAGTCTCCAAAAGCCCGAAATGGCAGCTGGTGAGGGGGAAGAACGGGGAATGAGGGTTCAGAGGCCTTTGCCTCTGTGTTAGCTTGGAGACTCTTTTCATCCTCTGCAAAATGAGCATCGTGGTACCTGCCTTCTGTGCCTCCCAGGGGCCTTGTGAGGATAGGATGGATTCGTGCTTACTGAGTCCTTGGGTAAAGTTATGAGCCTCCCTTGCCTGTGCTGTTGGGCAGGTTGGATTTGGGGAATGGGAGTCTAAAGAGGAGGGGATTTCTAGACGATTTTCTTGTATGAGTTTGGGATGAGGTTTGTGGCAGGGAGTTCCCAAAAGACTCATTCTTGTTTCAGATGGTGATTGCTCCTCCCTGCAAGGCCTCTGAGGGAGCTGTGGTAGGGAAAAACGGGAGATATAAGGCAGAGGAACATTTAATTGCTTGCTGACCTTTAGACCCCACCCCCAGTGAGGACTCTGAAGTGGAACATGAGGCTTAGGCTTGAGCCTTATGCTATTCCCCCTTCACCATCCCAGTACAAACCCTGATTTTACCACATCCCAGAAGGAAGACACCAAACAGAGGGGAATGCCAGTACTACAGGGGCAGGGAGAAGAAAGCAAGGTCATGGGTTCTCTCCTATTCAGGAGAGTGTCCTATACCCATGTGTGTGACCTTTCATTGTGCAGTGCCTTTGTTGCTTAGCAGTTGGACCAATCAGAACTGTAATTCCTCCTACCTGTTAGGCATGGACAGAAGAGAACACAGGAGGAGGCCTGTCCTCTGCTGGTCTACATTGTTCTTTACTGTAGAAGCTATGGGACTTTTGGGGACCACCCACCATGGTGCTGGCCTCTCTCACTGCAACCAGTTTTGTGGTGGTGACCCAGTGGCATCGTGAAGATGGCATCTCAGGCCTGGGTCCTTCCGGGGGCTTGTGCTCGTGTGGCAGAGCATCTAGAAGCATCATGTGTAAATTGTCCCGTTCTGTCCTGGCAGAAACTATGTCAATGGCTCTCAGAGATTGCTGCCCCCTGGATAACAATCACACTCAGTGGGTTGACAGGAAAGCCCACACTTGGTGGCACACAAGAGGTAGAACATGTGTTGGATAATGAGGGGATAGGCTTTCTGATTGTAATTATTGCAGTGGCAACATCCAGGGTTGAGAGAGAAACTTTATTAGTGGAAAATACTGCATCTGAGGCCCTCTGTGATATGGCCCAGTCTACCTTTTGAAATCGATTTTTCTTTTCAGTATGGCGGGTAAGAGCTCTGGTGTGGAAGTCAGACAGGTCTGCATTTGAAACCTCATGCACCAGTTTTAGTTTCTCAGAGCTTTGGTTTCCTTGTTTGTANCCAGAGGCTTCTTGCTGAGTGATCCTCTCCACCGGGCAGCTCACAATATGGCAGCTCACGTCTTCAAAGCCAGAAAGAGAGAGCCTCCTAGTAAGATGGGTTACAATCTTACATAGCATAATCACATACATCCTAAAGACTGCCTTATTCTACTGGTTAGAAGCAAGTCAGGTCCTGTCCACACTTGGCAGGGGATCACACAAGGCCCTGGACATCAGGAGGTGGGGATTCTAGGGGTCATCCTAGAGCCCATATACCACAGCTCCTTTGTTGATCAGCATCTCTAATGAAAGTAGCTCCTTGAACTGTCCCCAGTGCTTGGCGCTCAATGAAGTACAAGTCTATGCAGAGACAGCTGGCCTGGAGGATACCCCTTGGTGACTTTTCCAACTCTCCTTTCCTCCTGTGGTTCAAAAGACCCTTTCCCTCATTGAGAGGGACTCAAACATATGAGATGCTGAGAGCTGGCCTACTCCACCAGCATAGCACGCTGTCACAGTGGGCAACCTAAACCCTAGGAGAACCCACTGAGGTGATCTCTGCATCCTGTTACATAATGTTTGAGCAAGGGAGTGACATGAGTGATCAGACTTTATGACAGCTTTTTAAAAACAGCTTTATTGATATAATGCATGTACTATATAATTCACCCATTTAGAGTTGTGTAATCATCACCATAATCAATTTTAGAATATTTTCATTATCTCAGAAAGAAACTCCACATGCCTTAGCCATTATCCCCAATTCTCCCATCCCCCAGCCCTGGACAACCATTCATCTATTCTTTGTCTCTATAGATTTGCCTATTTTGGACATTTCATATAAATGGGGTCATATGTGACCTGGCTTCTTTCATTTAGCATGTTTTCAAGGTTTGTCCATGTAGTAGCATATATCAGTACTTCATTTTTTAATATTCCATGGTATGGACAGACCACATTTTATTTATTCATTCATCAGTTGATGGACATTTGGGTTATTGCCACTTTTTGGATATTATGAATAATGCTGCTATGAACATTTTTGTACAACAGTTTGCATGGACCTATATTTTTATTTCTCTTGGGTATATACCTAAGAGTGGAATTGTTGAGTCATATGGTAACTCTCTGTTTAACCTTGTATTTTTTTTTTTTTTAAGCTGAGCCATTCTGCCACCTTTTGGCAGCTCAGCGGCAGCTCAGCTCGGGCCGGGCATTGAACCACTGTTGCTCAGAGCTCAAACTTTTGAGTGACCTCTTAACCAACTGAGCCACTTGGCCGGCCCCCATCTGTTTAACCATTTAAGGCACTNGCCCTGTTGCTCAGAGCTCGCACTCTTAAGCTAACTCTTAACCAACTGAGCCACTCGGCTGGCCCTAGCAAAATTCTTGATAATTAGTTCCCGACTAATGAAACTTTAAATCTATGTGATGTATAAGAGTATCATAAAAATGTAGAGCTAAAGGATGTTTAAAAATTAGCTCAACTTTTCAGTTTTATAGACGGGGAAACTGAGGCAAGAGAAGTGAAAACCTTTACTAAGGAGTGGTCACAGTTGGTGAGTGACAGACATGATGCTGGTCCTTAGCCCACAGTCCCATCCAAGAAACTGTGAATCCATTAGGGTAAATAGAGAGGGGACAGAAGGGAATCCATCTACACTGTTTTTTGGTAAATATCAGGCCAGGACTCATCTGTCCTCGTTCAAGAATGAACAAATAGAAAAGCCGACACTAGAGAGGGTCCACTGAGAAGGGAAATAAACAAGGCAGGCAAGAAACAGGAAGAAGAGCAGGCTTTGGGAAGAAAGTTCCCAGACCTTTACTCAGTAAACTGAAGTAAATTTCAAACATCATCTTTTTTATCCTCTCAGAGAAGTTACAGATGCTCTGAAAGATGAGATGATGAATCAACAGACTGAGAGACAAAGGAGCTTGAGAACTTAAAGAACAAAAGGAAGTAAATCATATAATGCCACCATTTGAAATTAGCAGCACTGGAGAAAGTGAAGGAGTCGGGAAGAGGACAAACTGCCGATTTCAGAAAGGACAGGAAAGCAGCAGTGGAGACCCCAGATGTGGACGATGGACCAGATTGGAGACCAGAACAAATGGAATAGAAGGAATCCTCAGTTTTCCTGAACTGGAGAAGAACCTGAATCTGTAAATTATAAGGGCTCATCATGAACCAGGCAAAGCTAGCAAATTAGCTAACACTTAAAATAATATCCAGGTGACGTGGTTTTCAAATTTTGAGAATAAAGAAAGGATATCATTAGCACCCAGGTAAAAGGAACCTATAAACCAAAGGAAAAAAATTAGGCTGGACTCAGACTTGTCCACATGTAGGTGTCAGAACGCAGTGCAGCAAGCAGTACATCGAGGTTTAGGGAAACAGGTTGTGTGTGACCCAAGAATTTTATACTCAGTTATGTTTTAGTTCACATTTGACAGTAACAAAAATTCGTTTCAGTTATGCAAGGGACACACCTTGTGTGTAGCTTTTGCTACAGCGGTACATCATCCCTGGGGGGAAAAATCCCAAGAAGGTGTGCTCCAGTCACTGAGAGATGAATCAAAATAGAAGACCATGAATGTCCAAGTTGGAACAGGAAAGGATTGGTGGGGGGAGTGGAACAATTCAAGTATGAAATTATTTCTAAATAATTGTTGTGATTATAATTATAGAATACCAGTGAGGTGATTATTGGAAGATACAATGTTACACTATAATTAACAGAAAAAGCAGGAATAGAATCCCTGTGCAAACCAGAAATCCTGCCTGTGAGCACTCTGGACTCTGAAGAGCTATACAGATGCGAAGGATGAGAGATTTGAAAGCTGGATCCACGCCCTTCAATAGGTCTGGACACATGTTTCTAGTGAATAAAATGCTGTGCAGGTATACAGTACACCTGGGACCCCTTGTAGGTGACTCCTCTGGGCACCGTCTTTTCCAGCTGCCCTGGAGAGGCTTGCTTGGCATCTTCTTTCTGCAGGTGGCACATTGCTGGTGGGAACGCGAAACGGTACAGATTCTTTGGAAATCAGTCTGGCAGTTCCTCAAAAGATTAAACATCCAAGTTACCATGTGACCTAATGATTCTATGCCTAGGTATATATCCAAGAGAATTGAAAACATGTCTACACAAAAACGTGTACATGTATGTTCATAGCAGTATTATTCATAAATAGCCAAAATGGAAACAACCAAATACCTGTTAATGGATAAACAAATGTGGTATATCCATATAGTGTAGTATTATTCAGACATAAAAAAATGAAGTACTGATTCATGCTACAACATGGATGAACCTTGGAAACATGCTAAGTAAAAAACCAGACACAAAAGGCCATACACCTCATGATTCTGTGTATATGAAATGTCTGGAAGAAGCAAATCCATAGAGACAGTAAATGAGTGGCTGCCAGGAAGGTGAGGGAATGGGAGTGAGTGCTAATGGATACAGGGCTTCTTTTTGGGGCAATGAAAATTTCTGGAGTTAGATAGGGTGATGGTTGCACAACTTAGTATGCTCAGTTCTACAGTTTAAAAGGGTGCATTTTATGGCATGTGAATTATATCTCAACTTGAAAAAATTAGCTCTTTTCCTTATTACTAAAAGTTAATTGTAGAAAAATAAGAAAATAAAGATAGACCAAGAAAAAGCAGCCATCATATTGTTAATACTTGGGGTTTATATGTCCAGGCTTTTTCTATGTGTCTGTCTCAGAGTTGGGGTGATAGACCATTTTATTCTTTCTTTCCTGTCGTGAATGGTGTGTTGGGATCAGCATAGTCCGCAAGCATGTTCTGCTGTAGCCTCTTGTTTTAGGGTGCTTATGTTGGAAACAGTATTTTGCTACAAGCGGAAACAATGCACTAGTTGGAATCAGAAGACCTGGGTTCCTGTTCTGACTCACCTTAAGTTTGTGAGCTTGAGAGAGGCAGTTAATTTCACTTTCCTCATCTTTAAAATGGATTGTAATACTTTGCGACATCTTACCCACCAGACTGGCAAAAAGAAAGGGAAAAAAAAAAGACTGTATTAAGTGCTGACAAGGATGTGTAACAACCAGGATTGTCAGATGCTGCTGGTGACAGTGTCAATTGGTTGAGCCAATTTGGAAAACTGGTGTCATCTACCAAAGCTGCACATACACTTGCTTTATGAACTAGCAGTTACACTCGTCGGTGTCAACCCAACAGAAAGGCAAAATGTGTACCAATGGTACGAGGTGTGACAATTAAGTTAGCGAACTTGCCACCGTGCGCTTACATTGGCAGCACTGTACAAACAGCTCGGTGAGGTTTCATAACCTTGGTGTATCAGTGTCTCATAGCTGTGTTTGCGTCGACGTGTGGCGGTGTCTTGCTGAGTGGCATTCATTATTGTTGTTGCGTGTTTTTGTGTGCTGTCGCCAGAATGTCTGAGCTTGAATTAGAGCAATAAACAAATATTAAATTTCTTGTTAAACTTGGCAAAAGTGGAAGTGAAATCAGGGACATGTTATTCCAAGTTTATGGGGATAATGCCATGAAGAAAACGGCAGTATACAAACGGATTAAACGTTTTTCTGAGAGGAGAGAACTCGTCACTGATGAAGAGAGGTCAGGGCGGCCAGTAACGAGCAGAACTGATGAAAACATTGCAAAAATTTGTCGAATTGTGCACCAAAATCATTGGCTGACTGTGAGGAGCATAGCAGATCAAGGAAATATCAATAGAGAAACAGGAAAACCTTAACTGAAAATCTTGGCATGAGAAAGGTGTGTGCAAAAATGGTCCCGAAGGAGTTCACCAATGAACAAAAGCAAAGGAGAGTCGAAGTTTGCCAAGACCTTGTGGAGATGCAAGACGATGTTTTGGGTGGTGTTATCACTGGTAATTAAACATCGGTGTACCAATATGACCCTGAAACAAAGCGTTAAAGTGCATAATGGTAGTCAGCCAATTCTCCACGACCAAAAAAGTTTCATCAGTCCAAATCAGGAGTCGAAAAGATATTGCTAACCTTTTTTGATATCAGAGGGATTACTCATTGTGAATTTGTACTAGACAAACAGTTAACCAAGTTTACTATTTGGAAGTGCTGAAAAGGCTGCATGAGAAAGTCAGATGACCTGAACTTTTCACCAACAATTCATGGCTTTTGCATCACGACAATGCACCAGCTCATACAGCACTGTCTGTGGGGGAGTTTTTAGCCAGTAAATGAATAACTGTAGTGGAACACCCTCCCTGCTCACCTGATCTGGCCCCCAATGACTTCTTTCTCTACCCAGAAATAAAGGAAATATTGAAAGGAAGACATTTTGATGACATTCAAGACATCAAGGATAATATGACAACAGCTCTGATGGCCATTTCAGAAAAAGAGTTCTCAAATTGCTTTGAAGGGTGGACTAGGTAGACTAGGCATTGGTGCATAGCTTCCCAATGGGAGTTTGTTGAAGGTGACCGTAGTGATATTCAGCAATGAAGTTTGTAGCACTCTTTCTAGGATGAGTTTGCGAACTTAATTGTCAGACCTCGCATGTTCAAGAATGTTTATAGCAGCCCCGTCTGTAAGACCCAAACTGGAGACAATCAGTAGTAGAATGGACAGATGCATGTGGTAAAACTCCCACAGTGCAAGAAAACTGTCATCAGGGAGAGTAACGAACAGTAATGAACAATAATTCAATGAAAAATTTCACAGACATAATGTTCCTTTAGGCACAAAAGATTATATACCGTATGATTCTATTCATATAAAGTTTAAATAGACAACTAATCTGTGCTGTTAGAAATCAGAGTAGTGCTTAACCTTGGGAGGCAAGTAGTGATGGGAGGGGGCACAGTGGGTTTCTGGGGGTTGGCGGTGTCCTGTCTGTCCGTGTGGGTGCTAGTTATATTGGTGTGTTCATTTTGTGAGAATTCTCTGACCTGTGCACTTATATTGTATGCACTTTTCTGTACATATGTTTCACTTCCATAAAAAGTTTATTTAAAACACTGAAAAAAGGAAGCCTATCACATTGCTAAAATTATTCATGAGAAAGGAAGTTTTTTATATTGCTGATGAATAAAATAATTATGTGAACATTTATTTCATCTTTACCTCTTCCTTTGATCATTTGTACTTGTATAATGTATATAACATGTTGGTGCTTTAAAGCATATATTTAATTTACAAATAAATATATGTATGTTAGAGGTGCTTGCTTAATTTTTTTTTCAATTGGCAGTGAAGGACCAACATGTTTGGTGAGCTGTGGCTCAAGGTCGTAACAGAAGGGGACAGCCCGAGCGGTGGCCTGGCCCTGGGAACAGCGGGGCGAGGGGTGAACCTCAAGCAGTTCAATCAGGTTTTGTGTTTGGGTCGGTTTCCTTGTTCCTGGAGCATGAAGTGTGGGGCAGGGGTGGCCGTGAAGCTGGAAGGGGAGGCGGGGGCCAGGCCTCAGAGTGACTTGCCTTCCAGGAGCCACAGCGGGAGGGGCTGAGGGCAAGCTCTGAAAGGTGAGAGGACAAAAGGAAGGGGTCGAGCAGAAGAGAGGCCAAAAAGGCTAAGGAGATGGGGGGAGAAAAAGAAGGATGAAGTCATTCCTAGGGGTTGAGAGCGGAGTTTCTGGAAAGAGGGACTGGTGAGCCATGTTAAAAGCTACCAAGAGGCAGGAGACCCTTAGGTCACCAGCCTCAGAGTTAGGAGGTCCGGGTGACCCAGGGAGCAGTGCGGCCCCAGTGGGCAGGTAGGGGGTTACTTAGTGGGTGGCAGTGAGGCAGTCACGGGTGGCTGATGGGAAGTAGCCTGGAGTTCAAGGGTCGAAGCTCTTTTGAAGACTGGGGAGAACGGAAGATGATCTCAGGCAGGAGGAAGGACCGAGAGAGTGGAAGGGACTGAGGTTGCACCAAGGGGCAGGCCTGGCCCTGTGTCTCAGGCTGACGCCTTTTTCTCAGGTAGAAATGGAGGACCAGAAGATGCAGAAACATTTAGGTTAAAGGAGGGTCCTGAGGGAGCTGAAGTCAGCTTTCCTCAGTGAACGACACCTGGGTGTGGGCAGGTGTGGAGTGCGATGTGGGAGTGTGGAGAGAGGGGGTGCTTTGGAGAACAGAGAATGAACCGGACGAGGCCCTCTGCAGGCGCCTCGTGCAGGATGCTCATCTGTGCCAGTGGGCCTCTCGCCTCCCCCAGTGCTGCCCCCGCTCTGCCCCCCCTTGGAGCGTGCCAGGCACCCCTTCTCTTGCCACATACTCTCTTTTGACAGCCATGTGTTCTGGGCACTCAGAGTCCCTTTCTTGCTGGATGGTACCTGTGGCCTTGGCTGGTCCTTGGGGCCTGCCCGAGTTTCCCATGGAGTCAGCGCTTTTCTGTGAATGCAGGAAACTTTCACCTACTTACCATGGCAAATATCCAAAGCATGATGGCAAAGGAGAACAGTCACCAAAGAAGTTTCCATTAATCTCGATGAGCTTAGGACAGGCTTTGCTACCTAGTAAGCTAGTGATGATATAAAATATTGACTATGGGAAAAGTGTTCGACATTTCAAAGAACAGGTTGACATCAGATCTTATAGCCCGATAATTAGTCTGACCTTGCTGAGCTTTGACAAACAAGCCTTACTATATGGAATATTGGTTTAATTGAATGATGCCCCCTGCTCTTACAGCGGCTACTGTTTGGAAAGGAAGTGCTGGGGTTGTATATCCCATTGGCATGGGGTTATGAAGCACATATATGTCTGGCAAGTCGGTTGGTTCACTGACCTTAGTGAAATGTGCCCCCTTGAGCAGAGGGCCGCAGTATGGGCACCAGAGGTTGCGTGTGTTGCAGTCAGAGAAACCTTGCACCAAACAGAGCCTGCTGGGCTGAGATGCTGCAGAGTGGCTTTGGGGACCTCAGGCATCCCCAGTGAGCCAGCCACACATGCAGGGGGCATTTCAGGGACTCCGCCTTGCTGGATTAAGCTCTGGGTTTTATCTATGGGTTGGTTTTTGTTTGTTTGTTTTGTTTTTTTGTTTTTTAGTGGGGTATTGGGGAAGGGAAACAGCCAAATTGTTGTCCTTTAGTCTTAGTTGTGGAGGGCACAGCTAGCTCAGATCCAAGTCTAGTCGCCATCTGGCCCCCGTCAGCCGCTCAGCTCAAAGTACCGTGTTCAATTTTAGTTGCAGGCAGGCGTAGCCATCATCCCATGAGGGAGTTGAATTGGAAACCTTGTTGTCAGGAGCACGTGCTCTCACCAGCTGAGCCACCCTGCCACCTGTTAGCAGCTCAGCTCGGGCACAGCTCACTGGTCCATGTGGGAATCGAACCGGCAACCCTGTTACTCAGAGTTTGTGCTCTTAACCGACTGAGCCATTCAGCCGGCCCTCTGTGGTTCTTGTATCAAGGGTTTGTTCCTTTCTTTCTCTCTGTACCTCCTCCTGTGCAAAAGCTCTTGTTGCTCCGCTGTCGTGCTGTCAGTCTTTTGCTCCCATTGATCAGAAGACAGATGTTCTATATCTGCTCCCCAACAGCTGGAGTTACTTGGGCAACCTCTTTTCTCTCAACCTTGGGTCCCCATAGTTCTTCACAAGTGCCTCTCCTCTCTCTTTCCAGTTCAGCTCCCCTCCTCACTTTTGGCTCTCCCTTCATCAGAAAGGGCCAGCTCATTGTGGAGGTTACATTTGGCCATAGAAGGATGAGGTGAAGGAATAAGAAGATGAATGAACTATCATCATTGTCTTCAAGAGACTACAGTTTACTGGTCAGCCGCCTGCCACCCTCCTCCCCTCTCCACTGCAATTCTTTCGCCCTGAGATTCTGCCTTCTTCTAAGAATGCTTTTCTGCATTTCCCAGCTCATTGGATCTCTCCTTCCTTTAAACCCTCATGACACTTCCTTTAAATCCTCCTCTCATGGCCCTGGCCGCATCCTGCACTGCATCCTACTTTTTTGATGTGCCCTGTACCTCTTGCCTTATCTCCTTGACTAGACGTAAATCTCTTTTAAGGCAGGGGTGGTGTCTTGCTCATTGTATCCCATGCAGTGCCTTGCTTAATATCTTACACAGTAGGTGCTCAGTAAATGTTACTAGACTGAAAGCAACCTGGAATCTCTTATGACTCAGCCTCCACCCCCTTTGTGGCCACGGCCATCAGGTCTTGAGATAACCTAAAAGAATATGGGAAGAAGCAGAGAGTGTTTGCCTAGAAGAATCATAGGAGAGTCCGTTCAGGGAGCAATCACAAAAATGTTGAAAGCTGAAATACTACAATATTGTTCAGATTTTTCTAGTAGCCTTACCTTCTGTCAGTGCATTATCAGAGCAGGCAGAAGGTACAGTTTCTGATGCTTTCCTGCCAGGGGCCCAGTCTTCCTTGATGTTGCACGATTCACTATAGTACAGGTAGTTCACAGAGTGCTTAGAAGAAGCAAGTTCCCTAAAACTTACTATCAGTGGGATTGGTTCCCCTAAGGAGGCAGTTGGAAACAGCTGTTGGTTTAAAGGTAAGCGCAGATGAGAAAACCAACACTCATGTAAGTAATTTCCCTGAGGTCACACAGCATGTAAGGAGCAGGGTTGAGATTCGCCTCTAGGTCAGCCTACTTCCTCTCCACTGTCTGCTTCTGAGTCTGATTAGAACTGGATTCCACAAGAGGGGCCACAGCTGCCTTCTTGCTGCCTGTGCCCTGGGGGACTGCCTGACCTTGCTGGTCCCAGGACATCTGGGCAGAATGGCTCCTAGTCCATGACCTTGGGAGAGGACTGCTTCTCCCATAATCACCAGGGGACCGACAGGCAGAGGATCTACTCCCCACTTCTCAGCAGGAAGATCACAGGTGGCCTGCTCATTTCATGTGGGTCTCCTAGAACAAAGGCTGTCAGGTCATCGAGGGCTCAGCCTCGCTATAGCTGCAGAAGCTCAAGTAGTCTTCCATGAATGGGGATGCAAGCACCTACAGCCTTCAGCAGGCAAAGACAAATGACAACACATTTGCAGGGACTTGGCTGTAGAAGGGAGGGAAGCCGCGCTTTGCACTTGGACCAGCACCTCCTTTGAGGCAGGATTATGGAGAGGATGCATAAGAACTTCAAGTTACAAGGAGAGAACTTCCAAAGGGACAAGATCAAAGTGTACCAGAGGCTTTCTGGAACTAAAAAACATGGCTTCTGAATTTAAAAATCAATAGAAGAACTGAAATTAGTGGTTTGGAAAGTCAAATAGAAGAAATGCCTCACAACCCGGAACAATAGCAAAAAGAAATGGAAAGAAAGAATTACAATGCGAGGCACTGGGAGACCTTACCTAGGAGACCTGGCATGGGAGTGACGGGAGTTCCAGAAGGAGGAAAAGGAGAAGATGGAGGAGTAATAGAGAGCGATAGAGGAAAATTTAACTGAATTGAAGAAAGATTTGATTCTCTGGATTAAATGGATTCATTCAGCTCACACTAAGACCAACACCTCAGACCTATTTTCTATTAAAGTCCCTAAACTTCAAGAAGAAAGAAAAATCTGAAAATTTTGTTGGAAGGAAGAACAGGTTGTTTTTAAATGAAAGAGAATTAGACTCTCCCTGGGCTTCCCATGTGCAACCCTGGAGTCTGGAAGACAGTGGACTTAAAGGTGGGTGGGTGGGGTGCATCCTCTATACACCCAGCCAAGATGTCACTCAGGGCTCATTGCAAAAGAAAGACATTTCAAACATGGGAGGACCTATGTACCTGAGGAAAACACCCAGGGAAGTTCTGTAACCGAGGGACAGTTAGAGCAGAGCTATGGGGAGAGGGGAAGTGAGGAGTGCAGGCAGCAGTGAGCCTTCCAGTGCGTATAGTTTAATTGTAGTGGATATTTGCTACTGTGCATTGGAATTTTTATTTGTGTTACTAAGAATTTTTAAAAAAGAGGAGGAACTAGTGTATGGGAAAGCATATAGGCTGAAAATAAAAGTTTTAAACCATCTCTGTAAAACCTAAGGCCTTAGGAGAAAAGAAGACAGAGCGGGGGAAAAGTATGCCGCTTTTAGGACACTTAAATAAACATAGGGCAAATAAAACACAGGTATTGTTATTTATTCGTGTTACAGAAAGAGAAATAAAGGTTCAATTTTGACTTCTGGGGATCAAAAGGTATATTAGTAGGACTAGATTTTGTTGAATATTGTAGAGTACCCCTGAATAACCATGGCTTAAATATATAAGCGTCATATCCTCTCATAAAAAAGTAAAGAGGTGTGCAGTCTAGGGTTGGTAAGGTAAAATCAAAGTCATCACGGACCCAGGTTCCTTATATTTTGCTGCCATCCATAGCAGATTGCCTCCTGATTCAAGATGGCTGCTTCAGCTCCAGCCATCACATCTATATTCCAGAAGTCAGAAGGAAAAAGTGGGGGAAGAAGGGTGTACCCTTTTTTTCCCCAGGCACTTCTCAAAAGTCTCACACAGCACTAACACATCTCATTGAGCAGAGCTTAGCCACACTGAGCTGCACAGGAGAATAGAGTGTGCTTGGCTAAAAATAGGAGTTCTCTTGCTAAAGAAAGAAGTTGGGAATCTCTGCCTCAAAAGATAACCACTAACAGAATGCAAATTTAAATAATAGTTTTCTTTTTCACCTTTTTAACTGGCAAAAAGTTACAAAGATTGAGAAAACCAGTGTTAGCATGTGAATGGGGAAGTGGGTACTCCGTGACATTGCTGCTGGGAGTAGAATTGTTCTAACTTTTGGTGAATATAATTGGAAAATATCTAGTAAATATTAAAATATCCATATTTGGCAACCCAGCAGCATACTTCTAGGAGTATCCCATGCAGAAATAAAGCACCATTGCAAAAGTGATACAGAGCTGTTTTCTGCACTGCTGTTTGCAGTGGCAAAAGCGTGGAAGGAATGGGTGTAACCATCAGTGATGTATTAGGCAGCTGTTACAAAGGACCAGCTCTCTGTATTGACACGAGGGAAGGCCATGAAATATTGTTAGGTTTTAAAAAAAATTGTACTTCATAGTTGGTGTAGAGGCCTGACCACCGCACTGTATTTCTGAAGCTGATGTTGAATAATAATGTATGTCAACTATAATTATATATACATATAGTCACGGGACATGGAGTAGAGAGTGGAAATGGAGTCAATGGAATTGTAATAGATAAGCATGATATCGGGGTTGGGAGGGCAGTAAATGGGGGGAGAGGGGTTGTAACTTTGTGAGGGTGAAAAGGATAACTATTGCATTGTTCTGTACACCTGAAACTAACAATTAAAAAAAAAGTGTGCCCAAATATAAAATAGTGGCCCTCAAACTATAGCTAGCGTCCATATGAGTCACCTTTGGGGGCTTATTGAATATGTGACTTCTCAGATCTCAACCAAGACCTACCAAGTCAGACTTTTTGGGGGTGGGTCCCAAGGTTTTGCATTTCCACTGAACATATCAGGTGATTTTGATGCAGTACTATGTTCAGCAACAGTGGTTCAAAGTATCCAACAGAATTTTTTGCTACCAAAAGTTAGTTTAAATGCGCATCCCACACCTGTTGGTATTATAATAAACATTTAAACAAAACAAAACAAAACAAAAAAATTGCAGAAGAACATCTCCAGCAGGGGTTGCAGACTGGTGGCCCACGGTGACAGACAAGAACTGTGTGCCAGGCACAGTGCCAAGTGCTTTAAGTTATTCTCTTACGTGGAGTTAACAAGGTAAGTACTATTGGATCACCTTTTTTAGAGGAGGAATATGAAGTACAGAGTCTAAATAACTTTCTTATGGTCACCCAGCCAGTAGACACCGGGCCCAGGATGTGACCAGGGCACCCAAACCTGAACTCTTATCAACTCTGCTGCCCTGCCCAAGGATTGCTGCCTGATCTCCCCCATGGATGCTGTGTATGGTCAGCATCCATACATTTGCTTTACAAATGTCCAACATGGGAAGCTCTAAGTGGCATAGTCAGTCACAGGCCCCACCTGTCCTTCTGTTACACCTGCAGCTTCACTAGTGACATGATCTGCTCGAGCCCTGCAGGCTTGGTCTTGGTAGGAATCCCACCTGGTTGTATGTATTTATGGTGCTTGGCAGGAAGGCTGCTCATTGCCTTAGGTGGGTGGAAGAGGACAGGCATTCGGGGAAGGGTGGGTTGATGGCTTTTCATTTGTACTCCCTGTTGGGTTTGGCTAATAGCAATAGGGATATGTTGTCTCTGCAGTTTGAACAGGAAGCCCAATAAAGTATAATTTTAAAATAATTAAACGTCAGGAAACAACTTAGATAAGTAATTGCACCTTCCTTTCTGTTATTTGTTTCTTTTGAGATTGTCTTTATAAATGTCACTGTTCAAGCAAGGACACATGAGTTTTCCTTTTTGTAAGACAAAGGCTTAGGCTGTTCGTTGTTAACATCTGATATCTCCCCACTTTTGGACATGTCATTCTTGGACTGAAGGATAAATGACAACAGGAGGGAGGCTCTGCTCATCGCACCCTGAGAGTCAGGGTTGCTCAGAAAAGGCCCCAAGAGCTGTGGGCCAGCTCCTGATGCTGCTTGCTTGACCCTCTTACTGGGTGTCACAGCTGTGACAGTCCAGGGAGGAGGACAAACACATAATTCACCACAAATATGACGATTGTATGGGGAAGTCTGAGTGCTCCAAAAGCCTGTAGGGGAAGGACATAACAGCCAGGGTCACGGAAAGGTTCCCAGAGGAAGTGACGCCTAGAGTGAGACTGGCAAAGACAGTTGAAGGAGCAGGGAGGTGAATCAGTCTCTGTTTACACCTGACTCCGAGGGACAGAGGCTGGGTGTGGCCACCCATGTTCTCCAGTGACACTTTGGTACCTACCTACCTGTTCAGGTCTGCACAGCTCTCCTTCCTTGGCTAGAAGCTGCTTTCAAGGGGCTAGATGGGGCTGGGCTGGCAGAGGGACTGCGTCTCAGAACACGCTCCCCTGGAGGCAGAGCCTGGGGTTCTCAGTGGGCCGGGTGCCTCTGAGCCCCCCTTCCTTCCCTCACACCCAGTTCCCCTCCACCACCTTGTCTCCGGACCCTCCCGTGTGAGGGCCATGGCCCTGACCACTTGGGAGTGGGTTGGAATGCAAGGGACTAGGGGAGGAAGCAAACGGAAAGCCAGGACAGGACGTGGCCTTCAAACGGGGCGATTCCTTGTTGGGTGTGTTGAAGGTCAGTCTTTAGGGAGCCTGGGAAGGGATCTGGGCTGGAGGGATTGTCTCACCCACTTTGAGCCGAACCTAAGCCCAGTGTTGCTCCTTCCCTCGCCCCTTCCTTCTAGCCAGTAGCCCAGCTGTTTGTACCACTCCTCCCCCGTCCCCACCCTCTCCAGTCCTGCAGGGGTGTTCGCTTCTGCCGGAGCATCTCGTCCCCTGAAAGTCCTTTTGTGCATCCTTGAGCCTTTTTTCCTTTTTGGCAGCAGAACCAGGTGGCTGGGGGTGCTGATGGGATGGCTGAGGCCTCTCAGTCTTGCTCTGAGCACTTACCTGTGCCGGGCGCTGTGATCGACACTCCACAGAGGTGGCCTCAGCTCAGGAACTTAACACATGGAAAGCTCTTGGCCGAGTGCTGGCACCCCCAGTACTCCTGAGTGCCAGCTGGGACTGCTGGTTAGTGCTCACAGGAGGGGAGTACAGTCCTATACCCCCACTTTGCAGAGGGGGGAATTGAAACTTTGAGGCACTTGCCAGCCATCACATGGGTAGGTAGTAGGTGGCAGAGCCAGGATTCAAACCCAGAATTGTTGGACTTCAAGTCCTGTCTCGGGGGGTGAATGAGATAGGTGTGACTCACCTTACAGAGCTGATCTAGCAGGGAGGCACCCAGAGAAAGCAGCAACTCTGTGTCACAGTGACAAGTGCTACAGCGGGCTAAGCAGAGGGCACACTGGGGAGGGGCACGTGACGCGACTGGGGACCTGAGGGACTGAGGAGAAGGGACCAGGATTCCAGGCAGAGTCCTGGGTGTGATCAGTGTTGCTTCCCCGTCACCCATGGGCTAACTGAGCATGTGCACAGTGGGCTAGGCCTGTCTTCTCGGGCTTTGGCGAGGTGGTCTGTGCACATACTCAGTTAGTGACTAGTCACTGAAGGCAGGGTTATGGCTGTTCATCCCAGACTCCCGGGACCTTGTCCCCCAGGCACTCCCACTGGGGAAGACCCCTCCTCTTCTAAGCATTGTGTCACTCTAATTTATGAATCCCACAGCCTTCTGGGGACACATGTGCACATGGCCTGGGTTATAGATCTGTGTTGCCCAGCTACCTCTCATTCGGCTGCCCTGTAGAACTGCGCCATTGTAGTTACTCCCCGAAGAATAAATGAAGCATCATTATACAACTGTGATTGAAAATCTAAGCTAAATAAACCTCAGCATGGACTGCCATTCCAACAAATCAAACTGTGTTTGCTTCCATTTCGCTTCCAGTCCCTGTCCACAGGGCAAGTGGGTTTTCACACACTTGATCATCTGGCTGCTGCTGCCTTTTTGCAGTTGGAAATGAGATTGAGCAGTTAGGGAATGGCCACCAGGTGGCGCTATAGCACCAGGCATCCGACTCCAACCTCCTGTCTGTCTGTCATACCTGGTGGTGAGCCATCCTTGAAGTGCTTGTGTGTGGAAACTCATTTTCTATAATAATTTTAAAAGAAATTGAACACTGTACAAAAAGTAGAAAGTAAAAGTGCTGTACAACGACATTTAAGAGGCAATGGCATATACAAGAAGAATGGATATCCTTCTGTACTTTTAGGTGTTCACATGTACGCATATGCATACACGCTCGTAAATTTTTAAAAACATGTCCAAATATCTCAGGCCTTCCTAGACTCCCCCATCCCCTTTAAAATTGTAACCCCGCCCTCTCTCCACTCTGCCTATCCCCTTTCCCTGCTTTGCTTTTTTCTTTATTACCTATCACCAGCTGACACACCATATATTTTACTCTTTATTTATGGACTCTTTATTTATTGTCTGTTTCCCCCACTAGAATGTCCTGAGGGACTTCTGGCTTTTTCTTTACTGCTCTATGCCCAGCATCTAGAACAGTGCTTGATACATGCAAGACTTTCAGAAAATACTCGAATTTATGAATGCATGGGACTATGTCCTGAATTTGTAGACGTCTGTGTCTGTAAATATTGATTTGCCTCATCCTTTTAAGCCGCTGCTTAGTGTCCCCTTGAATGGGTGCACTCCAGCTGCCGGTCCTGAAACACATCGGTGTGGCTTTCCAGTGTTTTCTCACCTTTTTATAGGTAATGTCGCAGTCAGGGAACTTCCTCGGACATACTCTCTGGTTGCCTGTCTGATGATTTCTGTGTTTTGCTCAGACTCTGGGCTGACTTAGTGCTTTACAAACAACATCTCACATGTGGTCCTCACACCATACATCTCACACCTGTATGAGGTGCTGCTGGTAGCTTCTCTCTTTACAGGTGACAAGCCTTCACTCAAGGCCGCATGTCTGCCGTTGAGCCACAGCTCTTGGTGAGGGGCGTTTTCTACATTAAGGATATTACTTCACCATTTCTCACGTGGCATCACAAACACCGTTTCCCCAGCTTATTGACTGTCTTTCAGCTTTTTTATAATGTCTTTTCCTAATCAGAACTTTTAATTTTTAATATAGTTAAATCTGCCAATAGTTTCCTTTGTTTTCAGGCTTTTATATCACCCTAGAGAGGACTTTTCACTCCAAGATGATAAAACATTTTTTTTTTTGGTATTTCTTGTAGTATTTTTATGGGAATTTTTTTCATTTAAATCTTTAATCCATCAAAAATTTGTTCTTATATATAATATTGGGTAAGATTTTAAACAAATCCCCCCTCAAGTGAATAGTAAATTGCTTCATCAACATTTATTGAATTATCCATTCTCCCCCACCGTTTGAAATGCCATCTTGATCAGATATTGATTATCACACATACTTGGTCCTGTTTTCTGGACTGTGCTGTGTTCTGCTGATCTGTCCGTCCCTTCCATGTGGCTCCCTGGCAGGACAGGTCTCATTATACTTTGTTTTTGAAAACTTCTTAGCTATTTTTACCTGTTTTTCCAGATGAAACTTTAAATCAGTTTGTTGAGTTCCAAAATGAATCCCCTTAGAATTTAGAATGAGCTTCTATTTTATACACAGATCATTTGGGGAGAATTGATGTCTTTACAATATTGTCTCCTTATCAAGAGAAGTGAAATAACTCTCTTCTGATTTTTAATCCCTCTTTTTTTTTGTCTTTTAATTTGCTTCAAATGATTTTTGCACATTTCTTTTAAAGCTTATTTCTAGATACTTTTTCCTTTCACTAGTAGACTCTTGTGCCATTACATTTTCTAGCCGGTTATTGTTTGAAGAGAGGAAATAGTTGATTTTATAGCTGGATGTCTAACACTCATAGCTTCCTCCTCAATCCAGTTCCATTTGCTTCAAATCTTCTAGGAATTCTTAATTTCTGGTTTGTTGATGTCATCCTTCCTTGTATTTCAACACCGCAGATTTCTCATTCTTCTTATTTTTTATTTCTTTGGTCATTTCAACAAGATTTGAAGAGGCAAAGGCAAAATGTGTGGACCCAGTTCATCGTCTTGAAACCAAATCTGTTTCTATAGTTTGATGTCAGAATGTCATTTTCTCCGTGCACTTTTGGTGGCACCACGCCGCGCCTCACCCAGCAGTATTCTCTGCAGAACGTGGAATGAGACATGAAGATAACTTGGTACTAAGGGGACGTTTCCCTTAAACATCACTCAACCTCATGGAGCAGGCCCTTTATTCCTAACAGGCTTTCCGGGCTGCTGCCCAGACTTTTCACACCCCTTGTCCAGCCAGACATTGCCTTGGAGACACTTTTCATCCTATTTTGGTGGGACGTGCTAGACTGTGCTTAATGACTCAGGAGTTGGTGGTATTTGTCAGGAAGGTCCAAAAATGTGGGTGTCCTGTTCTGCCAACCTACTCCTCACCTCGAGGTTTTTTAAGTACCTGATCAGAGAAGGAACAGCAGAAAAGGAGAATTAAAACACCTGTGTTATGAGCCAGGCCAGGGCCTGGCACCCAGTACAGGGTTCTCTGGTCAGAGCTGGTTGAAGCAAGTGATGGGCTCACAGCACAAGGGGGCCTCCTACACCCCCTTAGCTTGATCTGTATCCTGGGCCCTTACCTTCCTCTGGCCAGCGGCAGTGTCCAGGAATATGCAGGCCATTTAGGGGTGCAGGTGCGAGTCAGAGAAGGCCGAGCCCAGGGAGGGTCCTGTTCACCTCACAGATCTCACAGCAGCCGTGGGGAGAAAACAGGCAGGCCTGGAACAAGTATGTGACCTTTTGGCACTCAGTGATGCCCTAACGGATGCAGCCCAGTCAGTGACCTGGACCGTTACCAGTCAGACCAGGTAGGTGCTCTGCCCTTGGCAGGGACTGGGAGGGAGGGAGCGATCCCCTGGTCCTTACAGGAAA
Organism: Hipposideros armiger; assembly: GCF_001890085.2. Lineage (NCBI taxonomy): Eukaryota > Metazoa > Chordata > Mammalia > Chiroptera > Hipposideridae > Hipposideros > Hipposideros armiger. The sequence continues at coordinate 1,530,466 of NW_017731353.1, forward strand.
TGGTCCCGTCTCCATCCTTTGTCTACCACAGACTGTACATGTCTGGCCCACAGGTCACGGGTGGGAAATGCCTGAACTTCAGTAACCCAGACCTGCAACTCTTAAATAACGGTTCGTGTAGGAAATGGCCTGGTGGTGGGGATTGTGTGTGTTGGCGGGTGAGGTGTAAGGGTCTAGAATCCCTTTACATTTCTTTAAACTTTTTATTTTGAAATAACTTTAGACTTCCAGAGAAGTTGCAAAATAATACGAACATTCATGCATACCCTCCACCCAGCTGACATGTTAACAGCTTACATAGCCATAGTATAGTTATCAAATTAACATAGGTAGATACCATGAACTAAACTGTCGCCCCTTGTCAGATGTCACCCGTGTTCCGCTAATGTTTTTTCCTGTTCCAGGATCCCTGCCTGCATTTACTTGTTGAGTCTTGTTAGTTTCCTCCAGTCTGTGATGGTTCCCCAGTCTGTCCAGAGGTCACATCAGATCCTCATTGGGTGAAATTTATGGTCTGGTTTCATGCTTCTGCTTCACATGCCTCCTGAGGAAAAGCATCTCATCGAGAGGTCTCCCCAAGCCTCTGGGTGTTGTTAGGTGCCTGGCTGGCTGGGTCTCCTGTGGAAAGCAGGTTCTCCTGCCTCCCTGGGGCTGCCCTCCTCAGGGTCGGTCTGAGTGGTGGCCACCATTCTCCATTGTCCAGAGCAGGGGAAGCGGCTAACACAGTCCCACCCTCGCCTTCTTCTCCGAGCCTTGCTTTGTCCCATGTCCAGTCTTCCTCTTGCATTTTGAATATTTTGCCCTCCACTGACTCCTTAGTTTGAGCCTGAGAATATGCCCAGGAGTGCCCTGAAAGCCCAGCCTCCACCTCCTGCCTGTGTTTCTTGCCTTCCCTTTTCTGCCCCACCTGGCACTGGGGGAGCCAAGAGCTTCTCTCCCTGTGCAGGTCGGCCTTTCCCTGACACAGCGCCGAGGGCGCGCTTGCCAGCAGGTCCCAGGGCTGTGCTCAGCTCCGTCCTCAGTGGCTCTGCTATCGCTTTGCGTTATGTCTTTGGCAGAGCTCTTTCTCCTCCTCCACTGCCTGTGTCTGTATAACGAGGCCACTGCCCAGGGCGTGCGTCGCGTTCTCTTATCACCCAGGGTATTTTCTAGCTTCTGGAGGAAGACCAGGATGCAGCCCGGTTTCCTGCCGCTGAGCATGCTGTACGTACAGGGAAATCCACCCTTCTTAGTGTACATCTTGTGCGTTTTTGGTTTATGTTTAAAATGCTCACTCTGTGCCAGGAGTAAACGGTGAGGAGGCAGGGGTGTGCCGGGGAGGCTGCCGATGGCCACCCAGGATGGGCACAGCCAGCCGCTCTCCCAGTTCCAGGTAACACTGCCTGCCTCTGCCCAGAGCGCATGCTCCCCGGCCTTACAGTGAAGCAGGTGACTGACTGGGGCTGTGCCGAGCCGCTGGGGATAGCGAATGGGGCGTGGGGCCCTGGTCTGTTTACCAGGATCCTTGATTCGCATAAAGGGAAGTGTCACTACCCAGGCTTCCAGAATGGAAGGGCTGTCCTTCCAGAATGTCTGACCCAGGGCTGTCGTGGGTTTCTGGATGCCCTGGGTAGGCCACCCTCACTTGCTCACTTTCCCTTTCACCCCATTTCCCAAAGCTCCCTTCAAACGCTCCCCTAGGCCTCTCATTTTCCTAATAGAAAAAAATCTGCCTCCCCTTCTGACGGAAAATCAGGTCTTACTTACCAACTGGTGGCTGCAGGTGGGGAGTTCTCCCCTCCATCTATTTTCAACAGCTTTGTTTTGGAAGGAAGGAACCTTTGGTTTCAAGAGTAATTATTTGTGCACGTGTGGGGGATGGGGAAGCTCTAGCCTCTTCATAGAGGGTTTAAAATAAAACTGTTCTGCCAACCAGAGGGTTCGTTTTCTTTTGAGAACCTTTTCCTGGTTTTAGGAGAAATGCATAGTCTTCATTCATGTTCCTCCCTTTGCCTTAACTTCAAGTTGGTTTCTTGTGGTCTTGTGCTAAGAGAGCATTGCCCATACCTACCCCGCCCCAGGGAGGGTGAAGGAGGCGGTGTAGATTGACAGCTGTCATTCACTGGCGCGCTGCACCAGCTTCTTGTGATGTACGTCATCTTACGAATCCCTTCACGGTCTGTGAGGGAGGCACCACGATTGTCCTGATTTTACAGATGAGGAAGGTGAGGCTTGGCCAAGTCCAGCAACTTGCCAAGGGCACAAAGTAAGTGATAGGTGAGAATTCAAGTCCTGATTTATCTGTTCTCTAAGCCACAGAGGAACCTGGCTCCTGTTACTACCTCAGAGGCTGCGCTGTAGCTGTCCTGCCCTTAGCTTGACCAGGCCTGCAATCGCAGGTCGTGTTCCTCTGGGGGTGGCGGGAGTTGAGCTGCAGGCTGTTGTAAGGCCCTCCAAGTCCAGTTGTGCTCGGGGCACCGTCCGTAGACCAAAGAGTGGGTGCTATGTCTATTTTCCCAGGGGAGGTAGATACTGCTGTGACTTTTAAACCACAAATTCATTTCAAAATGTTGGTGATTTATCATATTGTAGCTTTTTGTTAGCAAGGGTTTTCTCTTAATTAACAAATGTCAAAAAGAGAACTAAATTATTTTTAGTGTTGAAAAGGAAGGTCTATAAAATGCATTTTCGTATATTTACCTGTTCGTGTATCTCCTTATACCTCTATTTGGATGTGTGCATAAGTGCTGCCCTATGTTATGTGGACTGTGTAACCTTGGGCATCCGGACTAGGGGCTGTGGGAGAGGAGACTCACCTTTTTTATTTGTACCTTTTTATTCACTTTCTATCATTTTAACATATACATGTATTACTTTTACATAAAAAATTCAGGAAGTCCTCCTACCTGAAAAGGTTAGGCACCTGGGCTGGACCTCAGGTATCTGAGGATGAGATGGGCCTGTTCATCTCTGCCTCCCAGGTTCAGCACACAGTGTGGGGGTTGTGTGTGTGTGTGTGTGGGGGGGCGGTGGGTCAGTGCCTGCCACGTGAGCTCGTGGATTGCTGCCTGTGGTGCCGGCCCCGCAGCAGCTCCAAAAATGCAGAGGCTCCCCTTCCCCAAGAAGATATTACCTTCCTGGCCCTTTTCTCCAGTTGTGCTCAGTTTCACAAGTTTTATCCCTTTTTCATGGTATCTGCAGACGCTCAGCCTCTAAACCCAGCCGTCTCCCCCAGGCGCTGCTGCTTTCCTCCATGGAGGCACCGTGGCATTTGGACACAGTGGTGCCTCCCCAGCCATCCAGCCCTCCTGGCCCATTATCTCTCCCTCAGTGAGAGGCGAGATGTTGGACGTTGAGCATCTGGCGGGGGGTGGTTTGAAAGGAGTGGGCGAGGGTGGGGGTGAACACCACAGTGAGTGATGGCGTTGTGCTGACGTGGCCAGGCTTCTCTCAAAGCCGCCAGACACTGCCGCTTGCCAGGAAAAGAGGTTTGGCTAGTTCGGAGAGGGTCAGGAGGTAGAGATAACAGCCTGCATGAGGAGGGCCTTCCTTGAGCTACTGGCAGGTGGTCCAGCCCAAGAGTGATGGTTACCCTGGGGGAAACCTCTTGCAATACAAAACCTGACAGCCTGTGTCTGTGGTTCAGAAAGTGTGTGCGCGCGCACGTGCACACTTATTGCTCCTGAAGTGGACCGAAAATTGATGGAGGGATGGTAGGCAGAAACCCTCTTTGCTTCCTTCCTATTCGTCTTTGTCACAACTTATGTTCAAAACCCAGGAAGATGGAGCAAGCTTCGACCACGTCTGCTGAGAGCAGCTCACCCCACGCTGAGGAAGTGGGCTCTGAAATGGGGCTCGGAGTCCATTTTTATACTTGTCTGAAACATTTGGAAGAGATCACTCTCTTGTAATTGAACATTCCTGGATGTGTGTATTTTCTTTGAAACAACCTCCTTCAACTTAGGAAAAAGTAGTTATTCTGCCTTCTCAACAGTGGTCAGCACCAGGCTGTCTGGTGGTGTTTTCTTGGTTTCCTGAGCCTGAAACACTGAAGCAGGATTCTGAGCTTGGAAGGGAACCAACTCTGCATATGGGTTTTCCTTCCTCTGGTCAGGAGCCCACACACACCAGACCAGACTCTGTCACACAGAAACAAGAGACGTGGGATTGTTCTGTGGTTCTGACACAACTGCCACGTTCTTGTGAAGTTACATCATGAGAATCGCTTTTTCTTCTGCAGTGTTTTGGTTTCCAGGGAAGCGTTTGCAGCATGAAATTTTGTGTGTGTGTGTGAGTGTCTGAGGTGAGAGAGGCAGACAGAGGGTGGAAAGATAGGGTTTTGGTGCGTACAGATAATTATGGCCAAACTCAAAAAGCGGATGCTCTTACCTTTAGGCCAGACTGTCTCCCAGGGTGGCAGGGGACACAGTCAATGCTGCTATGTCAAAATGTATCCCCAAGTTTCTTCATCTGTAAAATGGTTTTTAAAAATGCTTATAAATCCTTAGCCAGAGCCAAAAGAAAGTGTCTAATAAATTGTCAGAATGACAACAGTGATCAGACTGCACATGAGCTCCTTGGGGCCCCAAGGCTGGCCGGACTCCTTGGCACAGCGCAAGGCTCGAGAAGTTTCACCAAGTTTACTGGACAGATAAGGGAGTGGCGAGGAGGCATGGTGCTGGTGCTGTGACTGCAGTGTCAGGGCCACCTGTTAAAACAAAGTTCGTGCCTGCCACATGGGCTGCTGTGTTCCCAGTGCCTGTGTTAGTCTAGGAGGGACACGGGGCTAGGGACAATGGAGAAGGGAAACCTGCTCCCTTAGCACACTGGCATCTCGGGGGCCTTTGACGCCTCTGTGCTTCCGTACGTGCTCAGACTGCCCGACCTGTCCATGGAACGCCCCCACTCCCCCTTTAAGATCTAGTTCAACTGCTCTTCTCAGTGATGTCACCTTTGACCTCCAAGGTGAACCTATGATCTGTTATAGCACATGTACTGTGAGTATCCGCTTACTGGGCTTTCTCCCCCACTACACTGCAGGACCCTGGAGGGCAGGGCTGTGTCATCTTCGACTCTGGATCGTAACAGCCCCAGACTCAGAAGTCATCCCTACTTACCTCTCCCCTCACATGCAGTCCACCAGCAAGTCTTGTCTGTTTCACCACCAGGCCCCCTCCCAAATGCATCCCCCTGCCCCGTGGCCAGCAGTCCAGGCCATACTCCCACTGGCTCCGCTGCTCCTGTTTTTGACCCTCCAATCCAGTTCTCTGCACAGTAGTCACAGTGTTCTTCAGAAACAGATCAGATTGTGTCACTCCTCTGGTCAGTGTATTCCAAATAAAACCCAGCTCCCCACCATGGCCTGCAAGGCCCTTTGTGCCCGGGCTCCAGCCGGCCTGTCCACTGCCTCCCACTGCCTCAGCTCTAGCCCTGACCACCAGCCTCCATCACAGAGCTTCTAAGCTTATTTGCATCTCAGGGCCTTTGCACTTGGCCATGCCCTCAGCAAAGAACATTGCCCTGGTTTCTGTGGCTGACTCCTTTCCTCCTAAGGTTTCAGCTCAGATGTCATGTCTTCAGGGAGCCCTTCCTGATCATCCTGGCAAATACTGTTGTCCACACTATTTTATTTTTTCAAGACACTTTTCATTATCTGACATTATCCTCTTTGTTCACGTGTATTTTCTGACTCCTGCCTGGAATGTAAATTCTGTGGGAAGAAGGCCTGCTCATTTCGTGCCCTCAGTGCCTGGAACAGGGTTCTTGATCATGCATCTCTGAATTTGGATGGGAAAAAAATGACATCTTTATTTTCACAAACTTCTAACTGAAATGTAGCACTTCTCTTAGTTACTAATATAGACAATGAAGGATAGTAATATTAACAGCGCCTTGGACTTTGTCACAAAAATCACAGGTATTTTCATACCACAAAGTAACTGTGGACATCTCAGAATGTCTATGCTCATAACTACTTTGAAATTATGGTACTTATTAGATCCCCCAATAGATCTGGTTATTGAATGCAGTAATAAATATATATACATATACCCCTACATGAAGAAATACATGTATTACTTGATTATGTTACAAATTGTTTTAAAAATAATTTAATGACCGCATTTTAATATAATTGGTTTCCTGAGTAATCCTGTGTAATTGATTTCCTGTGTAATTTTATTTTATGTATTTTAAAACATTTCTGTGAGAAGGGGCCCAGAGGCGTCACCAGACTGCCAGACTGGTCCAGGGCACAATGACAGTTAGGAACCCCTGGCCAGAACAGTGCCAACATGATGTAGGAGCTCAGTGAGGGCGTGGATGGCTGAATGATGAGTGGATAAATGAACGATGGTGCACATCTTTCCCCGTTCAGCTGAGTCCCTATGTTTTCAGGGTCAGGTCTCTGGCGGCTTGGCGTGAACTTGGTGTTTAGGAAATAGTCTTGGTCAGGTCTTTTGGAAATCCTAACTACCTGACACTGAAGAAGAGTCATTTGTTCCAGAGCCCTGGAGGTGGGAAGCGGGCCCACTGCTCTTCTTTGCTTTCAGACATGGCTCTCTTTAGCTCCCCCTGTGCGTCTTCTTCCTCCCACTGTGTGACTGGACTGTTCCTGTGCTGGACCTGGCCAAGCTCTGCTCCCGACGGTACGGTGTCTCCATTTGGCTAACCCGCCGAGACTGGTATCTCAGGTTCTGAGTTCCCAGGAGAATCAGGTGGCCACTCTGGTCCAATCAGTCTGGCTTGGGCAGCTCAGTCCCCATCTTTAGGGGCCTTCCTGTGGGGTGGGGAAGGGGTTCTCAGGGAGGGGCCTGGGCCAGGCTGACCCACTCGAGGGAGTCTGGTCCCTGAGGAGGAGTTGGGGTTTGGCCAGGCCTCAGGGACTGGAGGTGGATGGGTGGGGGTTTCTCTGGGACCTGGAAAGGATATTCCATTCTGCTTGGTTCTGTTTTTTCCTTAGAATGTGAAATATCACTTGTATGAGAATTACTGCCCATAAATTAGGCTGTTTTTGTCAGTGGCGAGACATGCAGGAGTCAGATCGGAAACAAGCGCTTTGTCTGTCTAGCTCAGGCCACCCATAGAAAGCATAATGGGTACACAGACAGTCAAGATCAGACTGATGCTTTATTCTTTTCCATCTGCTTCTGAACTATCTTTCCCAGTGACCTGTGGGCTTGACCTTGCTCTCCAGGATTGATTTTCTCATGGGCACCCCAGATCCAGCCTGTCCCCAGTTAAATTCATCTTTCCCTACAAATCTGCTGCACTGCCTCTGTTCCTTTCCTTGATGGACACGCATCCTTCTGGTACCTCAAACCAGAAACCGTTCATCCTCAGCCTGTTCTCCTGACTCCCTCTCTGTCTCTCAGTCTGTCTCCTTCTCTCTAAATTCGCTGCTGCAGCCTTATTTCAGAGGACCCTCCTCATCTCTGCCTGGATAATTGTTGGCTTCCCAGCTGGTACCTTTCCTGCCCCCTCCCTACATCCCCTTACTCTCCTGGTCACTTTCCTGCTAACAGGCTGGTGTGGCTGCAGTTCTGTGATGTTTAGTGATGTGACAAATTCCCTGTTAGAGTTGTGTACACACTGGCATTGGAGCCACAGGTTTTGCTTTTGGGTGGTCCAGGCACGATTACCAGACGAAATGACATGCGAGCAGGTCTTGAATGATGACAGTTATCAGGGGACAGCATGAGCAAGGGCACCAAAGCTCGAGTTACTTACCCTCTCTGTGCCTTAAATGCCTGGCACGTGATGGTGTTCCATTGGGACCTACCTGAGGACTGCTGTGAGTGTTAGGTGAGTTAAGGTGTGCAGGGTGCACAGCATGTGACGAGCACTGCACAAGTGGGAGCTGTTGTCCACGTTGTTACTGATGAGACGAACGGGCTGGAGCGCAGGGCAACGCAGCAGTTTGTCTTCTTCACCTGCTGTCATTGTAAAGCAAAGGGCACAAACCCTGGTGCCTGTGAGGGCCAGGCACCTCCCAGAACGGTGGCACAGGCCAGGTGGGCAGCCACTGCTCAGCCCGGCCAATCGTTTGTCATGCAGGAATGTGGGCCCAACACCGCCAGGTATTTCTATTGTCAAGAAAAGTCAGAAATCCAGAATTCTGTGTGAAACCTTTTAATTTTTAAACATTGGTGATTAATTTTTAAAATATTGAAACCTGTACAAGCCCAACAAGCTACACCTGTGGGCAGTACTGAGCCTGAAGGCCGCCCACTTAGAGCCTGCCTTTCAAGGTCTCCTCTAGGCTCATCTGCTCCGGTCTTGCACAGCTGGCCCCGGGTTGGGAACAGGCTGGCTCGGAAGGCTGGTCTTCATGAGTCCCTTTGCCTTGCAGGACTTCTCCAGACAGGTTATGTCACCGACAGAGGCTGCCCTGACGCTCCCTGCAGCCTGGAGACTATGTACAAGAGGAATGGTCTGATGGCTAGCGTGTTGGTCACCTCTGCCACTCCACAGGTATGGGGATTTCAAGGGTCGGGACAGTGGGTGGGGTTCCTTTCAGCTGACCCGGGTCCCAGCTGTGTCGTGCATTGCGAGGCCGCAGGCTCCATGAATACCACCATTCTTAGCACTCCTGAGGCCCCTGGCCACACCAGGCGTGAGATTTGGGAGGCAGTCAGTCCTGAGGATCAGTGTGTTTTCTGAAGTCGTTCAAAGAAAAACAAATACATGCCCAGTCCAGTCGTAGCAAGTGCCACATTCCATTTTGGTGGCAAGGAGAGATCAGACCTTTCCCAAGAAAAGCCGCTGCTGATTATAAATAAGTCACACATTCCGGAATGAAGTCAGACAGAAGTGATTCCAACTGGCCCTGTGTTCGTATTTACCTTGCTCAGTAGGAAATGGCTGTAAGGACTGGTGGTCTGAGAGTGGCCTGGGCTAGGGCCCCTGCCCTGGGGTTTTGGGACCTTGCTTTCCAGGTTCAGTAATGGAACAGAGGCGTGCAGGAGGAGTGGGTGTCATCTGAGGCCCGAGGATGCCACCAGGTCCAATGTGTAATGCCTGGCTCCTGTGACAAACTGGCAGCGCTCAGTGTTCTGAGCTCACAAGGCCCCATAGTCGAGCTGGGCTTTGAAATGATCCTGTGTAATCAGCTAGAAATTCACAGGAACTAATTCATTTCTTATAAAACTTTCAAAAGATTCCTTATTTTGATCTCTGGTTCTGAGAGCAAACTTGTGGGTACCTTTTAAAATTCCCTGATGGCGCCAATATAAGTTTAAATAAAGTTACTGCATCACCACCACTACCACCAGCACCGAATATATTTGGGGCAACTTTTGATTAAATAAGGCCTCCTGTGTGAGTGTGTTTGGGGCAGATGCAAAGGGTGTTACAGGAAAGTTATAAAACCTGAAATCCCAGGAATGGACTCTGTCTGGTAACAAGAGGAATCAGACTTCTGTTTCTATTTATAATTTACATCTATCTAGAGTAAAACTTCTTTCTTTTCCAGTCTGTCTGTGTGTATGTATACACATAATGTGCGCACACATGCATAGATACTGTGTATACGCGGTCTGACAATTAAGTTTGTGAACTTGTTGCAATGCTGTTGCTAACCTTTTTTGGCATCAGAAGGATTATTCATTATGAATTTGTCAACTGGACAAACATTTAGCCAAGTTTACTATTTGGAAGTGCTGAAAAGACTGCGTGAAAAAGTTAGATGACCTGGACTTTTCACCAAAAATTCATAGCTCTTGCATCATGACAATGCAGCAGCTCACACGGCACTGTCTGTGAGGGAGTTTTTAGCCAATAAACAAATAACTGTATTGGAACACCCTCCCTACTCACCTAATCTGGCCCCCAATGATTTCTTTCTTTACCCGAAGAGAAAGGAAATACTGAAAGGAAGACATTTTGATGACATTCAGGACATCAAGGATAATAGAAGAGCAGTTCTGATGGCCATTCCAGAAAAAGGGTTCCAAAATTGCTTTGAAGGGTGGACTAGGTGCTGGCGTCGGTGCATAGCTTCCCAAGGGGAAAACTTCTAAGGTGACCATAGTGCTATTCAGCAATGAGGTATGTAGCACTTTTTCTAGGATGAGTTTGCAAACTTAATTGTCAGACCTCATATGTACATGTATGTATAGACATATATATGTGTATGTATGCATCCAGAACATGATAGATACTCAATAAGTACTTATTGAGTGAATAAATGAATGAATGAATACATACGTGCATAATCAAAGTGCTCAATAAATTTTGGTGACTGAAGGACCCACTTACACACATATACACCCATGATTAGTGCTTACTGTATACCAGGCACTTTTTTACATGTTCCACCGGCATTGCTCACTGAGTGCTCACAGTAACCCCATCAGCTGTGGACTGTTGTTTCAGCCCCAGATTACAGGTGAAGACACTAAGGCAGAGAGGGATGAATAAACTGGCTTTAAATCACAAGCTGGTCAGTGGTGGGTGGGGATTCAAAGCCAGGCCTCTGTGACACTTGAGCCTGTACCCCTAACCATGATGACACTCTACTGGCCCAAAGAAGTCTGGCCTGTTGCCTGATTTCGCCTGCCTTCTGGAAGGAGGGCATGGAAGTGCAGAATGATTTATAGGCATCATCTGCTCAGGGTCTGTGTGTGAGACTGAGGGGGAGAATAGACTGCCAGTTCCAGGGGCACTCAGGGTTATTAGTCTTTATATTGCTTTTCAGAAGTTTAACACACATTCTCCTCAGTGGTGACTGTCCCATCACCCATGCAGCTTTTGAAATAGCCACCCCTGAGCCCACCCAGGCCCCTCGAATCAGCATTTCCCATGGTGGTGGGGTTCTGCTAGTTGCTTTGGGAGCTTCATTGTTTATAACCCATACCACAACCCTGGGGACTGGGTTCTAGTTAGCGCCATTTCATAGGTGGTAACTGACGCTCAGTAAAACGAAGCAACTCGCCTGAGGTCAGACAGCAGCCTGTGTGGAGCTGGCTTGTTCTCCAGGTCTGACTTCAGCGCTCTTAACCACCACCACCATGTGCTGCTGCTTAAGATCACCGGGGAGCTTTTGGTAGAACAGACTCATTTGTAAAATCTCTAAGTGACACAGGCCTATGGAAATCTATAGGCTTAAGTTTCCGCTTCTCCTTTCAACCACACACTTTCAGTTGTTGACTGTTGGTTTCCCTCACCAGCCTAGAAACACTTTAGTTTCCTGTAAGATTGCAAAGTTTTTCCAGATATAGCCACTTTGGAAAGAGTGAAATAAAGAGGAATTAATAAAAGCATATTCTCTAATCCCAGTCCAATATGTTGAGTTTAATGGAAACCACAAAATCCCTCTTCATGGATTGAGACGAGTGAAAGCATTTGTGAATGGAGCATGGTCTTGGGGTGGTAAGCATGATTGGTTCCCCAAAGTAATTTGATGAAATTCAATAAAATTGAAGAGCAGGTATGTTCAGCATTCTGGGATCCCATAGTGTTGGGTTTCATGAAACTGGCCACGTTAGGGGGAGTTTTAACTTGCTTTTTTATGCGAGATCCTTTCTTTAGCTTGGGACTCAGTGTTCTTCTTAGCAACCGGCTCCACCAACTATAACTGTCATGCCCGCCTCCAGCGCCCCTCGGTTGCCTCTCCCCTCATCAGCTAACCAGCTTTGAATTCCAAGTGGCCCATACATGAGATAGGCCTTGAGAGCCAGTTCAACTTAACATTTCATGTAATAATTTCCTGCAATGACTTCAAATAGAAACAAAGAGGTGAAACCAGGTAATGTTTGAAAGAGGCAACAAAACAGGTGAGCTTCGCAGGCCTCCTAGGACATGGATGCCAGTTCTCTCTGAAGGAAGAGTGGGCTGTATTTTCGCCGCCCCCCAGCCCACTGAAAGCTGGTGGGGTGCAGTGATTGAGAGGCTGCATTCTAAGATCAGCGAGCTGCACAGCGAGGTTCGCGTTCTGGCTCTTCAATTTCCTAGCGAGGAGTGACGTTGCCTCTCCCCCCTTAGCTCTGAGATGGGAATAGTCATGCTGTACGCTCAGAGAGGCGTCGTGAAAATTAAATAAGGTGATGCATGTGCAGGGCTCAGCACTGTCCTGGAGTAGAGGAAAGCACTGAACAAGAGGGGCTTTTGTCGCTGTACAGCTTTGTCACTCTTGCCTCCTCAATTCTGAGGTGTGGGAGTCGGTGACCCTGGACTCAGCCAGACTACTCAGGTGGCACCGTCTCTCCTCGTCCCCCACAGGGCAGCAGCAGCTCCGACTCTCTGGAGGGCCAGAGCTGCGACTATGCCAGCAAGAGCTACGATGCCGTTGTCTTCGATGTCTTGAAAGTGACTCCCGAGGAGTTTGCTGTAAGTAACAGAACTGATGTGGGTGCTGGGGTGGGGGGGGGTGTCACTGCTTAGGTCGGAAATAACTCAAATACCTAACAATAGGGGATTGTTGAGTAAGGTATTCTTTATGAAATACCATGCAGTGTTAAACAGGATGCTTTCAATCTAGAAATTAACCTCCTTGGGAGGCATGCCCAATATATATGGACAATAAGCGAGAGGATAATAACATTTTTTAAAAAAGCATGTACAACACACACGTATTTATATTTACATAAGAAGAGGTCTAGATTTGCTGTTTACATATTCATAAATATTTGGATGTATATGGCCAGATTATTTACTGTAGTTTCTGGTTACAGAATTCTAGGTAATTGGAATTTAATTTTTCTTCTTTTTATTTTTGTGTACTTTCTACATTTTTATAATGACCATTTTCTACAATGGCAGACAATATTATTTGGGCAATTTTTGTAATGATACATTTAAAAAAATTGCTTTTCCTTCGACGCATGTTGCTGTTGGTCTGACCGGGGGCCGTCCTTGTGGTGGAGCAGAGCTGGCTCCTGTTTTGTCACGGCTTGGCATCTTCCTTTTGCAGTTTGGGGGTAGAGGGAGCCCACTGGCCCTGGGATGACCTTGAGCCTGGCCGTGAGCGCTGTCCCAGGGCTGCCTTTTACTGCAGAACCATGGCCCCGTTTCCCACCACGACCACTTCTTCCCTGTCCCTCTTGCTGAAACAGGTTTTGTGCCCTCGAGGGCGCTATGGGAGCTAATTGGGCGCCATCTCATTGCTCCATCGTCACTGGCTCCCGCATGCACGTTGTGCCAGGCTGTGCTGAGCCTGGCACTTGCATCTTTTCCGTCGGTGTGTCCGAGGGGTCCTTTTAAAACCTGGGCGGATCTCTCTAGCGGCTCCCTCTTACTAGAATGAGACCCAGAATTGTGGCCTGGCCGAGCTTCCTCTCCGCCCTGACCTCCTTGCTCCCGGCTGTGCTGTGGCCGCCGTTCTTGCCCAGACCCACCTGGCAGGCCCCGGCCGCAGGGCCCTGTGCTTGCTCTTCCTTCAGTCCTGATGGCACTTCTCCACAGGTCTCTGAGTCTCTGTTCAGATGTCGGCTCTAGGGCTTAGGTAGTGTCTCCATCAGCCTTTCTTCCCTCACTACACTCTGCTTTCTGCATATCTCTTATTACTACCCAAAGTTACATTATTTAACAATATTTTTGTGCTCTATCTTTTCCACTGGAGTATAAACTCCCAAAGGACAGAACCCTTATCTGACCAGTTCATTGCTCTTTCCCCAGTGCTCGGAATCATGCCTAGCTCATGGTAGGTGCTCAATAAACACATGTTGATGAAAGAATTCAGTCCTCAGAACAACCTGATGAGGCAGATTATCAGCTCCTCATTTTCTAATAAAGAAACTAAGGATCTAAGAGATTAATTCTTTTACCTGGATCAGGTGTAGGCAGGCCAAGTCTGCAAACTTTGTCTACTCGTTATTTACTTATGCTGGATGATAATAAGGGCAGCTCCCATTTTAAAACTATGTCTAAATGTTTTACATGCGTTACCTAATTTAGTTTTCACAACAGCCGTATACAAAGTAGGCATATTTATTATTCCCAGTATACTGACAAGCAAGTCAGTGCTTCGAGAGGAAAGTGACTCTTCACACAGTAAGTGGCACTGCTTATCTGGGATTTAAAACGAGGGCTGTCTCACGTCTAGACCAGTGCTATCCAACAGAGATATGATCCAAGCCACACGTACAATTTAAAATTTTCTAGCTTCATCCTTAAAAAAGGTGAAATTACTTTAAAAATATATTTTATTTAACGTAGTATATTTAAAATATTATCATTTCAATGTATAAGCAACATAAAATTATTGAGATACTTTGTATCCTTTTTTCAAAGTAAGTCTTCAAAACTTAATATGTATTTTGAACTTAGATGCTGTTTCAAATGCCCAGTAGCCACGTGTGGCTCATGGCCACCGTATCCGGCAGGGCGGTGAGCCTGTGCTCTCAGCCACAAGCCGTATGGCTTCTCCTTTAAAAGACTTCCTGGACCTTGCTGGCTGATGGCTGATCTTCAGTATACTATTTGCTTTTGTTTGCTTGTTGTATTTTTGAGCTTCACGAAAGGAATGAGGCAATAACGAGGTTTAAAAATTTAAAAATCCCTTGAGAGTTGCTTACCACGTGGAATGGCCGAGAGGTAGGCTGCACCAAGAACAACACTGCCCAGCATGGACTCCCTGGTGAGACTTTGGTCCTGGTTTTCCAGTCTCACCCTAGAGTATTGCTGGGTCTGCCCCGGCCAGTTTTCTGAGGCTGAGCAGTCTGTAGGGAGGATGGGGAATTCTTTGAGGGTGCAATGCTAAAATGATGGCTGCCACTGCCAGAGTCAGTGCGTCTTTAGCTCAGGTGTAAAGCTGGGTCTCCTGGTGTCTTTGGTCTCTGGGGAAGCATTGGAGTTGCCAGGTATTGGAATTGAGCCAGACCACCTGGTATTTTAGTTTCCTGTCTAATAATATGAAAGAAAAAAAAAGCCAGACACAAAAGTCCATAAAAATCATTTAAGTGATTCTGGGAAGATGGTAGTGACAGCAGCATAGTTTTTTATTCTTTCTGAATTCCCACATCAAAATATCCAGAGCAACTATTCAGATAGCAAACTCTGAAATACACTAACAATGTTTACAATAAAACTAGGTGACAAGTTATCTCTATCAAACCCAAGATACAAGTGGCTGGGGTCACACCACCAATATCAATAAGACCTGCAGAGTATCAGTACCTGTCTAAGAGAAATCAGAACTATGCATTGGGGCATTTGATAGACTTGAGAATTAGAAAACCCCAAAATTTCCAACAGGAATTTACTGGAAAGTTTGGCAGGTCATTGTGAGAAGAGCAACTGAAATTGAGAGGGATTTTGACCACTCAAATAATGGATGGGTGGAAGAGACCTGTGGGCCAGTCCTTGTAATCTCCTGAAACCAACCAACTAGGGCTCACTTCCAGGACAAGGCTCCATGCCAAAGAGAAGTTCAGCGTGGGAGTGGAGTCACAATGATTAGGATAGGAAGTTATGCTTAAGGAAAAAGAAGGTCTAAATAAAAGTGCGTGTGTGTGTGTGTGTGTGTGTGTGTGTGTGTGTGTGCAATCTCAAAAAAGCAACTGCATGTTTTTGAACACTACAGGAAAGCAACCAAAAAGAGAGCTATATGAAGTTAGAAGAGCTACTCTGAGCAATGTTTCCCTCTAAAAAGCCCAGGAAAACTAATTTTAGATAAAAATAAGCAACAGGAAATTATTGATGTCAAATCTTTCAGTTATTATAAGAAAAAAAGAGTAAGAGAATCCCTATAGATAACGAAACTGCTAGGAAGACATACCACAAAACAGATAAAAACTGGGACTCTTTTTCAAACTAAGCTAAGAAACATTAAGATCATGCTGTAAGGCATAAACCACATAAATCTTAAATAGAAAAATTTTAGAAATGAGGGTGACAACTTAGGAAAGAAGTGAAAATGAAAATGATTTTAGAAATGAAAATTGAACTAGAAAAACATAAGACTAGATAAACATAACCAAAAATGCCTTAGGGGAGGAAAAATTTTAAGGTCTAAATAAATGAAGAAAGAGATAATAAGACTTTGAGAAAAAGTGACAAATATTGACGCTAGGCAAAGAAGATCCAACAGACAGATAATACAAATCCCTGAAAGAGGAGAATAAAAAGGCAAGGGAACTGAACACATACTTAAAGTATAATTTAAGCGAACTTTCACACACACAAAACTATACTTTGACAGAGCACACCATCCAATGTCAACATATTTTTTGTAAACTACTGCATATTAAAGAAAAAGAAAATCCTTTGGGCCTCTAGGCAAAATAGCAAGTGACTTAGAAATAAAATTAGATTAGCACCAATCTTTTTGACACACTTTTTGCCAAAAGAAAGTAAAATAACAGATAAGTCAAGATAAATGAGCCAAAGATTTTATATTCAGCAAAACTGACTTTCAAGTATAGATGGCCCAGATAAACTATTATGACCATGCAAAGCCTCAGAGAATATTATTCCCATGAGCCCCTTCCTGAGGAATCTACTAGAGGACGAGCTTTAGACAATGAAAATGATCAGAGAAACATCACTATAAAGACTAGTGGAGAGCAGTAAACACTCAGTTACAGTAGAATTAAGACAAAATGAGGATTAAAGAGAGAGGGCATCGTATGTAATGGCTGTATGCCCATGTAATAGATACGACTATTATAGTATGAACTATAAAAATGGAGGAGAATGGAGAGAACATATGCAAAATGTCATAACTTTTCTTGGTAATTATATTGATAGTGGTAGCATTAGTGTTGTTCTGAGATTGTTGTGTATATAATGTAGGATAAAGTAAACGAATCATTTTGGGATGTTGTAATCCTATATACCCTGTGTCCTTGAGACCAGGATTTTTGATATGGAAGAAAGGAGATACAGATATAATACAAAAGAGGTTAAGTTAGGAAAACAAAAACTGTTCTGAAGTTGAATTTGAAATATCTGTATGAATTCCAGATTGTGGTCTTGAAATATTATTTGTCACTAAAAGAAACCAGGGCTTCCCGGAGAACTGGTTGATTCCAAGTCTGGGACAGGAAATGTTCAAGATAAGCCTGGTATATCTATCCAAAATGAGCGAGGAAGCCATGAAAGACTTCTAGGGTCATGTTAAAAGGACTCAGGAGCCAGCTAGAGGAAGCTCCTACTGCCCAACGATGGGACAGTTTGAGCTTCAAAAGGATAATTGCGATTGATTGAAACCCATCAAACAATAGGTCATCATTGGATGATGATAAGGATGTTTTATTATCTTAAAAACAGAGAAATGTAAGGACAGAATCCACTATTTGTCGTGCCTTTTACTTTTGATCTGTACTGGGTAACCAAATAGTAGATTAGGGAAAGTTTCTCTCTATTAAATTATTTCAGTGAATAAATGGGAAAGAAATTATAGAATTGGAATATCATCATTTTATAACCCCAGTGAATAAATAGATCTAAGCATTGAACATCAACAGCCACTCCCATCACAAAAGGAGAGGCATTATGTCCCCTCTGATGAAACAACACAACACCACTTCCAGTTATGCTAAGGGACCAAGCCTGTGTCTGATCAAGTCTCTGATTCCAGCTGCCAACTTTCAGGAAATACCAAAGACAGAGGAACACGCTGACCTCCATCATGAATGTGGGGGACTGTGTAGGTCAAATGGCTAGGATTCCTCAGCAGACACGCTATAAAGAAAATAGAGGGATGGAGAGAATACCTATAAATTAAAAGAAACTTAAAATATCAACTTAAAAAAATATACGCACACAAGATGACACTGTGATGCCTTGGTATACACACCTGGGTGATAAAATTATAAAAGAAACTTGAGTAAAGTCAGGATAGTGGTTACTTTTGATGGAAGGGAGAGGCTTGTGATTGGACAAGGCACATGGAGGAACTCTGAGGTGACTTTCAAAACATTGTGGTAAACAATAGGTAACATACATTTACCATCTTCACCATTTTAAGTGCACAGTCAGTAGTGTTAAGTATGTTCACATGATTGAGCAACCAATCTGTAGAACTGTATTCATCCCGCACACCAAAAACTGCACCCATTAAACCACTCTCCATTCCACCCTATCCTCAACCCATTTCCTTTCTGCCTCTATGAATTTGCCTACTCTGGGTACCTCAAATAAGTGGAATCACAGTATTTGTCTTTCTGTGACTGGCTTATTTCACTTAGTAAAATGTCCTTGACACCTGTCCTGTGGCAGGTGTCAGAGTTTCCTTCCTTTTCTAAGGCTGCATAATTTCACTGTGTGTATATGCCACATTTTTTTTTGTCCATTCATCCATTGATTAGGGTGGCTATTTCTTGACCTCGGCAGTGGTTACAAGGTGTCCACCTTATAATAAGTTATCAAACCACACATTTGTTTAATGTGGCTTTTTGTAAATGTGTTAGTTCACAGTAAAAAGGGTTAACATTTAGAAGGTCCTCATTCTTTTTGGGGGTGCTCTATAGATAAACCTCAGTCCTTTTACTTCCCAGTGGCTGAACACAGAGCAAAGAGCAACACCGTGACTTGTCTTTATCATCAAGAGATCACGGGCATCCTTCCAGGTCAATATGTGTGGATCTAATTCTCTGTTTTTAATAGCTGCATAATATCCTGGAGTCTAGATATACCATGATTTTTTCCAACAAGTCTCTTTTGATGGCCTTTTAGGTGGTTTCCAGATTTTTACTAAAAGTAATGGTGCAATAAACATCTATATTTGTATCTGTATCTACATGTAGATCTCGATATACAACCTGCTTACCTACCAGTGCTTTTGTTTCTGTAGGTATAGGGACTGTTGTGTCAACAGTATGCTCATTTCACTTTTTGGGCGATTATATCTAAATGCAGTGCATGATCCTGGATCAAGAAAAAAAATTGCTGTACAAACAGTATTGAGATAATTAGCAAATTTTGAATGTGGATTATATATTAGATAATACTGTTATACTAATGATAAATTGCTTGAATGTAATCAGTTTAACGTTATGTAAGAGGATGATCTTGTTCTTGGGAAATAACGTGTTGAAGGATTTTGTGTTAAGAGTCATAACATCTGCATTTTACTCTCAAATGGTTCAGGAAAAGAAATGTGCATAGATAATTGTATACACAGTGATAAAGCAAATGAGGCAAAATGTTAATAATTAGTTAAGCAAGGTGAAAGGTTATAGAATTCATCATATTATTCTGGCAACTTTTTTGTAAGTTTGACATTTTAAAAAAAATAAAAAGCTAAAAACGTCTTTATGAAATACTGTCAGATTACTTTCCAAAAAGAACAGCGCCCCATCGTCGTGATGGCACTGATGGATGCCAAATGGTATCTTCCTGTTTAATATGCATTTCCTTGACTACGATTCTAAAATTGCCTGCCACGTGCTTCCTGTGGCTCCGGGAGTAGAAGCAGGAATGTATCTTTGGAGCTGATTACTTTTTGTTCTGTGAGCCTTCCTGGTTATGCACTGGTGGAATGATCTAAATACAAATTGGAAGAAATCTTCTGTTTATAAGACATACCGCTTATTTAGATTTAGTCAGCCAATGTGAGAGGGGAGAAACACTATATTCAAAATATGCAAAAACTTTTTTTTCCATTTTGGCTAAATAGCTTTCATTTATCCACATAATACCACCTTTTCTTTAGGGCCACATTGTGAAGTTGTCCTATAGTTCTTTCCATTCCGAAAGATTCATATCTATAGAAATGTTTTGTGATACATGGAGATTGTCCATTTTCCTAAAATGCCTGGATTCTTACGGGACCCTGGGCTAGGAGGAAGGAGGAAATGGGAGAAGGGGTTGGGATTAAGGAAGGCATTGCCAAGTGACTAGCTTAATTGGACATCCCGTGTTACGGCTTTATTTCCAGAAATAAGGAGAAGCCATTAAGATGCCTGTTCAAGAGTGTCCTCATCAGTCCAGGCATGTGCTCCCCACTACAGTAGGTCTGCTGCTTAGAAACAAGAGTCTCATTGGCTCCTGTTTGTGTGCCACACCCCTAGGAGATGCCCTTTCTCTCCAGGAAGCCGGGCATCTCCCCAGGGAGGGCTGACAGCTGACTGTGCAGAGGGACAGGACCGCACCCCGCCCCTCAAGCTCCCGCCCCTGTCCACACCCTCCTGTTTCTGTAAAACTGCCTGCCTTGGGGGCTCAAACTTCTGGGGAAGGATTGCTCATCGGCAACCTTTTACACGTTTGGATTTGTATTAAAATGATATTACATAATGAAATTTATAATCGGATGATTTTACCTGTGTATCGGTATATTCTTGGTCTGGACACTGCATCTTTTTTTGTCAGAATCGAGAGGACAGAAATGGGAGCGATTCTTCTGAAAACCCTCAGATTGTGTGTTTGGGACCAGCCAGTCTATTTTAAGTCCGGTGACTGCTGTTGTTCTTGTTTGTTTTGAATAACACACCTGAACACATTTTCTGATTTACAGTCTGAGCAGGGACCAGAATATTTGAAACTTGGACTATCCAAAAATATATGAAATGTAAAGTCACTGTTTTAATAAATCATTTGGAAATTCAGTAGCAAACCCTAGAACCGATGGCAGGATGGAAAGGAAGTTTTCTCATTTTCACATTAGCAGACTTTTGGTTCTTTTCCTAAATGACATTGCAAACATCCTGCCGGTTCTCCTGGAGAGGGAGTTAACTTGAACTGCGGGAGAGATTTCCAAGGCCCTCTGAGCCCTCAGCTCAAATCTCCCGTTTTCACAAGGCCTTTCTGTTCCCCAGGATGGCAGAATTAATCCAAATGGCAGGAGCGCTTGGCTCACCGTATCCATAGGTCTGGCAGGAGAAATGCCAGTCCGTTTGCACTGCCTCCGCCGACACACAGGCCCATCGGCCTCAGGGCTCTGTGGTCACCTGCACCCAGACTACGAGGGCCAGATCCACGTGTGCTGATGTCCAGTGCTCCCTTGTCACTGGTGGTTGGACCTAGAGGTGGACGGGTGCAGATTGCTAAGAGCCTCTTCGTTCCCGGTGCCATCTGCGGTCTCTGCCGAGCTTCCACTGGTGGCAGCATGGCACCTTTGTGCCCATGAAAGCATTAGCTCCTCCGAGGGGACAAAGAGGCTCTCCATTGAAGCCACCTGCTTACTTCCCTCTTCCGCTCAGCCCTGGGGATGGTGTGCTTTCGTCTGCATCCTGTGCTTCCCAGGAGCCCAGTGACCTTGGACTGCCTTTCAGTTGTGCTAAGAGCTGACCGTGATTCTGCACCTAAGCCCTAGATTATGGTGACGGTTGTCATACTGTGTGTGTTGCCGTTTTTTCTCCAATGTATTCTTGACATGAGGCTTTTTTTCATGACAGTATTTGCTGATTCAGTATAATAACCGCCTATGAGTATTCCCTAGAGTGACTTTAATGCATGGATATCAGTGGTACCTTATTTCCTAGCTCATGTGTTGGTCAGGAACCATAAGTTCACATGCCAATATCTATGTGACTTCCCTTTTGTCAAAAAAAATAATATGATATATAAATATATAAATATTATATATATATGATCTTTGTGAAAATTCAAGATAAGAGGTGCAGAATGCCTGGCACCAGACAGATATTTTCTCTCTCTCTCTCTCTCTCTCCACCTCTGTCCATCTCTGTCCATCGCTGTGTGTGTGTGTGTGTGTGTGTGTGTGTGTGTGTGTATATA
>NW_017731353.1:1553017-1555712 GCF_001890085.2 Hipposideros armiger
TTGAGCTGTTTGTTGTTCAGCATCTTAGCTGTAGAGGGCAGTGTCACTGGCCCTCATATGTGGGATCTGAACCAGGGCCCTCTGGTGTCCCAAGCCAGCTCTTAACCAATGCGCCACTCAGCTGGCCCTAGAGGACTGATACTTTTAAAACGCACAGTAAAAATGGCGTGGCAGTTTGCTGCACAAGTTTCTAAACTCTTGCTCTCAGATTCCGCAGTTATCTCATTGTGGGCTAGTGGGATAAACAGTTTGCAGTCATCTGAGCACGCATCTTGAATACCACTCTACTGTGTGATTTAGAGGAGGCTCAGACTTCAGAAGAAATGTACAATTTCTATCAGCTACAATTTTTTAAAGAAACTAAGTGTAGAGTAATAGTGTCTCTGTTTAGCATTCTAATTTTTAATATTATCAACTTTTTAAAATTACAAAAGTAATTCATGCTTGAAACAAACAAAAAAAAGCTTACATTGTACAAAAATATCCAAATTGGAAAATGTTCCTTTCCTCTCAGTCTCACCCTCCAAAATGCTATCACCAATTCTTAAACTGAACGTTCGTCTCACATTCAAGAAGGGCGTGGATCAAGATTTATGAAGAGGGAAGGGAGGGAGAGGCATTTTAGAAATTTGACTATTTTTTCACCCTGTCCAATCTTGAGTTTTACTCAAGGAGCAAAGTGTAACTCTTAAGACTGTGTTATTACTCTAACAGTTCTCTTCGTGTCTTCTAACACTCATTCTCTTCTGTTGCAGAGCCAGATCACGTTAATGGACATTCCTGTGTTTAAAGCCATCCAGCCCGAGGTCTGTACCTGGTCCCTTATTCTCTTCTCCTAACGCTGTGGCCATGTGGGAGTGACTCGGTTTCTCTATTGACGTCTTTATAAATGCATGCGACTGATTTACACTCCTGTTCCAGACAGCGTCCAAGAACTTTCCATTCTTGATGGTGTGCATCCTTTGAGCCAGATATTTGGGTTCTCCAGATAATGTCGCCGCGTCTGGCCCACTCTAGCAGGGCTGGGGGCAGCTAGTGTCCACAGCCTCCACGGCTGAGTCAGGTCTTGCCAAACTAATTACTTCTCCCAGGTTCCTCCTGCTGCAAATGGTTACTGTCAAAAAGGTGATGTGAGGGCATGTTTTTCTAGAGGGCTTTCTTTTTGTTCATCTCAAATTCTGGTGGTTGCCTTGTTTCTGGTTTTGAAACCAGTTGCCACAGCAAAACACATACATATTTACATTAAATTGTAATGTACATGTTTAGAAACAGCATATTCATAAAGAGAAAAAAGTTGACTTAAACAAATTGATTAAAAAACTCCCCAGAAATGCTTGGCAGTTGGTAATGAGGCTTTATAGTTAATTTAGTCAGGGTTTTTTTTTTGTTGTTGTTGTTGTTAGCATGTAACAGAAATGCATTTCAAAGTAGCTGTAATAGGCAGAAGAGGAATTTATTACAAGGATAAAAGGGGCATTTTACAGAGTCTGGGCATGGATGCGAGGCAGCCTGGAGAGCCAAGCCGTCTCTGCTTCTTGCCTCCACCTTCCCTCTTTTCTCTCCTGCCTTCTTTCCTGTCTGCCCATGTGGCTCAACACAGTCTCCTCAAAGGGCCCACCTTTGCATGACCCCCATTTAAGCCACCTTCCAGACTGAGACCCGCAACTTGCAGTCCAGCCCAGTGGAGTCACGTGTCTAGTGTGGGTTCAGTGACCTAGGTCAGGAATAAGTGGCCAAGATGAGCAAGCACAGCTGAGGGGACCCGGCCTTGTGAGTGGGGTACAGATTTCAGAGAAGAAGGGTGTAGGTGGGGAGGTATGTCAAAAGATGTCTGCTGTAACCATGGAGTGAATTCCAGAGCACTCTTGCCATAATGCCCTTCTTACATTGTGATAGCTGTTAAGACTGAGAAAAACAGCGTATTTTAATACAAAATCAGACAAAGGCCTTCTGGGACCTGGCATCTAACCTACCACAAAGTAGGTGGAAACTAGTATTGTTAGCTGCCATCAGCATTTATGTAAAAATGATTTGTATTAGTGTGTGTGTGTGTGTGTGTGTGTGTGTGTGTGTGTGTACACGCAAGTGTGCACACACACGTGTTCGCGCGTTATATTTATCAGCTTGGGGAGCAGAGAGCTATGTTTGCTTTTTTTAATTGGCTGACTTCCCATCTTTTTCTGTTTTCTTCCAATGTGGAGTTATCCACTCTTTCTAATTAAAAAAACACACACAAAACGACTCACTACGTCTTCGGGCCTTTGGGGGAGTAGCTGTGTGGTGGTCACCTTAGTTCTCAGCTGGAGCTATTTCTGACGATGGTCTCTGCTTAGCATTTTTTTTTTTTGGTGGGTTAAACTTTTATTATTTATTTATTTATTTTATTGTTAGTTTCAGGTGTACAGAACAATGCAATAGTTATCCTTTTTACCCTTCACACAGAAACAACCCTCCTCCCCCATCTACTGCCCTCCCACACCCAATATCATGCTTATCAATTACAATTCCATTGACTCCATTCCCACTCTCTACTCCACATCACGTGACTATATGTATATATAATTATAGTTGACATACATTATTATTCAACATCAGCTTCAGAAATACAGTGCGGTGGTCAGGCCTCTACGCCGACTATGAAGTGGTCTCCCTAACAAGACATGAGTCCATCTGGCCCCCTAAAAAATATTTACAA
>NW_017731353.1:1556029-1570764 GCF_001890085.2 Hipposideros armiger
AATATTTACAACATTATTGATTATATTCCCCAGACTGTCTTTTCTATCCCTGAGGCCATATTGTAGTTACCAATTTGTATTGTCTCATCCCTTCGCCTTCTCCTTCATCCCTACCCCCTCCCAACTAGCAACCCTCAGTTTTTCCTCTGTGTCTCTGTTTGCTTAGCTTTGATCTGGAGTGGTACAGACATTTGGATCTTTAGTCTTTGTCCTGAGGATGGAGGAGGGCAGCCCAACCTGCCGTGAGCCCCGAACCCTGAACCTGGTGCACGCCGGGAGGCTGGGATGCTGATTGTAGGGGGCCGGGGTAGGGAGCTCTTCAGAGGCACCAAGAGGGGCAGACCAAGACATTTCCCCAGGGCTCTGCCGTTTGGAACGTACCTCATCCAAGGCATATCTGGTTTCAGGTTGTGACAAGACATTAAGGTGGAGATGTTTTGCTTTCAAGAGTTTAGCTTGGAGCAGTGGTTCTCAGTTGTGGCTGCCCCACAGAGCCACCTGGGCAGCTTTTGAAACGTGGGGTGCCCAGACTCCACCCTAGGCCATTGCATCTGAATCTCTGGGCCAGGGTCCAGAACCCAGTCAGCCTTATTTTGTAAAAGTTTACCAGGTGACTCTGATGCAGAGAGGATTAAGAAGTAATTGCTCTGAGGTTTCTGGAGAAACCCCAAACTTGAATGCCTTGGATCGGTGATATGTGAACTAAAAATGGAAGTGCTCACTCCCTGTTGTCACTATCAAAATTGTGGTTAAAAGGAGCACCCGGGGAGCTGCCCTAGCTTTTTTGCTGTTTCGTTTCTGTTAGATTGAAAACCAGAATTTTCCTCCTTGAAGATGCCTGCCACAATGTGGCCGGACCACCCCAGAGTTGGAAGGATATGAATAAGGGACAATTGTAAGTTTCCTGGAGATGAGACTTTCCAGGAAGCAGAGGCCAGCATCTGAGAGCAAGATGGGCACGGCGAGTAGCCTGGGCTCCCAGCAGATCAGAGAAACTGTGGACGGTGCCTCTTCAGCCCTGGCTATGCATCCGAATCCTTGGGGAGCTCTGTAAAAAAAATACAGGTGCCTGGGCTCAGTCCTCCAAGAGTCTGAGGAATCTGCATTTTAGTCAGCTGTAGTTACTATTCTTTTGGATGCATAAATTGTCCTGTCTTTAACCAGTGGGAGCCCTTTCATGTCATTTCCCATATCCTTTTAACATGATCCCATTCTTTTTTGATGGCCTCCTTGCTCTTTGGCACAGCAGATATACCAATGTTATGGTGTACGTTTCCTACTGAAGACCTGGAATCAGGCATTCCTTCAGGGGTGCTGGTTTCTTTCAGTGGAGAGGAACATTTAGAAACCACAGTCTTGGTGAGAGGATATTCACTGCTACTGAGCAGCCATTATTTTTAGGCTTTTTGGTGGACAGGACTAGGAAATACTAATTTTTTAAAAGGAAAAGCCATGAGTTCATAATTAGGGGAGGTGGTGTTACTTCTCCACAACTCTTGCTTCCCTCCTCATCCTTGTCATAGCTTCCCTGTGGGTGGTGTCCGTTTCCCCACCATGTAGACTTTGGGCTTGGCCTTGTGACTTAGGCACAAATGATAGTATATGCAAGTGGTGAGCCGGAAGGAGGCATGACCAGCTTCCACCAGTCCTCTTGGAACTTCCACTCTCCATGATGTACTGGCAGCTATTGCTCATTTGGCCTGAATCCCAAATTGAGGACATTGTAGATGAACTGAGCTTAATCCAAAGCCCGAGTTCCAGCCCAACCTGGCCCAGCCCAAGGGAACCCAGCAGAGGTCAGCTGAAGTGCAGTCTCTCTACAGACCTATGAACACCAAGTAAACATTGTTGCCGTAAGCCTCTGAGATATGAGGGGTGTTTGTTACAGCACATCATCTTGTAGAAACTGACCAACATGCTATTGACCTTTCCAATTCAAATCTAACATTACAGCGTGGTTAGCTTAATTCCCCTGACGTTTATATGTTGTCTTGGACACTGACAATTTTGGTTCCTAACAACATTAAGTAATTATTCCATCATATATAAAAATAGTTTTAAAATACCAATATCAATATTACTATTCACCGGCAGACTGCTGCTACATACAGCTCAACATTTCTTTGCAGTTCTGTTTGTCTTTAGTTCCTTTTCTTATCTTCTCTCCCTCCACTCCTACCACTTACACACCCAGGGGGCCTTCCCTGCAAAGGTCTTCGGGTGTACCAGGGCAGAAAGGGAGGGTTACATGCACTGGTCCTGGAGGTCTGCCTCCTGAGAGAGCCTGCGGTAATCCCAGTGCCTGGAACATGGTAGATACTTGATAAACATTTGTTGAATGAGAGGAGCTTTGCTGTAGCAGGACGTTATCCGGCTGTGTGTAGGCACATTGCCAGGGGGTGTGTGTGGGAGGGTGGGGGGTACCAATTAAGGGACCATTACTACCAGGGTGCCTGTTTTGCGGCGTAACCACTTCCCCCAAAGCCAGGGTTTTGCCTGGTGAGTGCAGCCTTTGAAGATGTAAATTTCCAAATGCTGCTCATAACTCAGGGTAGAGCTGTGGCTTCTGTTCGTCTGCAAGGGGGACAGGAGCATCATCCGGGGCTGAGAGGAAGCCAGGCAGACGGTGAGTTAAGGATTGGCAGAGAGCGAGGAAAATGGAAGTTAGCAAGCACGGAGCCATGACTGCCCTGTTCCCTGGTGACTCTAACAAGTGAAAATTTTATCAAAAATTGGCGAGCTAAGGCAGATACAACTTTGCAGCATAATAGCTCACAGCTGTGTTTAACTTATAAGCCGTGGCCTAGAACCCCATCACCACGGCGGTGGATTGGGTTGCAGGGGCTGGGTGGATTCCTGGTGGCCGGGCTTGGGGTGAGGGCTGCATCGTGAAGGACAGCTTTCTGAGGGGCCCCAGTGGCAGCGGCCTTGTGAGAAGCTATGTTGTCAGGGTGGCATCTTGTCCCCACCAGCATTCCCTACCAGATAAATCCGTCATGGTATCCGACTCCCAGCCTATGGAGCCGAAAGCTCAACAGTTTCTCAGAAGCCAGTTTAAATGTCAGAACTGTTTTTGTCATTAGTTTTAGTGTGGAGCAGCATCAAGGGGGAACTGCTGTTCTTAGAATGTGCTGCACATGAGCACGGTGTGTACTGTACTCAACCAGGGCTCTAGCCAAGCTGAGCCGCTGGGCCCACGAACCCTGCACTGTGTGCCTGAGCACGGACTCGATCTGATGAAGCTGGGATGGAGTCCCGGCTTCCCCTGCCTAGCCTGGGCTTTGGACAGGTTACTACTCATGCTCTTTACGCTTCAGTTTCCTCTGGTGTAAAAGTGGGGAAATCATCGTTTTCCCCCTGCAGTGGGCGCGTGAGAACTGAGTTCAGTGCCTGCCTGCGTAAGTCCCCTCGTAACCTTCGGCTGTGGTTTCTCATCAGTGCAAGTTTGAATAGGCTGTGTATTATAACACGAGCTTCTGCTCAACAGACCGTTCAGCCATGTCTGTGTGGGAGCCAGTGGCTCCGAGGAGGCAATGCTTTGAGAGGCAGTGGCTGAGAGTGCGATACTTGGAACCCTTTAGGCCTGAGCTCACATCCTGGTCCCCTGGATGGCGGGAGGCTGGGGCCTCGTGAAGACTTCTACGGCGCCCTGAGGGCCCTGAGCAGGGAGACTCACTCTGCCTTGGGCTCAGCGCATGGAGCCTTGAAGGCTAAAAGGGAGTGTATCGTATGGGTGATCTGGGGGATGGGGCGGGAGTTGGGGAGGGCATTTCAGGCAAGTGAATAACTCATTGAAAAGGCAGAGAATCTATTAAGCAAAACTGAAAACTCCATTTGGTGCCTGGTTTCTGGGGAGAAGAAAAGGTGAGCCTGCCGTTCTCTTTGTTCTGTGCTCCTCACAGGCATCCCTGCCAGGGATGGTGGCATCGGAGGGGCTTGCCCCACGTCATGTATCATTCTCTTCTGATTGGCCCTGGCCCTGAGGGCATGCAGGGTCACAGAGTCGCGCGGATGGGTGTCTAGTGGGCCCAAGCACGAGGCAGGCGAACTGCAGTGGGTACCACATTCAGTGAGGTGGAAAGCTTCTCTATGTGCTTGATTTTCTGTCTTCTTGCTGCCCCTGCCGGCATTGCTCCATCCCCACTGCCAGATTTCCCAGTGGCGAGACCGACCTTCACTCCTTCATCAGTTCACTGTGCCACATGCCAGAGAGACAAAGACAAAGGGGACACTGGCACAATCCAGCGAGAGAGAGGGCCAAAATGCAAAGATAGTAGGCAAGAAGTGTTTGCGGTTGTGGGCGTCAGGAGAGTGTGGGGAGTAGGGATGGGCCGGAGGCAGGCCTTTAACTTGCTAGCCCTGAGGATCACTGGGGAGCAATAGGACAGATTTGTGTTTTAGGAAGTTCATTCTAACCTGAGGCAGCACCGACTAGAGTCAGGGAGACTGGTTAGCAGACGTTTCAGAAGTCTGTGTGAGGCAGGGTGGTAGTAACGGAGAGGAGGGGGCCTGGTGCGGGACTGGTTCTGAGGCTGCCCTGGCGGCCGAGGCAAGAAGAAACAGGAGAGAGCAGTGGGCTGTGCATTTGGGGAGCAGAAGGAAGAGCAGAACACAGAGAAAGTGGCCCCAGGGATAGGAGGAGGCCCAGGGAGCCCATATCCTGGGAGTCAGGCAGGGTGGTCAGCAGTGTTTTGCCTGGGGAGAGGGCTGATGGCCTGGAAAACTCAAGAATGGCCGAGGGACCAAAAATCAAGCAGGGGGCAGTGCAGAGATTCGGTTAGGAGTAGGGACACCAGAGGGAGGCCAGGAGGTCATAGAGGGAGAAGGGTTTCTGAGTTCAGGGTTCTGGAGGTGGGGGAGCTCTGGTGACTGTGTCTGAAGGGTTGGGTGGCTGAGGAGGAGGGGAGATACAGGTCTTTCTGGGAGGAGGTAGAAGTATGGTGTGACCCAGGGGTGAGAAGGCACGTCACCCAGTTAGTGACATCCCTGGAGACAACAGCAGGAGAATGAATGGGAGGAGGGAAGAACCTGAGCCAGTGCCAAAGGCAAGAGCACGCCCTGGGGTTGCAAGCTGACAGCAATGTGAAGGGAGACAGAGGCGCCAGGAGACAGCGTGAGGTCCCTGAGAAGAAAGCTAGACTGTGAGGGTGTCCCCAGTACCTGCCGCTTGGGACAAGGCACAGGCCAGGTGCTCAGTGTTAGTGGGAGGCAGGCAGGGGTGGTCTGGGTGTATGTGCCATCCTCTGCCCTCCTCCTTACTGTGGCCCTGGAGGGAATCTGGTATTTAAAGGAACAGACAGACTCAGTTAGAATGAGGAGGTGGGAGCAGCATTGACAAGCATGTTGGAACATTTTCTTGCTAGAACTCATGTCCCTGGGGGGCACTTACTCTAGGGAGGTTGGGTTTCACCCTTCCCAGCATCAGAGCGTGGCTTGACCAACACCGGCTGGTTTGCAGAAGGTCTGCCCTGCAGGAGTGGAAGGCTCCCCTCCTACACAGTTTCCTCTGGGCCACATGACACGTTGCAGCGCAGGAAAACACTGCCTGTGGGTTCAGGAACCCGACCCTCTGGCCTTTTGTCTGGATACCGGTTGCCTGTGCTGAAGAGGCGGGCATTCCAGAAGGCCGAGGTCAGTGTTGGATGCCGGACAAACCCTGTGTGTCTTGCTGCTCCTAGGAATCAGTGTTGGGCCCTGGGAGAAGGGAAGAGCATTGCCAGAGGAGATCGGTTTCGCTGACATCATTGAAACCCCTCTCAGGTCACATGCTAGGCGGTTTTCTTAGACCATTTCCCTCCGCTGCCCCAGCCTGGCCTAAGTCTCTGCCACCTCTCCTCCCATCACGTCTCCCCGTGGTCAGCCCCACCCCCAACCTTCTCTCTGTATCCTAAAACCAAAGTGACCACTTCCCGGTCCTGCCTTGCGAGGGTCCCAGCTTCTCTGAGGATGCAGAGAGGCCTTCTTTACTCAGCAGGCCCCACTCTGCAGGGTGGACCGGGTGCAGCCATCCCAGCCTCCAGGCCCACAGCCTCCCTCTTGTCCCATCTCAGCGCCCTCTGTGTACTGTGTCACCACCCAGAATGCGCTTCCTGTCCTTTCACAGCCGACCCCTCTTCATCCCTCAGGAGGTGGAGTGAGCAGCTGAGAGCTCCAGGGTAGGGCAGGTTCCCCTCCTGTTCCCTCCCACCACAGCACCTCCTACTTCATGTATAGTGCTTTGCGCCATCCTGCTGAAATGTCATGACTTCTGAAAGTTTGAGTAATGAGTTGTGCAAGTGTGCCTCCCCCCTGGATTGTAGATTCCGTGGCCACAGGGATCACGACAGTACTGTTCACCCCGCCTCCTGTGACCCAGTACAGTGCCTGATGTTATATGTGTTCAGTACATTTAGGATGCAGTGGTAGTAATAATAATATCATCCCATTGAATCCTCTGGACTTCTACGGTCTACTGCCTGCCTTTGTTTACAAAACTGAATTAGGTAGTGGGGGTGGCCCAGGTGCCCTGCAGCTGGGCCCAGGCGTGGGTGGGCGACACTCACGGATGTTCTCCGGCAGCTGTCTCTCATGTGTTGTTCTTCTGAGTGTGTATTTGTTATTTGCTTCTCATTTCCTAGTAATTGCCATGTCCATTGCAAGGATTTTTCGTGACAATGGGAACAACGTGGAAAAGGGCTTCCCCCAGCTTCATTCATGATGGAGACAGCCTGGAGTCCCTCTCTGGGCGGAGGGTGAGGAGAGCCTTCTGGGGCAGGAGACATAGGCCAGCAGTGCATACAATCCAAAGAAACCAACTTTGTAACTTCCAGACCCGTTTTTTCTTCCTTCTTGAGAGTGACTATGACATTAGTTCTGGTTAGAAACCAAATTTCCTTTTAGATGACTTAATAACACAAAACAGAACCTGTGGTGAACAGCTGTTTTTATCCATGGGGACTTGGCGCCTGGTTGTGATTTCGTCTGCTAGGAAAACAGGGTTCGTTTGGACTCTTGTTGGAGGAGCAACTGCGTGTTTCCAGGCAGTTTGGTGTGACGGGAGGGTCGTCAGCTTCGGAGGCTGGAAGGTCTGCATTTCAAACTTGGCTTTGCTGCTCTCGAGCTGTGTGATCCTGGCACGTTCCTTCACCTCCCAGTGCCTCCATCCCTTATCTGGAAAACGGAAATGATACCATCTCATGCTGTTCTGATGGTTAAAGGAGATTGCAGAGGCACATGGCCTGGCACACGGCAGAAATTCACAAGTTATTGCTTCTCTTTTGAGGGAAGTCAAGGATGTAATAGGAAAACCAATGGTAGTGCTATTAAGTTTCGAAGGGCCCTGGGCCCACAGCATGTAAAGCTCTCCAAGGAAGACCTTTTCTGTCACTGCTGTGTCCCTTACTCCAACCAGTGTCTGGCACATTATAAGATTAGTGCTTGTCAATACTTGTTGAATGAATGCGAGGCCGATAGAAAAACATTTCTTTCTGTATGGCCCAAAGCTTAAGAGCTTGGGCTCTGGAGTGAGAAGGACTAGGTTTGTATCTGTGTGACCATGCTCAAGTCACTAAACAGCCAGGTCTCAGCTTCAGTATCTGGAAAAGGAGATGATACTATGGCTATGGATGGAAAAGGGGCCACAGGTTACACCTGACATGCTCAGGAGACTGAACATAACCACATAAGATGGTCTGAACATAAAAATTGCTAACTAAAAGCGAGTCGTGGCCATGGAGAGAAGGTCCAAGATGGTGGATTAGTGCTAGCATCCACTAAAAAAAAAACCCCAAAACAAAAACTCGCAGCCAACCAAACAAAACAACACATAGCCACTTCAAAGAATATTAAAGGATGGGTCATAATTGAAAAAAAAAAGTAGAAGAAGAAGAAGGAGGGGGAGGGGGAGGAGGAAGAGGAGGAGGAAGAGGAAGAGGAAGAGGAAGAAGAAGAAGAAGTAGTCATGGCCTTTGGGTAGAGCCCTCATTATGGGGACTAGTGCCCTTGTAAGAGAGACCCCAGGGAGCCAGCTCATTTCTACTCTCATGTGAGCACAGTGAAAAGTCACTGTGTACGAACCAGGGCATGAATGGGCCCTGAGCAGACACTTCATCTACCAGCATCTTAACTTTGGTCTTCCCAGCCTCCAGAACTGTGACAAATAAATTTCTGTTGTTTATAAACCACTACATTTATGGCATTTTTATTATTGTAGCCTGGACGGACTAAGATCTCTTTCATCCTGTGACTTTCATCCTGTCTGTATCTTTATTTTCAAAGTGGGTTTGTTGTAGGCACCTTATAGTTGAGTCCTCTATTTTTATTCAGTCTGACAAACTGCCTTTTAATTGAGGCATTTATATTTAATGTGATTGTTGATATTGGTTGGATTTAAATCTAGCCTTTGTTCCCCTTTTCTTTTTTTGGGGGGGAATTGGGGGATGGGAACAGTGCTGGGGAGCTGGGGGAAGGGGAGCAGACAAGTGGCTGTCCTTTTTTTCTTCAGTCTAGTTGTGGAGGACGTTGCTTCACTGGCCCAAGTTGGCACCATCATTGTGCTCTTCTCGGGCGAGGCAGATCAGTCACCGGCTTCTGGACGGCCGCTCACGCTGGCTGCTGGCTACGCACCGTAGCCCTTGGCAACCCACTGCAGCAGGGGCTGCAGCCTATGTAGCCAGCGACTCACGGCAGCCCAGCTCCAGGTTGAGCTGTTGTTCAGCATCATAGCTGTGGAGGACAGTGTCACTGGCCCTCATATGTGGGATCCGAACCGGGGCTCTCTGGTGTCCCAAGCCAGCTCTTAACCCACGTGCCACTCAGCCAGCCCCGCTCCCCTTTTCTGCTTCTGACTTCTTTTTAAGTAATGGAGCCTATTTCATGATTTCATTTTATTTCCTTTATTGGATAACTAGCTACAATTTCTTTTAGTGGTTGGTTTAGGGCTTATAGCATACATCTTTAACATACCACAGCCTACTTTCAAGTGATAATATTCCATTTCATGTATAAGAACTTTGTAACAGTGTACTTCTATGTACCTCTCTCCTCTTTTTTGTAGTATTGTTATTATACATTTTACTTCTGTATTTGTAATAATCTCTACAAGACATTGTTTACTGCACTCTCATTAAATAATTATCTGTTAAAGTCAATTATCTTTTAAAAGAGATTTTCAAAAGTACATAAAGTGCACAAATCTTAAGGGTACAACTCGTTGCATTTTTACAAAGTAAGCCAGTCATGTAACTGCCCCTGGATCAAGATACCAACACCTGAGAAGCCTACCTCATGGCCCCTGTAAGCCGTTATCTACCCTCAAGTGGAATCACTATTCTCCCTTCTGTCAGTATTGGTAATTTTATCTATTTTTGAACTTTATATAAATGGAATCATATTCTATATACTTTTTGTCTATTTTTACTTAACATTATATGCACAAGATTTGTAATGTTTTTGTGTGTAGCAGGAGTTTTATCCATTTTCATTTCTGCATAGTATTGCACTCATTGTATGAATAGACCATATTTCATTTATCCTTTCCAATGTTGATGGATATTTTGGTTTCCATTGTAAGGTTATTGTCAATAATAGTGCTACAGACATCCTTGCACCTCCTTTGTTGGACATAAACACTCACTTCTCTGGAGCATAATATCCAGGAGTGGAATTGCTTGGTCAGAAGGAATGTGTGTGTTCAGCGTAATAGCGTTACTGCCATACCGTTTCCCACAGGATGGAACCAGTGTCCGTTCCTCTCAGTGGGCTGTGAGGGTTTCAGTTGCCCCTCATCTTTTCCAACACATGGTATTGTCAGAGGACAAAACAACAGTGAACATAGAGTCACCCCAATGCATTTCCCTTGTTGCTGGGGTCTTGGACCCTCCAATCCTGGCTGCTTTGGCTACTCTCTGATATCTTCAAAGAACCAGATTTTGTTGTTACTTTATCCAATTTTTATAGTTAATCCAATACTAGTTACTTTGTCATAGACAGAATCAAAAGCCTCCTTTAGTTTGAAAAAATTCTTTATTTTGAAAACTGTCTTCTGTGGAAAAAAATTATCTTTCTCAGATTATGTTAAGGTATCATTCTACTCCAAAAGCATGTAGGTTAGCACAAGATATTACTACATACATTTGGGTAATGACAGTTTCATTGTTACTGTGTTGTGTTGTCTCATATTCTCATATTTTCCCTTTGAAAGGAATTTATGAAAGTGTACCTTACCTTTATCATTGTGTACATCTCTTTGTGTTTACACTGATCTTAACATAAGTCAGAAAACATCAGATGAAAAGAGTGCAATGAAGCATACATAATCGCTGGCCTGCCTTTTGTAACCAGACATTTAGGCTGCAATGAGACTGCAGCTTAAATGTGCTACTGAGAACATGATGCCTGAGAGGGGGAAGGGTCACCCACGTCCCAAAGATTCACAGGGGAGAACAAAGCTTCACTTGGAAAGGCTGGTAATTTCCCCAAGCCTGGACTGACCCCAACACAAAAGCCTTGTTTTGAAATACCCTTTGAAAGTGCTTATTGCATTGCCAAGCAAGAGAAGTCACCCTGACTGGAGAGAACTTGGTGAAGCCACACCACTTGGACCTTACTGAGCTCAGTTGTGGCTCAGAGCAGAGGAAGGAGATGAAAGCAGTTCCTGGGTCAAATGGTGTCCTTTCTAGAATAGCTGAGCCATCTGCTGGTATTTTGAAGTAGGTCATGGAAAGAATCAGCTGCTGTGCCATTTCTTCTGAAATTGCTTGTACAAACTGCTCATGATGGTCTCGGTGCAGCCAGCTCCTGTGGGTATCTATTACCTGCATGCTGTCAATATCGAGGAATAATGCTTATGGGAAACTTCCAAGTCTTCAAAATTGCAAACAGTTTCTTTGCCAAGCTAAATTTTGACTGAAAGGGATGTCAGGGATCTCTGTGTACAGATGAAGCATCTGCTTTGTCTGGCAACACACCTGGTTCTGGAGCTTCGATGAAGCAAAAAGGCCAGCCTGCACTGGGGCTGGGACTTTCCGTGCCAACGTGCACTGCTGTCAAAGACTGCAATGGTGCTGAAAGCCTGCAATTTCATCGGAGCTGGGGCCTGGAGTTCCCACCTTCTCAGGAGGTTTTGCTGTGAAATGGAGCAGAACGTAAAGCTGCTTCGACTATCCAGAAGTTGACTGGCTCTCTAAAGGACAAGTCTTGAAGTACTTGACTGAACTTCAGATTGAAGTTTTACTTTTTTTTTTCTTTGAAAGTAAAGGAAAACACACAAAACAGAGAAAGAGGAATTCATTTATGACTTGGCTTACTTACTAGATATTTTTGGCCATGTGAATGACGTAAATCTTTCATTTCACCATTATAGATGTTTCCGGAAAATGGGCAGTTTTGGCCATGCTGCTCCTAGACAGGAGACTGGGCTGGACAAATCTGTCAAGTTTCTACCTTGGAAGAAATGTCTGTACAGCCTGGGAGCGGCAGAAGCATGCTGAGGCTTCAGCAGCAGAAATCTGGAGATAACCTGGCAGCACTATCCCTCTCTGTGGAAGGCTGCTTCTGCTCAGCAAAACACACAGAGGGAGTACGGAGTCACAGTCCCTCCTTGGGGACAGCCATCAGTGAAGGAGACCTTGTCATTGCTTTCCTCAGTGGCTTGAACAGAAAATGATGTGGTGTAGAGTCAGCTGAAAAACTCTTGTTGGAGAATGGTGCTGGTCCTTGACAACTGACACTTGCTGACTCGCCTGAGGAGGCTCTTGGAGTGATGATGTCGAGTGCCACCGCCTTCCTTGGGAGTCAAGGTGTTCAGCATCTGTTGGTAACCAAAAAAATCAAGTTGATTGAATGTCAAGGTATCACGTGTCAGGGAGCATCGTCTGTATTGGATGTCAAGGAGTGTTTCACAATTTCAGCTTTGTATTCAATAATTATAATAATTTTAAGTTTATTGAATGCTTCTGTGTCCGTCACTAATAATTTTACATGAATTGAATCACTGAACATCCATAACATCGTCTAAGGGAGGCCCTTTTATTATCCTCATTTTCAAATGAGAAGACTGAGGCCAGAGGATTAATTGATCTGCCCAGAGTCATGGGGCTGGGAAGTGGCAGAGCCAGATTCGAACTCAGGTGGTCTGGCTCGAGGGGCCACATGCCAACCCCGGCACTGCCCCTCTTGTGCCAGACTGCAGCAGGCTCCTCACCATCATTCATGTTGCTCTTATTGACATAGCCTGGATTTCTTTTGATTATTTTCAAGAAGTTGGTATTAATGTGTTGTTGTTTTTTTGCTTGAAAAATAAGAGAGAAATAATCTCTGAAAAGATTTTTTTCATTTGATTTAATGTCAAGATAAATTGTGTACCAAATTTCACGTAATTTGTTTATGCACATTGTACTGGGGAGGGAGCCAATAGCTTTCACTAGGTTCCAAAGGACCCTGAAACTTAAGGGCAGGGACCTAGTGTGTCTGCCTTTCAAATGCTTGGCATGGTGCTGGGCACGGAATATTTGTTCAGTAAATTTTCATTGACTCACTGAAGAAAAAGTGAGTGTGCTTAAAGAATTGAACTTAACCACTATCTTGATTTTCCAAATCACTTTACTTCTTGCTAGTTGATATAGAGTGTCACTCATTCAATCCACAATTAGTTATTCAACATCAGCTGTGGTCAGGTACTTAGGGGTTGGACATACAGCGGCGAACACATTAGATTCTAGGGACGATCCTACAGCCTAGGGAGGGAAGCCAATTTGACAAGCATGTCAATAAAGAAGAGTAAGGACTGCTGTCAGGAGCATTACATGTGCACGTAGGAGCATCCGTGAGGTCTGGGGTAGTGGCGGGGTCTTAGGAAAGCTTGTCTGCACAAACGGACTCGAAGCCAAGACCCAAGGAATGAGGTAGAGTTGGTCAGGTGAAGGGGAAGGGAAGGAATATTTCCAGCCGAGGGAGCAGCGTGTACCAAGGCCTTAGGTGAGAGAGCGAGACAGGGAGGACAAGGATTGAAAGCGATGTTCCTCATGGCTGGGTCACGTGCAGAGAGGCCGGGCACCTGGGTGGCGGGTGGAGGAAGGCAGATGATGGAGGTGCAGTGGGGCACTTGGAGAATTTGGGTTTGCGTATGCTGAGTTTGAGGTGCCTGTGGGACACCTACAGGAGATGCCCAGTGCCAGAAGCATGACTTTGCAAGTAGAATACTTCTTTTCCAGAAGGTTTAAATCGGGCCATTCTGTGGAAAGAATCTGCATGCCTTCTGGCATTTCCAGGTTCTCAGGCGCGGATGGTCCTGGCCCTGTCTATAGGGGGACCCCTGGGCTTGTGAAGGGGTCTCGGGGGCTGACACCACTAAACACTCGTTAGTGGCCAAAATGTCCCTGGAAGTTGGGACACTTCTGGGACTCGGAAAAACAAAACACCTGAAGGGGCAGCCTTGAGAGAAGTGGCCCCAGTGATAACCAGAGTAGCTGGGACGGGTGACACTGCCAGAAGAGACGCATCTTGGATAGGATCTCTGGTTGCCTAGAACCCTCCAGAAAGGAAGAGGAAGAGGAAGAGTCAGGGCTCAAGCACCTTATCTTTGGGGAAATTGTGTGACATATGGGTTAATAGTGTGAGTTACGGTTCAGACAGAGCTGAATTTGAGGTCCGGCTCTGAGACACTAACTGGGTGAGTTTGGGCGGGTTCCTTAACATCTCCAATCTTTATTATCTCATCTGTGAAATAGTGATGACAGTAGTACCTACTTCATAGGGTTATTGGGAGGACTTAACACTCTGGCTAGAACATAAGCAGTGCTCAGCAGATGGCGGCTGCTGCTGTTCCTTCTCTTCCTCTGTTATCATCACTCACATGTCTCTCTGAGATGGATGTAAACTGGTCTTCATTGAATCTTAAATCCCAGCCCGATGGATTTAGGGACACCAGGGCTTTCTCTCCAGATCCATGCAAGCCCTGAGGCTTCCTTCTGTCACATGCACCGTTGTTACACTGTACCACGTCATAGGGGAACACCTTGCAAGTTCTTCCTGAAAACCCTGCCATACAGAGTGCCAGGGAGCCACGGAGAGTTCATGGAAAGGGGGGAACCTTGGGAGTCACGTTAACAGCTGTATCGGGCGCTGTAGTCATCACTATTTCTCAAATACCTGTTGTATGTGCCGTCAGTGTGGACGGACCCCTCAGCTGAGCCCAGCCTCTTCCAGCTTTTCCAGCTCTTTGTACCCCCGTCAGGGCCACCCATCCCCCTTCACTGTGCAGAACACCTAACAGGTATTCCACCTGACAGGATCACCTCCATTGAGGATTTGGTGGTGGGGGTGGGGGAAGAAGGCCCATTTCATTATTCTCTTTATTGATGGTCACAAATGCTTCTTTGCTCTTGGCCCTGGTGAAAGAAGAGTTGGCCGGCTAAATCTACTAAGAGGGTGGAGTTCAGAGCATGATTTTGGGGTGTGGCAAAAATTGACCTTGGCTGAAACCTTGGGCTTGCCATCTGCTGCTGTGTAGCCTCATGTAATTCGCTTCATTTCTCTGAGTACCTGAACCTCAGAGTCCAGGCTGGCTTTCCCTTCTTGAAAGTTCTGTGGCCTGGAGCAGATGTTCTCCAGGGTGCCTGTGGAATGAGCTACTGTCTTGTTTTTGTTTGTTTTTAAGATTTTATTGGGGAATTGGGGGGATGGGAACAGTGCTGGGGAATTGGGGAAGGGGAACAGACAAGTTGCTGTCCTTTTGTTCTTCAGTCTAGTTGTGGAGG
>NW_017731353.1:1573839-1578747 GCF_001890085.2 Hipposideros armiger
TACTGTTTAATAGCATTTTGCATGCCAAGATTTAGTCTGGATGTCAGAGCATAAAAATGGGTTTGTGTGTAATGGGAAAATTAACAGGCAGCCCCACCCCCACCCCCGCCTCCTTCACAGAGTGGTCCTGGCAGCCCCTTCCTGCCTGTAAATACTTGGGGTTGCCTCATTGGCATGTCAGCACAGGGAGAAGCAGCCAGATGATTTTATGATCCATAAATGCAAGCACCAGACGTGCTCCGAAATTCATTAGTGTTTGCTTGTCATTACAAATAGCCATGTTGTTTGCCCTCCGACTAGACTGGCAGACAGGCAGGGCCCAACCAGGGCGCGGAGGGATCTGAAGGCCTGGCTATCTTGGGAAGTGAGAGTTTAAAGCAAACTTTTAATTTATGGCTAGAGATGATTTCTTTCTCTTGAGTGTAGGTCTTGAAAATTTGAATCTTTAAATGTAGATCAGTTTTTTCTTCAGTGCAAAATATGAGGTTCTTGGAAAAAACCTACTCATAAAACCTACCCATAAAAAGGGTTGTGATCCCCCACCCCCATCCCGTCTCCCCGCCCACTGCATTGTGGATAAACTTTTTGAAGAGGGCAAGCCCCTCAGAATGTTGTTCCCAGACACTGCCCTCTGCAGCGGGATTTGCCCCTGTCTCCCCGGCCTTGTCCCGCTTTGCAGAGCATAACCCCTGCTCCTTGGCCGCCCCGCCCTCCTCTTGGACTGGAGCACTCAGTGCTCAGACCGTGCCAGCCTCTGCCTGCCTCCCCACACGGTCCATTTCAGATCCCGCGAGGTGATTGTGAGGCTTTGGGAGGCTCTCAGCTGCTGCGCTGTGATGTGGACGTGGGGAGAGCAGGGCTGAGCAGTCTCAGCTGCATATATGCTGAAGTCAAGGTTTAGGCAGTCCTTGAAGTCTGAGTGGCATCTGGAGGAGGGCTGATGTGCAAGGGGGGCAGATGTCTGAGGTCTCTGAGTGACGTTGTACATGTCAGTATAATTAGAGGAGATATTTTTCCAAATGATCTTCAGATGGCTTGCTTAGGCATTCCCGGGGCCTGCTTGGGACAGTGGCTTCCATGCTTATTATTCAGCCGTTCCACACATATTGAGTGTGTGCGAGGTTCCCGCCTGGTGTTTCAGCAACTCACAGATGAGTCTCTGGTCTAATGGGAAATGTAAGAAATTTATGTAAATAATTACCAGGGCCACACTGAAGGGGGACAGACTAAACGCCATCCGGGAGGGGAGCCAGTAGTTCTAGCCGGGGGCAATGGGCAAAGCTTTCTGGATGGTCCAGTTTGCTCATGGCCTGGAAGACTGGGATGATCCGGACATGAGAAAGGGCGTTCTAGGTAGAGGGAACAGCTTGAACACAGGTAAGGCAATTGGGAAGAAAGTGGCTATATACAGGGACCAGGAAGCAGATTAGTTTGGCTAGAGCAGGGGTCGGCAAACTTTTGAGACAGAAGAGCCAATCCTGTCCCTCACACCAATTTAAAAATATTATTCAAGAGCCATAAATATGTTTTTACAAATAAGGAAAATTTAAAGTAATATTATAACAAGTAATAGTAGTATATCTATTAAAATAAGAAAAATTCACACAAAAAATTGCTCACATGTACATACCCAAGGAGCCACATGTGGCTCACGAGCCACAGTTTGCCGACCCCTGGTCTAGAGCAAGGGAGAGGTGAAGGGCATTGTGGAAAATTAGACTAGAGCGTGGAGTGGGCCATTGTGCAGGCTAAGAGTGCCATGTCCAGGGCGCTTGGGACTTGCTTCTCTAGACCAGTGGTTCTCAACCTTCCTAACGCCGTGACCCCTTAATACAGTTCCTCATGTTGTGGTGACCCCCAACCATAAAATNGGGAATTGGGGGGATGGGAACAGTGCTGGGGAATTGGGGAAGGGGAACAGACAAGTTGCTGTCCTTTTGTTCTTCAGTCTAGTTGTGGAGGATGTAGCTTCACTGGCCCACGTTGGTATTGTGATCATTGCGCTCTTCCCGGGTGAAGTAGATGGGTCGCCGGCCATTGGATGGCCGCTCACGGCAGCTCATGGCAGCTCACCCAGCTGCCAGTCACTCACAGTAGCTCACGGCAGCCCATTGCAGCCCCACTGCAGCCTACACTGTCGCCAGCCACTCACAGCAGCCCAGCTCCAGGTTGAGCTGTTGTTCAACATCTTAGTTGTAGAGGGCGCAGCTTACTGGTGCATGTGGGAATCGAACCAGCAGTCCTGTTGTTCAAAGCTTGCGTTCTTACCAACGGAGCCACTCGGCCAGCCCTGAGCTACTATCTTAACCTCCACCCTTTCCACTTCCCTGAAGGATTAGCCCACAACTCTGATTTTGTTGAAATTTAGCTGCTAACTTCTCTGGAAGGAAGCAGGAAGCAACTCTGCACATCAGGAATGTCAACAGATTCTGGAAGCTCTCAGAGTTGGAAGCCATGTCCTGGTCTATGGTTCTGGGCTCCTGACTCTCCCAAGGAGGTCCCTGGATTCCTGTTTGATTGGTTTCCCTGAGTGAGGGGCTTCCGAGCTTGGCTTCCACCAGCCCTCCCCCCTCCTCTTCCCTTCCTCGTCCTTTCCTTCATTGAGGCCACCCAGGCAGACGGGCTGTGAGAACAGCAGTGGAAGACCAGGTGAGTCAGGATGTTTTTAGTTTCAGATAACAGAAAACAGCTCAAACCAGCTTGACAAAAGGGGAATTTGCCAACAAAAAGGGGAATTTGCCATAAGCTTCAAGAGGTGTCGCATGGAAGCTGGAACTGGAGCAAGGCTGTAATCCGGGGATGGAAGCCTGGCCCTCCTTTCCTCTCTCACCTCTGTCCTTCCTCATGTCTCTTTCCCCAGCTTCCACTGGCTTCCTCTCACTCCCTGGTAGACAAGGGGGGCACAAGATGGCTTCCCAGCTTCCTGAGCCTGGAGGCCATTTGTTTTTTTTTCTCTCCCTTCCATCTAGATTCCAGATTTGCACACAGGGAGTTATTAAGAGGTATGATAAAAAAAAATACAGTGAATGTTTAAATTAAAAAATTCATTACAGTTTAAAAGATACATTGCCATTAATTCCCCTTGAAATACTCTCCCTCGCTTCGAACACACTTATCCCATCGTTCTTGCCACTTTCTGAAGCAGTTCTGGAAGTCCTCTTTCATGAGTGTCTTTAGTTGCGCTGTCGTGGCTGCCTTGATGTCCTGAATTGATTCAAAATGTTTACCTTTCATGGTCGTTTTGACTTTGGGGAAGAGCCCAAGTCACACGGTGCCAGAGCCGGTGAATAAGGTGGATGAGGACACACTGTAATGTTTTTATTTGACATCAATTGCCATACCAGAGCCTTTCCATTGTGATCACAAACTATGGTGAATGCTACTGCCGAGTGCCATCCAATGGAAAGGCAGGGATCTTCAACATGAGAAGTGGCATGTTGAACCTTAGTAACAGTGTATGTGACAAGTTTCAACTTGTTTGGTGCAGTCAGTTGGGTGTGAGCTACGGTTGAGAGAAGGTGTGTTTTAAAGTGTGCTGCTGTAAATCACCCTCCATCATGACAACGCTCTGTGTCACACATTGCTTCTGGTATGGCAATTTCTGTCAAATAAGAACATTATGGTGTGTCCTCATCCACCTTATTCACCGGATCTGGCACCGTGAGACTTTTGGCTCTTCCCCAAAGTCAAAATGATTCAGGACATCGAGGCAGCCACAACAGCGCAACTAAAGACACTCACGAAAGAGGACTTCCAGAACTGCTTCAGAAAGTGGCAAGAAGGATGGGATAAGTGTGTTTGAAGTGAAAGGGAGTATTTGAGGGGGATTAATGGCAATGTGTCTTTTACTATAATAATTTTTTTTATTTAAACATTCACCGTATTGTTTGATCGTACCTCATAATGGCCTAGTGGGTGTCAGGTTTATGTCATTCAAAGTGACTACCCCTGTGATGGGGTTGAGGACAAGGTGCAGTTCTCAGAGAAGTGGGAATGGTCAAGAGCTGGGCAGACACTCCCAAAATGCAAGTGATGGAGAGCCAGTGGCCTTCAGTGACTCCTAGTGCTAGTATGTCGTTTGCCTCTTGGGTACCTCTGACTCTGAGATCCCTATCTGCTCCAGTCAGTGCCTTTCGTGTTTAGATTGTGCAGGCTTCTGAACAGACTCCGAGAAGGTAGGGTGGGGGGACCTGGGAGGAGTTGGCTGAATGAGTGATTGCCCCCTGCAAATTAATGCCCCCAAATGTCCATGTCACACAGCCTTTATTTGCACATGGCTTAGGTCAGATGTGAGAACACTTGGCCATTAGAAAGTGAGCTTTACATATTTATTTAGGATTAAGAAAGATTCCCTGATGCGGGAGTTCATTCTGCATTTTAGCAACTCCTGCTATGGTCTCTTATGTGTGCCTCCTTGAGGGATGAAAGTCGGCCTCTGGAGGGCCCCAGATAGCCAGTGGAGGCTCCCGCAGACCTCCTCTCGGGTGGGGCGGAAGGAGTCCCAGGGCCACCTCGGTCCCTTCCGCCTGGCAGCATGGCCAGGAGGGGGCATTGCCTTGGCTGGGCAATGAGGGCGTCTGCCCTCGTGGCTGGGGATGTATGTGGAAGAACCCTTCCTCTAGACACTTAGAATTCAGTAGGGTGGATTAGACAAATTATATGTCTAACTGGAAAAATCAGACTGCATTTTAAATCCTTTATTTATAACTGGCTGATATTTAAAAAGCCATTTTGACTAGGTTTGT
This sequence comes from Hipposideros armiger, assembly GCF_001890085.2. Classification (NCBI taxonomy): domain Eukaryota; kingdom Metazoa; phylum Chordata; class Mammalia; order Chiroptera; family Hipposideridae; genus Hipposideros; species Hipposideros armiger. The sequence goes on from NW_017731353.1 coordinate 1,578,585, forward strand.
ACCTGTATGCAATTGAGACATTTAGGTTGATCCTCCCTCCCACCCCAAGATGTTTGAAAAAAAAATACTGTTTAATAGCATTTTGCATGCCAAGATTTAGTCTGGATGTCAGAGCATAAAAATGGGTTTGTGTGTAATGGGAAAATTAACAGGCAGCCCCCCC
>NW_017731353.1:1580620-1583429 GCF_001890085.2 Hipposideros armiger
ATTTTCGTTGCTACTCTATAACTGTAATTTTGCTACTGTTATGAATCGTAATATAAATATCTTTTTGTTTTCCAGTGGTCCTAGGTGACCCCTGTGAAAGGGTCGTTCGACCCCCAAAGGGGTCGCGACCCACAGGTTGAGAACCGCTGCTCTAGACCCTGGCAGAGCTGTGCTTCCTTCAAGAAGAGGAACAAGCAGCAGCCGGAGTCCTGCAGGCCCCATGGCCACAGCATGCCCCCAACCAAACCTCTGCTTCTTGCCCCAGAAGCCCTCTGTGGCCCCCACCCCCAGAACGGCACACCTGCCCACCCACTCAGGCCGGAAAAGCGCCTTGTGTCATCAGCCACTCCTCTCTGCGTTCTCCTAACCAGTCCCTGTACCCTGTCTCTCTTCCTTGCACCTCTCTCTGTCCCCAGTGCCACCTCCCAGCTCCGGCTGGCTCTCAACTCCTGCTCAATTTATATGCTTATCTTCCAGCAGGTGTGTCTACACCCACTTCTGCCCCATCCCACTCTGTCACCCACCCTGCAGTTTTCAAACCTCTGCCGGCATCCCTGAGTGTTCTGATGGTTTCCCCAGTGGCCCAACACTCAGCGCCAAGTCTTTAAGATGGGCGTGCAGTCCTCGCGAGCCCTGTCTTATCCCTTCGTCCTAGCCCTTCTTCTGGCCTTCCCCCCTCACCTCTATGCTTCACCTACTCTGGCCTCCTCGCAGGTCCTGGATCTGCTCCCACACCTGTGCACGCGCTGTCCTCTGCCTGGCATGCTTGCCCTCCGTGCCACTCCTCTCCCCATTTTTGGGCTCACTGCTAGCCCCCTGTGTCTTAGCTACACTCTCCTCACACTCTGAGCTTGTTCCTAGGCACTTAGTACCACGTTCATCTCCACTGGAAGGCACACCTTGTTCACGGCCCTCGTCCCCAAGCCTTGCCCAGCGCTTGGCATAGAGGAGGCACTCCGTGCAGACTGGCTGGGCAGACACAGAGCTGAGCAGCTGGCCGGGCCTCCAGCTGACACTGAAGCCGTGGTCCCACTCCTCTGACAAAAGGTGGTTTCACACCATCAGCAGCTAGTGGTTCCAGTGTCTGAAAGGTTTCCTCACATTTCTAATTTAAGTAAGAATCCCTGTATAGCTCAAACATCTGAAAGGTTGGTTTGGCCTTTTAGCCTTTCAGGAGAGGAAATAGTTGTGAAAGAACTGCTCTTCCTGGTCTGCTTGTGCGCTGGCCGTCTGTGTTCACCATCAGGCAGTTCAAATGCCAAAACAGCCAGCACCCCTGTAACAGTCCTGCTGTGTAGCCATTGCTGGAGTTTATCAAAAGTCTGGCTTTTTTCCAGAAACGCTGCTCTGTCCAGGGGCTTCAAGCTGCTTGTGATAAAAAACCAAGTAACTGGGGGTGGGAGGAGACTCTCTGGGTGACACGTTGAATGAAACTATTATTTTGATGAAGGCAGACTTACCGTCCGGCCCCGCCTCCTGCGGCTCTGCCTTGCTCCATACTGCAGCGGGCCTGACTATGCAGGGAGGGGTGGGGGGTGTCCTTAGGGCCAGAACGGCATTGAGCCCCTCGGCCACCTCCAGGCTTATCATTTGCTGCAGCCCCCCTCCCCCCTTAGCCTTTTCTGAGTGAGGTCTGGCTGCACCCTGGCCCCTGTCTGGTCACCTGACCTCACACCTCAGTCTCCCTCTGAGACCTTTTTTATATTAAAAACTCAGGCTCTGGTGTCTGCCACTTACTACCTAGATGAACTTGCATAAATTATTTCATCTGTGAGCCTCAGTTCTCTCATCTGCAAAATGGAATAGTAAAGTCTACTTCATGGCCTGGCTTTGAGACTTAAGCAAAGCAAAGTAGATAAAAGCACATTGCACATTACCTAGAATGCAGGAAGCATGCAGTAATGTGTAATTCTCTTCCCTCCCTGTCTTTTTTCACCTTGTAGCCCCTATAGTGCCACCTACTTGGTGACAGTCAGTATTCTTCAAGATGTTGGTAGTAATGCTTTTCTGGGCTGAGAGCACAGTGGTTAAGAGCCTAGGTTTTCGAGTCATGCAGTCCTGGGTTTGAATCCCAGCTTTGTCACTTGCTGTGTGGCCTTGAGTAAGTTAATTATCCTCTCTGAATCTCAGTTTTACTATGTGCGAACTGGGGGCAATAGTACCCCTTCTTGATGGATGCCATAGTTAAAAATTTAAGCAGGATAATGTAAGAAAAGTAGCGGAGTGCCTGGCACACAGTAAGCAAGCTGTTAGCTATTGCTGCTGCTGCTGTTTTATTTTTATTAGTAGTATTCTCAGCCTGGATACAGGACTGAGCTTGTCTGGAAGGACCCTGCTCGGCTCTCGAAGTGAGAGGGAGGTGGGGCTGATGGTTGGTTATCTCAGCGTTTTCCCACTGTGTTCTCTTCCTGTCTGGTGAGATTTGGGACCACATGGTTTGGGTCACATCCTCCCTAGGTGGGTCCTAGGTGTAAGGTGGCTAGTGCTGCCTCTTTGTTTTTTGACCAGCCAGTTGTGTCCGCTCCTGACGTGCAGACCTTCAGAGACTGCCTTTTGTTGGGAACACGGAAACGTGGGACGCCTCCTGTGTGCTAAGTATTTGTTTATCTCTCCAAGTTCCTCTCCTGCCCCAAATAGCTTGCTGTCCACAGGGGGGCCCTCACACCCTCCCTCTGTGCCTGCTCCACCTGGATGCACCTCTCTACCCCATTTCCACCTCAGAAGACAGCCTGATGCCACCTGGAATTTAACCCTTCTAACTCAGAACATCTCCCTCCTCCCTCCTCCCTCTCCCTCCTCCCTCTCCCTC
>NW_017731353.1:1583622-1691577 GCF_001890085.2 Hipposideros armiger
CCCTCCTCCCTCTCCCTCCTCCCTATCCCTCTCCATTCTCCCTCTTCCTCCTCCCTCTTCCTCCTCCCTCCTCTCCTCTCTTTTTTCTCTCCAGCTCCCTCCTCTCTCTGTTTCTGGAACCTGAGTTTCCGATGGTCAGGTCGATGGTCATTTGTGTTTTTCTGTTCATCAGCCCCATCTGCCTCCTGACTCACCAGATTGTCTTGTGCACTTCATCCCTGCAGAGCAGCGCAGTGCCCTACAGCCTCCTCCTCCTGCTTGACCATGTCTCATACTCAGCCTCTCCACACCCCCTCAGAACACTTGGAGAAAGAAAACCACTGCAGTCACACAGTCTCCAGGGACAGTCTTTCTTAATAGTGTTTTTATATAAAGCCACACATGTGACCTCCACTTCTCTTCTCTGGCTCATGGAAAGGGAGAACGGGGCGGGGGGGGGAGGGGAATGTTAAATACTGTTCAGTGCCCCTGTAGTTACAGGCGGAAACTGCGCCCCCACAGTGGGAAGGACTGACCCAAAGTTGCAAAGGACACAGCTGAGATTAGATCCCAGGACTCCTGACTTAGGATGTCCCCGTAAAACCATAACATTGCCCATGTGAATTGCATGCGTCTTTCTCAATCTTTAAAAAAATCTTTTCGTTCCATCTGTAACCCGAGTCCCTCTACCAGCTGCAGCTGGATCTAACTAACCCATTAGTGACAAGCTACACCTTCCTTTGAGGGGGCAGGGGCGGGGAAGCAGGGACAGACTTTAAGTAACCGGGACATAAAGAACCTAGGTCGGCCATGTGTGGGCTCATCACCTGTTGAGTCTCCCTGCTTGTCCTGAGCCAACCTTCCTCTCTGGCTCTTACTATCTGCCTTGGCTCCCTGTCTCACCCTGGCCCTGCAGAGGGGCTTCTTGACTTGGCTTTGGTTCTCTTGTCTGACATCTTCTTTTATTTATTTTTTATTTTTTAAAGATTTTATTGGGGAATTGGGGGGAGGGAAACAGCGTAGGGGAATTGGGGAAGGGGAACAGACAAGTTGCTGTCCTTTTGTTCATCAGTCTAGTTATGGAGGATGTTGCTTCACTGGCCCATGTTGCTTTTATCATTGTGTTCTTTCTGGGTGAGGCAGATGGTCGGTGGCCACTGGATGGCCGCTCACGGTGGCTCACGGCTGCCTATGTCATCACCGGCCACTCATGGCAGCCCAGCTCCAGGTCGAGCTGTTGTTCACCATCTTAGCTGTAGAGGGCGCAGCATCACTAGCCCATGTGGGATCCGAACCGGTGGCCCTGCTGCTCTGAGTTCGCGCTCCCAAGCCAATTCTTAATCAGTGAGCCACTCGGCCGGCCCCTGACCCCTTCTTTTAAATAAGTATACCTTATATTTCAATGTCATGCCTCGTGCATTGGTTGGAGCTGTGTTTTCCAATATGGCATCCACATGTGGCTGTGGGTACTTGAAATGTGGCTAGTCCACATCAAGGTGTTCTGTAAGTGTAAAAATCACCTGATTTCAACAGCTTACTACAGAAACGAATGCAAACTATCTCATCGGTAATTTATTACCTTTTTTACTAATTACAAGTTAATATTATGGATATACTGAGTTAAGTAAAATAAATTAAGTTTGTTAACTTTTTTTCCCATTTTTTAGTGTGGCTATTAGAAAATTTAAAATATATGGCTTCATTATATTTCTGTTGGCCAGCACTGGGTTATAGCTTCTAGGCCTTTCTTAACCAGGGATCCATGATGGAATTAAGCCTATTACCTGAAGGCCCATTGTACGTAAGAATGTACCATTCTTATGGGAATTAAGAAAGTCAAGCACATCATTTTCTGTGTTCTGTGGGTCAGATAAGGAACTTAGCTGAGAAAGGCTGTACCACCTGTTGCTTCTCATTTTAATTCAGATTCCTGTAGTGCTTCTCATTGTATAATGATGGCTGCTGGTTTGAGATAGATGTTACCAAACTTATAAGAAGTTCTTTTTTTCTTTTTAAATTATCAGATGAATGTTGCATTTTGCTAATTACCTTTCAGTATCTGAGAGAAGCATATCACTTTTTCTGATTTGATTTATTGACGTGCTGTTATTATGTTAAAATTTTCCTAATGTTAGCTTGTTCTTGTATTTCTTAGACCTGCTAGGTCATGTAGGATGATTCTTCTTCCCCCTTGTTCTGTATTTGTTAGGTGTTAGGGTTTGCGGCTTCTTTCCATCACTTTTTGTGCTCTGGAGTAAATTATTTAGTGTAAGAATTAGGTGTTCTTTCAAAGTCTGAGAGCAGGCACTGGTAAAATCATGTGGCCCTGGAACCTTTGAGTTGACTTTTCCAGCTTCCGACGTGGTGTTTAGCATATTCCCCAGACATAGAAAAGTTTATTTGGCCAAAAAATGGAAGGCAGTACAAAGACTAGGTCAGAGCTTGCATCTTCCCACAAAGCAGGTACTTCCAGAAGTTTCATTTTGTGCTCTCAGCAGTGTTCAGGGGGACCCTGCAACATGTGAAGAGCAAGGGTAAGAAGGATTGAATTGTGCTGAAAACGTTATTGCCACATTTAAATTGCAGGGAAACGGAGCTGCAGATGAGCTATTGCACAAAACCAAAGTAGAGTTAAAAGACAAGCTACAATTTTCCCCTAGAACTCAGAGGAAAAACAAAAGGAGATTAATGTGATGAATTGTTTCTAGGAGATGTCATGTGTGTATCGTAGAAATTCTACGAAGGGAGGGATGGGGCAGATGTGAGAAACTGTTTTGTAGCGTAGCAAGGACAAAAGCAGGTTATGAAACCACAGATGCCATGTGAGCTCAATTTTCAGGAGAGCGAGTATGTGTACATGTGTGTGTGTGCCCCTGCCCCTGTGAGTGGGGTGTGGCCACCGTCCTGGGGACAGAGGTGCTCTGCGTGGCTCCTGACACCAACAGGCCTGCCGGGGTTTGAATCTCGGCTCTCATGTGACCACACATGAGGGTTTGAGCAAGTTGTGTAACTCTTCCAACTTAGCTTTTGTTTCTTCATCTGTAAAATGGAGCAATAACGGTACCTATCTGATAGGGCTGTTGTGAGAATTCAGTGAGCAATGGATAAATGCATGTAAAGCTGTTGACCTTGTGCCTGGCACTTAGTAAGAGCTCAGTAAATGTTAGCTATTGTTGTTACTGTCATTGTTATTGACCAAAATGTAAACTCTCGTTTTCTATGGGTGTTAAGCTAATGGTGATTTAATTTTTCTTCTATGGGCGGCCTGTATTATCCAATGTAATGAACATGTACTAGGTCCCTAATTAAAAAAGAACATCTGAATGATGCTATTTGGAAAAAAGCATTTCCCAATACTATGGAGAAAGGGAACTGAGCCTTGTCCCCAGTGTAAGAGTGAAAAAGGGACGGGTGGCCCCGTGGGGCTCGTATTGGACTTGATCTGGGCGGGGCGAACTGCTGGGGGGCTGCTCTGCACTGTATTCCTGGGTTCTTCGGCTGTCACATGGATGGGAGACTTCCCAGGGACGCAGTTGGCTGCTGCCCTGCACTGACAGCTGGTTCTAATTGTGCAGAGCTGCCTGGTCCTAGGGCTAGAGAGGGAATGTTTGGGGAAATTTACATCATCTTCATGATCCCAAATCTACATGTTTTCTAAGCAGACAGTGGCTTGGGGATTTGGTGGAACAGCAGTGGCTGTAATTGAGTTGGTTTTCTATAGAAACTAGGATGACTGAAAGCTGAGAAAGACGAGTCACTTCTAGTCATTCAGTGATCTCCCCTCATCACGCACCCTGACTCACAGAAGGTGACCCCTTGTCCCCGGTGACTTTCCCCCTCTTTGGTTTGCCTGGTCAGGCGCCCTGAGCCTCGTGGAGGCCTCATGTCCATTCCTGCCTGAGCCTTGCCTCCCCACTTTCTGCATACACACAGCCCCGAGCAGGTGTTCTTTCAAATTACTAAGTGAAATGCTGTCCCATGAGAAAATTATAACACCCCATGAATGAGATTATGGCACAGACTGTCATAGCACAGCAACAGAGCACCCATGGGTTTGGAGCTATCTGCCACTCTCATGCCCATGCTGTCAGGGCAGTGGAACCCACCTAACACAGACTCAGCCTTTTGGGTGCTCTGTCTGCTCAATCCCTTCCCATCCTACTCAGAATAAAACCCAGTTCTTACGTGCCCTCACAGCTGGGCTATGGCCTGGCCTCCCCAGCCCCTTCCTTTCTGTCCCCCACCCTGCTGTTCTCAGGGAGTCCATGTTCTCCCAATTCAGGGGCTTTACACTTGTACCTGCTTCCACCTGGAACCCTCTTCCCTGGTACCTGCAGGCCTTGCTGCCTCACCTCATTTTTATCTCTACTGCAGGGTCAGTTTATCAGCCAGGCCTCCTGAGGCATCCCATCCAAATAGCGCCTTTCTTCATCCTGATGAATATATTTTCAAAGGATTTATCATCATCTGACTTATTACAAATGGCTCATCGGTCCTCTCCTGTAGAGCATAAGTCCATGCAAGGAGAGCACGTTTGCTGTTCATTGCTGTACTTCCTAAACCATGTACCTCTGGTAAAGAAATGAATGTAGATGTGCTTTATAAACTGTCAATTACTGTTGCCCTTCTTTTTTCTCTTCCTTCCTTCTTTATTCTTCTCACCCTTTCCCTTCTTCCTCCGTCATTGTCATTGTCATCGTTGTGGTCATCATCATCATCAAAGAGCGAAAGACCCTTCGGCCCCCTGCCAGCCGCCTGGAAGGCTTGGATCTAGGAAATGTCTTTTAGGACTTCAACCTTGGGAAACCAAGCAGGAAAGTGCAGTTGTCCTTTGCTGCCTCAAGTTACGGGAATTATGTTCATGTCCGCCTCCCCTCCCCCACAGGACAGACACTGAGCTCCCCAAGGCCCCAGCTGATCACCTCGGAGCACCCAGCACAGTGCCTGGCACTTACTTGCTGCGCCTTCCCTCGCTTCTTCCCTCCCTTCCCGATCCCTCTTCCTTCTTCCCTTCCTTTTGGTATCTACCCCTCCTCTCTTCCCTGGCCTCCTTTCTCCTTTTGCCTTTCCTCCTTCCCTTTTCTTTTCCTTCCATTTTTCATCACAGCTGGTTTTGTTCTGGTAAGGGTGTATGCAGCCCCTGCCCTGAGCCCTCCCGGAAGCTGTCCTGCCTCCCCAGTTAGCCGCCACCTCCTATGAGCTTCACTTGACTAAAGAAGCCCTGACCTCTCTCTGGAGGCCAGGCGCGCTTCCCAGAGGTCTAGCTGGCCATGACTTTCACATGAGTACTCCATCCAGAGGTACAGAAGCATCCAGTGGACAAATGAGAACTATCTGTTATTTACAACTGTTGACGCTGACAAGTTATAAGTGGGTGATGACTTTATAAAAATGTTGTATGTTTTCTGAGTGCTCAACTGTTAAAATTTAGTTTTAGAAGGATTACAATGAGTAATATTGTAATGTGTCGTCTATTAAAAGTTGTTCCAAAGTAGTCTTGTACACAATAATCAAATAGTACAGAAGAGCTTAATGAAAAAAGGCTTGATCACCTACCCCACTCTCCTCCCCAGAGGTAAAGTCTTTAAACTGTTTTTCTTCTACTGGTAACTTTTGAAACTTCCTTTGGTGCACTGAGACCTCCATTTCTAGTTCCATCAGCTTTCTGTAGTTTCTTGACTGCTCACTGACTATGCTTTTCCTCCCCTTCTCCACTTTCCACTTTCTTCTGTCAGCTGTACTTTTTCATTGTCAAATCAATTAAATTAACATTCTGACGTTCTGCAGCTCCGACCAAGTCCATCACACTTTTCCTTAGGTTGGCTCTAAAAGTTGAAAACCAACAAACAGCATTTCTTATTATTATTATCGCTGTGTAAATATTATTCGTTGCCATGCTAAGTAATGTGCCAGGATTGTATTTCATTCTCTTAACTACCCTGGGCCACTCGGGACAATATGCCTCACATCAGGGACCCACAGATGCTCGTTTCTTTCAGTCCATCAACTGCTTAATATTGGAATTTATATACATATATGATACTTAAATGTATACAACTATGAAAATATATATTTAAACAAGCATATACTATTTAACTGTAAATATATTTAAATACATATATAACATTTTAATATATACAAGTAGGAATTTTTGTTTTTTGTTATTCTTAGAGATTATAATTGCTTTTTTTTCTATTATTTGACTTCATGTCCTCAAACTTTTTCAAGCTTTCTATTATACTTTTATTTCTATCCTATTTTTAATCGCATTAGTTTTTTCCCAAAGACCTCCCTTCACGGCCCTGTGTCTGCTCCAATTTGAACCAGTTGTTCTTTAGTCTTTTTGTGCAGCTGTTACTGTGGGACTTCCCTTCTTAGTCCTGTATGGTCGAACCGTGTCCTTTTCTGTTTTTTTTTTAAAGTCAAATCTACTGAGGTTTACTTTCGTTTAGTGAAATTCACCCTTTGGTGAGTTTTGATAAATGTATAGTCTGGCATAACTACCACAGTCCAGAGAGAGTACTTGTCTGTCACGTCAGAATGTCCCTGTGCCCCATCGTAGTCAGCTTGCCTCCTGTCCCCAGGTCCCTGGCAGCCAGTGTGACCTAATTTCTGTCCCTGTAGTTTTTACTTTTCTCAGAATGTCATATAAATGGAATCCTATAACATTTTTGTGTCTGGCTTATTTCACTTAGCATAAAGCTGTGACATTCATCTGTGTTGATGCATACATCTATCAGTAGTTCACTCCTTTCTATTGCTGAGTAGTATTTGATTATAGGGATGCATCACACTTTGTTTATCCCTGCACCAATTGATGGAACTTTGGCTTGTTTCCATTGGGGGGAAACTGAGAATGAAGCTGCCATGAACACGCACATATGTTTTGTTGTGTAGACAAATGTTTACATTAGTGAGATTGCTGGGTCATTTGGTAAGTGTGTGCTTAATATTACAAGAAACTGCTAAACTGCTTTCCCAAATTGCTGTCTCATTTTGCTTACCCAACAGTGAGGTGCGAGAGTCCTGAAATGCCTTCTTCCTTAGTCAGACCTCACCCCCATTCCCCACCCCGGCACTGTCTTTCCCCACTGCCTCAGTGGGTCACCCTTCCCTGGCGTGTTTTCAGAACCCCTTTGACTAAGTGCATGGTTGTCCCACCAGTTTTGAAGATTGTTCCAGGAGATAGGATGGGAGCATGGGGAGAAGCATGGAGGGAGGAGGAAGGAAAAAGGTGCCAGGGAGCAAACCGGTGGTGTGGTGCTGCCAACCTGGCGGTCCCTGGGGTCAGGTTAGTCCCTGTCCTTGAGGTGGTGCGATTTCCATGTGGGCGTGTTTTAGGAAGTGTGGCCTGTAGGAGGCTGCAGTCAGAAGGAAGCACGTGTGTGGGAGCACCACGTGTTGGCACCAGGCTCCTCTGGCCGTGTGGCCTAGATCCTGTGGGGTCTTCAGGGAGAACGTGTCACCCCCCAGGTCTCCTCTTCCGGGGCCTTACCTCACTGACCCCAGACATGGTCCCTTCAGGGCACCTGACTCCCAGACCCCTGAGCGCAAAGCTGGTGGCTGGTGGGGGTGCTCCTGGCAGTGTGGCCCAGAGAAGCTTTGCAGGGCGGCTAACCAGTGTTGGCTCCGCTGTCACCTAGGAATGCTTGCAGATGGGGGTATTAAGACAAAGTTGTTAGGGCTTTTCTTCCCCATAGGCAGTTTCTTTATTAATAAACATTCTCTTTTGACTGTCAGAATGGATGTCTAAATGAATCTCATGTTGTTACGTGTTTTTGATTTAAGGAAATTAGTCAGGCATCCTTTTGGTCTGGGCCTCCTGATTTTGAGATGCCTGTAGGATGCCAAGGAAGGTGTGGCTGGGAGGTAGCTAAGTATCCTGGTTTGGAGCCCAGGAGAGAAACTTGGGGTGCACAATAGCCACGCGATTGAAGCCATGGCAGTATATGTGATCTTCAGGGGAGAATAGACATCAAAAAATATAAAAGACAACCCTGAACAGATTTAGGTGGGGGTGGGGGACATGTGTCAGAAAAGAAAAACGCAACTGGAAAATAAGACTGATGATGGGGTACTGAGAGGGGAGAAGACAACCAGGAGAACACACGGCTGGAGGGCGAGGACAGAGAGGAAGCAGCATGGCGGAAGGGTTGCCTGGCCAGGAAGTTGTCTCTGGTAGAGAAAAGGGCTGGTTCAGTGGAGGAGAGGTGGAGAGGGGGGTGGGAGAGGTGCGATGGAACAGTGAGAACCCACAGGAGATGGGAGGTCAAGGGAAGATGCCTTTTGTTATTACTCTCATTATTACTATTATCATCACCATTATTATTATTAATGGATAAGGCTAATGCACAGTAAAATGCTAAAAACTGGGAAGAAGAAATCGGAGAGGAGGAGGTTGAAGATACAGGTTTGAAAGAGGACCTCAGAGCAAGGCCTCTGAGCAGGGGGTGGGGAGTGGACCCTGAGAGGAAAGGGCCTCTCTTCCGTTAGAGCCGGAGGAGGGGGCAGGAGGCAGGTACATTTTTACATTTAGTGGCAGAAAGTTTTCTTCTCACACATTTTTTTCTCCCTGATGACCCCAGAGAACACCCATGTGATAGAGGAGAGGCCCCAGAAGGAGCTGGCAAAGGGCTGCACAGGCCGCCACTCTCCTTTCACACCCAGGGGCAGCGGAGGGGCTCATCCATGACCCGGGGCTACCGGGGCCTTATCAGCTTCAGCCCAACCCGTCTCTTCTGGTCCATTTTCACTTAATTACATTCAAATCGTTTCCATAGCATGGACCTTTTTAAGGCATTAGTGACTGGAAGGGTTTTGTTCTATTACCTCACATTTTCCAAACCCACTTCACACAGATGGAATCTCTTGTAATCCTATATGGATTACACAGAAGAGGAGCAGTGCCAAGGAGGTCAGGCCCAGGACTTGTTTCAGTGTAGATAGATGGTCTTATTTCTTTTGACATCTCGATAGATCTTTCTGCACTGAATCTGGGAGATTTCAACACCGAGGAACGCTCATACTCCTCATACTCCATTCTTTCAGCAAATGCCACTTGGCATCTGCTGTGAGCCAGGCTTGTGCCCTGCATGTCACCTCCTTTGTCAGGCCCTCTTTTGGTCTCTGCCACAGTGCTGTGGAGTTAATGGCAGCATCCCTGTTTCCATCAGCAAGGAAGCTGATGCCCGAGGTCGCCCAGGAGATAAGTGACAAGGCTGGGATTTGGAGCAAGGTCTTTTGGCTCTAAGTCCTGTGCCTTCCATTTTATCAAGGAGCATCTTAAAATAATGTTTTACCCTGTTGAAGTTTTAATTTTAAATGTTATGTGTCTTCCAGTACAAAAGCTTCCTTAGGGAATTGTCCAGACCCAAGAACCGCACAGACAGTTTTTGCATCAGGATCTTAGGAATGTTCAAATCAAATAAATTCAGGGCAGATGTGTAAAGTACCTGCTCGCGTGACATCAGCAAAATGAAAGAGAACTAACAATAGAGTTTTAAATAATTCAAGACAGCAGCAAGAGTGTGGTGTGGGAGAGAAAAGAGGGTGCTTGGCGTTAGAGCTAAGACTGGCGGCAGCATGACCCTGGGAAGGTGGGGGAGGTAACCGTTATCATGTGCTTTTTCATGTGCTGGGTGCTCTGCATGTTTTAATGTCAGTTGTCATGATGAGCTTTACAGCTAAAAATAGTAGCACACCCATTTTAAGATGAGGAAATTGATGGGCCGGCCGAGTGGCTCAGTTGGTTAAGAGCTCGCTCAAGAGTGAGAGCTCTGAGCAACAGCGGTTCGAATCCCGGCCCGAGCTGAGCTACCGCTGAGCTGCCAACAGGAGGCAGGATGGCTCAACTAAAAAAAAAAAATTAAGATGAGGAAATTGAGGTTCTGAGAAGGTAAGCATCACACATCTGGTGTGTGGAGGGCCAGGATGTAACCCGGGTCTGTCTGAGGGGAAGGGCCACACTGCTCCCTTTCAGGATGCGTTCCAAAGATCCTTACGGTGTGGAAACAAGACCACGGGTTCTCATTACATGTATGCATGCGTGTACAGACATATGTGTATATAACTTTTGCTGTTTATTAAGGAATTCAGGAAAAAAACAAAGGGAGCAACTATCAGCAGGAAAATGGGCAACCACCATGCCTCAGTCCTTGAATATCAGTTTTATGAATTCTCTTTTACATCTGATTAGAACGCATACCTTTCTGGACTGGCTTTGGGATCTTGTCCCCACAATTAAAGTTAGAAAAGGCAATAGTATATGTTTGCAAAATTATTAAAATACGTGTTCTAAAGGTGGGTCAGAGTGGAAGAAGTAAAGGTAACTGAGGTAGGTCAAATATATATTTGAAAAGAGACTCAAATACACATTTTCAGAATAAGGAGAATGGAGGTGAAGAGCGGTAAATTCTGCATCTCAGAGATTCACATGTACTTTTGAAAAGAAGTGGAATCATAGTGTGCGTTCAAGAAAATGAGGAACACTGAGCCCCTTCCCCCTTTGTTAAAACAGATGTGGTGAGAATTACGGGAGAACAAGTGTAGTGCCTCGCTCAGCGCCTGGCATGTGGGGGATTCTTGATAAATGGTAGCATTAGTTGATGTCATTGTCATTACTATTACTTGGGGTCTACATTGCGAGGGTGAAGGACTTGGCAGGGTCAAGGATGGTTGTGTTTTCCCATGTGAGCGACTGGGAAGGCGATGATGGTGCCGTTTATGGAAGGGAGGCAGCCAGGAAAAGGAGCTGTGTTTCTTCGCTCCTGGTGGGCTCCCAGTTGCTCTCAAGTCCAGGTCATTCATCTTGTATCCAGAGCGGTCCATCACCTTCAGCCAGGCTTCCCACAAGTGACTGCCTGTGGTTTATAGTTGGGTCCCGAGATGCATTTGAAGGTTTGAAGGGCACAGCACTTCAGGCATAACTGCTCAGCCAACACGCTTTGCCTCTGGCGGTTCCCACTGCCTCCCCGACTTCCTCGTAGACCCTGATCTGTGTCTGTTCCAGCTGGTGGGCAGCTGGCTCTCACTGAAGAGCTTATAAAAGTTCCAGGTGTGTGGCAAAATAATGTTATTAGTAATACCGAGGCCTGATATGAATTAAAAGGAGGTCTTGTAACTTAGGGGTAGAGGACTTTTGAATCTACCCTGTCCTCCATTCTCTGCTAGGGCTCCCCGGGGCACAAGCTGACAATACTAGGGATTGAATAATGGCTTTTGCTTGATCCTTTCATATTTCCCCTCCCCCCAAGTAATCCCATTGGATTGCTCCTGTTATCTCCCTTGGGTAGGAAGGTAGGAACCAGCCTCACTGACAGGTAAAATTTAGGTCATTTATAAAGGTAAACCTGCTGGAAAAGAAGAGAAAGGCCCCTGAAGAAGATATTAAAAGGAACCTCTCCTTCTTCCCCCTTCTGGTTATATGGGAGGTGGGAGGGGCCATCTTTAGGAAGAAAGCAGAGGTAATCCAGTAGCCTCTCTGATTGCAGTGGGCCTGGACTGAGACTTTCCCTGATTCCAGGAATGGAGGATGGCACGTAGCTGATGAAATCGGAGATTCTTCAGCAGATTTAAATTTTAAGTTTGCCTGTGGGGGATGAGTCCCACTAGTTAAAACATTATGTCCTCTCTCAGCCAATTTGCTTTAAGAAGGGACTTCCAGTCCCCTGGGAGCTGGCAGGGTGGCAGTGGTGGGGTTAAGAATATTTTGGCACAGAAGTCCTGGGAAATGTGGCTAGAGTTGTGAAGAAAGTATCCCATTTCTCCTCGTCTCCTCTGTGGGTGTCCCAGGAAGCACCTCCACCTATACACCCGGCCCTCCTCTCCGCAGGAGGGGTATCCTCTCCCACCAGGGCTCAGCCCTTCCCCTCCTCTAGGTCCACATTCCAATTAGATGCCCCTGGTATGTTTGTATCCTGATTGGAATCACAGTTGAAATGGACTCTCTGCTTCCTAGGAACTAGCCAGCTGTGGATGGAGTAAGAAGGAGAAACACAGTCTCGCCCCAAATGTCGTGGCCTTTACCCGGAGGTTCAACCAGGTAAGCGACACCATTTGCATGTGCCCGTTTAGATAGCAGTGTCATCCCCTGTAGGCTGGGAGCCCTGCGGGGTTCAGTCCTGTGCACCTGGCCCCAGGTCCAGACCCCTCTTCCTGAACCCCTGGGCTACCCTCATCCATTCGTTTGCCGTCACATCCTTTTTTTCACACAGCAGGTGGAACTGAACCCATCTATCCTGTGTTAAAATTGCTTCAGTGGCCCCCAATTCCACCTACGCTAAGGTTCGAGCACCGTAATTGCCCCGCAAGATCTCGCATAGTCGATTTGGCTTCTCCACCCCGCCAGCCTCATCTCTCATGTTGCCCACCTACTCTGTGGGTGTCTGCCACCCTGGCCTCCCTTCTCTTTCCTGCTACTTCATATCTCTGTCCAGCCAGGCCCCATACATGCTGTCTTTTCTGCTCAGAATTCTTCCTCCCTATTCAGCCCCTGGTCAGAGCTCAGCCTGAATGGCACTTTCTTGTGGGGGTCTTCTGTGAATCCCCAGCCTGTATAAGGTCTCCATGTGTCCCTTTACTCATCTGTCCTCATTCTGTGTGCCTCGTTAGTCTCCATCTTCCTCACCGGTTGCAGGCTCCAGGAGGGCAGGGACCCTGTGTACCTTGTTCATCACAGCGTCCCCCACCACCTTGCCCAGCGGCAGGCATATGGCAGACTCCAGTACACACGTGTGGAATGAATGAATGAGGGGCTCAGGAAACACTCACTTAAATTTCTGTGAATTCCTGATGGCCTGGTCACCAGCCCCATACATACAACTGTAAACCGACTTGGTCCAGCCAGAACCCTTGCTCCAGGTCTAAGATCAGCATCCCTACTTATTAGAATTATGAGGGGCCATGGCCCAGCCGAGTGGGGTGGGCTCCTGACTGCTCAGCCAGACCTGCCAGAACACGGACTCTGCAGGACCCGCTTGGACAGATCAGACACCCAAATGGTACTATTGACAGTTTTCCTTCTTGTTTTTCTGATTTCAAATAAGGGCATTGGCCTAGAGCAGGGGTCGGCAAACTGCAGCTCGCGAGCCACATGCAGTTCTTCGGGTACGTTCCATCTCAAAAGTTTGCCGACCCCTGGAAGAGCCAATCCTGTCCCTCACAACAATTTAAAAATTATTTGAGAGCCATAAATATATTTTTACATAATCACCATTATGTGAATAATATCCTTTAAAAATTTTACAAATGAAATGATAGTTTTATTTTCATTTTTAATTTTACTTCAGAGCCTGCAGCTCGCGAGCTGCAGTTTGCTGACCCCTGGCAGCTCTTCCGTTTCAAAAATTTGCCAACCCCTGGCCTAGAGGTTACCTAATATGCATGACTGGACCTCTAGTGATGGGCCTGGGTCTCTTTGGGTCTTCTCTGCAGCTGGGCCTTTCCTCTCGGAAATGCTGAGTCCTCTGCATCACCCCTCCTCAGCCCTGTCCAGGCTGCCCTGCCTCGGCCACCACCCTGAGGACAGAGGAGCCTCAGGCACCAGCTTGGGGTCCTAAGATCAAGGCTGGAGTTGGCATTGTTGTTCTACAAGATACAGCAGGAACTAAGAACAGCCTAGATACATCTGCGGTGGGGACTGCACACCGTTTGTTTTGAAAAGGGAAGTTCTGAAACCTTTCATTTCTTTTTTCTTTTCAAAATCTTTTCCTTTTCAACCGAGCTTAGTCTTAAAAAAAAAAAAACAAAAAACAGATGTGCATGCACTCTCAGGGGACTCATAGTTTCCTTACCAAACTATCTGACTAGGAGCCAGTTCCGTCCTACCTCTGACCAGCCGCAGAGCTCCCGGAGGAGAGCCACTGGGGCCTCTGATGTAATCTGCTTTGCACGCGGAGGCCAGGTCAACTTGGCAGAGGGGGGTGCAGCTTGTTCTGAGAACAATTGCATTGTGTTCAGATCAGACCAGCGAAGCAAGCCAGAGTGAAGTCGCATTTTCCCAAATAGCGTTCTGAGAAATGGTCTTCCTTCCTGTCCACTACTCAGACCCAGCAGCTCCTGGACACGGCCCTGGAGGCTACAGTTTGAAAACTGGCCAGCGGCCAGGCCTGGTCAGCCACTGGGGCTGCTGTCTGTGAGAGGAATTGATTGGCATCCCTTCCTGGCAGACTTCCATATGTGAGAACCAGGCTCCTCATCAGACTGCAGATAAAGGAAAGCAGGTCACTTACCTTTGTGAGCCCGCTTTCCTTATCTGTGAATGAGAGCAGTAATAGTGCTCCCCTTGCATAGTTGAATGAAATGACATACGAAGAGCTCTTAGCACAGTGTCTGGCATCTAGTCAGCATCCAAATATTTTGGGGAGAAAGATGGGGGAATGTGAAGATCAGCTGCTTGGAATGAGGTTGCCAGGGGATTTGAGGCTCCTTTTGGCCAAACCAGAAACCCAGTGGCCAGTGTCCTGGTCAGCCCTTGCGGGCTTGTCTGCTTCTCCCTGGGGCCCGAGTCCCTTGGGATTTGTTCATAGACTGGCTGAAATGGAAGAGCTCTGCCAAGGTCACTAAAGGGTCTGTTTTGGGCCAGGCCTGTGTCTTGGCCCCAACAAGTTTACCATAAAGCCCAGAAGTTCTCAGACTTTTTGGATCATGGGTTCTTTTGAGAATCTGAAAATATCATATATGAAACTGCCCCCAGATAAACCCACAGATATACAATTTTGCATTTAATTTAATTTTAGTGTGTTTGCTGTTCCTGGCTCTGAAGTTTGTGCATGAACACGTTGCAGGTCTGTGAACAGCAGGCTGAGAAGCTGTGGTTGCAGGAAATAAGACAGACTTGGGTTTGTGTCCTAGCTCTACAACTTATTAGCTGTGTAATCCTCATAAGACCGGGACAATCATTTCAAGTGGGTTTGAAGATTAAATGAGAATCATGTGTGTAAAAGGTTAGCTCAGCACTTAACACATAGTAAACAAGTCATGTTAGCTTTTAAAAAAAAAGGTGCAGGGTAGTGGGAGCTATGAGCTGATAGCAGTTAGGCTTGTGCCTAATTGCTGGCGGTAGGGTTGCGATGGTGTCCTGAGATGCTGAAGAATTAGGAAAAGAGGAGGAGAGAATTGGGAGAACTTGGTTCCAGGCCAGACACTGCTGCTAATCTGCTTTGAGGCTTTGGGCCAGTCACTTCTTCTCTGAGTCTCAGGACAATTATATATTGACGGAGATTAGCCAGGGCCAGAAGGTTCCCAACGTTTTGCCCTGGAAGCCTGCTTTACCCAATCTAATCACTCTGACCAGGAAGACAGGAAGGAGGCTGTGTTTGGCCAGGTCTCAGAAACAAGGCTTCCCGTGGAGGTGGAGGTGGTGGGTGGGGGTAGGAGGCAGGCCACATGGATCGAGAATAGACGAGTGGTAGTTCCTCAGGGAAAGCCAGGGTGCTCTGACAGGAGGAAGCTGAGAATGACGACCAGAAACAGGTGTCCACTGCAGACCCTCTCCCGTCCTGCTCTGAGCTGTCTGCTCGGTCCATGTGCTGATCCCCCATCACTCTCAAGTCCTCTCGACCTTCTGAACTCTCATGCGTCATCAGCCTAGTCACTGACTATTCCCACTTCCTCTCGGTTTTTTTTTTTTTAAAGATTTTTATTGGGGATTTGGGGGGATGGGAACAGTGCTGGGGAATTGGAAGGGGAACAGACAAGTTGCTGTCGTTTTGTTCTTCAGTCTAGTTGTGGAGGACGTTGCTTCACTGGCCCAAGTTGGCACCATCATTGCGCTCTTCCTGGGTGAGGCAGATCAGTTGCCGGCTTCTGGACGGCCGCTCAAGCTGGCTGCTGGCCGCTCACGCTGGCTGCTGGCTACACACGGTAGCCCATGGCAACCCACTGCCACAGGGACTGCAGCCTACGCCGTAGCCAGCGACTCACGGCAGCCCAGCTCCAGGTTGAGCTGTTGTTCAGAATCTTAGCTGTAGTGGGCAGTGTCATTGGCCCTCATATGTGGGATCCGAACCGGGGCCCTCTGGCGTCCCAAGCCAGTTCTTAACCATCGTGCCACTCAGCTGGCCCCCTCTCGGTTTTAATTGCAGCTCTCTAGATAGCATTTACTGAGCACCAGGCTCAGCTTACTGGGTCAGATACTATGCTAAATATTTTACCTGCATTATTTAATGCAGTTTTCACATAGTCTGCTGAGGTAGATATTTTAAACCCATTTTATGGATGAGAAAACGGAGGCTTGGGCAAGTGAAGCATTTTGCTCCAAATCACATAGCTGGTGAGTGTCCTCTACTGAGGGCCTCCTGTTTTTTCTGAGCACGATTCCTGTTCTTCCTTATTTATCAGAGGGCTGGGAGACAATGTTAGCATCTTCCCTTCCTTCCAAATGCTACCTCTGAACAGTTAATCTTTTCCTGTTGTATAAACTCACTTTCGTTTGAGGCTTATTTTGTATAAACCCACTTTCACTTGAGGCTTATTATTCTGGTTGTATTCATTTATTTGTTTAATAGATATTGACTGAATGCATACCAGGCTGTGTGCTAGGTTCAGGGGCGTTAACAGCTCACTAGACATAGTCCCAGCCATTGTTAGCATCTAGTCTAGTGTGGGAGACAGATGTGATGGAGGTGATTACAGTCCAGAGGAACCAGTGCTAGGATGCGGAAACCAGAGGAGAGGCGTGGGCTGTCGGAAGGGAGGCCAAGAGACTAGATGGGAATCTGCTCCTTTAATCCAGGTGAAGGCTAGAGATATGAAGTGGCTGCGCTCAAGAGCAAAAGGTAAACGTGGTGACTGACAGAATATGGAGGGAGATGACAGGGAAGAGCCAGGGCGGGTCCTCCTTTGGTGTTCTGTTCTGTGAGACAGTGAATTTAGAAGGAGGAGCCATTGTGAGAGTAGGACACAGCCTAGGTTTGGACTCGTGGGCTGGATTCTGCAGCTGGAAATGAGACATTTGAGTCTGGAAGCCAGGGGAAAGGTCTGCCCTGGAGATGCAGATACTGGAGTCATCTGGGTTCGAAGCCACAGGAGTAGATGAGATTATCCAGGATGAAACTGGCCCAAGCGAGAGAGAACCTGAGGATTGCTGCCATGTAAGGGATTGGCAGAGGAGAGGGGGCCGAGAAAGCGCAGGCTGGGGGCTGGAAGGACACTCAGAAAGGGTAGTGTCTCCAATCAGTGTTTCCAGAATGGGTCAAGTGAGGTCAGACTCAGGGAGTCCTTTGAATTCGGCAACATGGGTGTGCTGGTGAGCTCAGCAAGAGCAGTTTCGTGGGGATGTGAAAGGGAAGGTGGGCTGTCGCCCCCTGAGTGGTAGATGTGAGGAAATTCAGAAGGCAGCTGTACATGATGCTTAGAATAGCGGCTCCAGGGAGAAAGGTGAGAAGGGGGTGGCTGGAAGGGTTGGTCCATATGGTGATGGATTAGAGTTGCAGACATCATATCTAGTTTAATATAGATACAGATGGTCACATATAGAAATATTTATAGATATGTGTATATACATGGGTTAGCATGCGCGCGCACACACCCACCCACTCTTGCTCTGCCAGCTGAGAGGACCTAGAAACGATACCCTGATGGCATCCAGCACCCCCAGCACCCAGGTCGTGGTTTCTGATACTGTTATCTACTAAAAGGAACCAAGGCTCCTTGGAGAAATGGCTGGGTCAGGACTGCAGCGAGAAATGCACAAGGTGAGCCTGTAGCGTCTTGTAACACCAGAAAGTAAGGAAGTGCTCAGACCAATAGGCGAAGCAGCCAGAGCAGCGCTGGGGGCGTGTCAAAGGGGGGGACGCAGGAGCCACCAGAAAGAGCTCTCAGTGGCCAAAGCTGAGACAATTGGAGCAACAAAAGAAATAACATGGTCCTGAATCATAACGCAAGGTATAAGATAAATACATGAGTCCATTCTGACATAAATAAATGATGGAGCAAATAAGTGGAGGAGACAAGACAAACATTCTATACAAAAAAATTCCAAGTAATTTATGTAGATATTTTGCCCTTGTGTAGATATTTTGCCCTCGTGACGGTGGAGCACAGCTGCCCACTTCCTTCCATAGAGACTTTCTTGGAAAGTTTGAGGTGAAAGTTATTATTTATGAAAGCAGTTCTCTATTGATGGGCATTTTGTTTTAATTCTTTTGCTTTATAAACAGTGCTTCAGTGAAACCTTGTACAGATGCTCCTCTAAATTTCTGTACATTCATAAAATAAACATTCTAGAGAGAATATAACTAACATTTTGAAAGATATATTTAAGTTGTTCTTCAGAATGGTCCTATGAATTTATATTCCCCAAAACAATGTACAAGAGGACCAATTTCTCCACACTTTTGGTACAAATATGATTCACAAAGGGTTAATATATTTTCTTTAATATACAAAGACAGTTTACTAATCAATAGTAAGAGGACAGATATCCCAATAGAAAGATAGATGAAGTACCTGAGCAGGTAATTCACAGGCAAATAGTTCAAATGGCCTATAAATATTTGTAACAAAAACCAAAAAAAAACCTGAAAACAAAGTGCAAAAACAAATGTTAACTGAGTAGTCATGAAAGAAATGCAAACTAGAAAGAGTGAGACTTGACTTTGTCCATTAGGTTAGTAAAGAAAAAAAGAGTTGTAATAACTGGCATTTGCCTGTGTGGGAACGTAGATCTGCTCAAACTTGTTGATGGATAAACAAATAGACCTTTTAGAGGCCAAGTTTTTTATATAACATCTGAAAAAAGGTGCACATACTTTTATTCACTCCACCTTACAGGAATTTATCCTACGATCTTAATTAAAAATGTATATATGTATAAATATGTTCACCATAGCACTGTTTATTACAACAAAATAATTAGACATTACCTTCCCAAAATAGGGCGTTACTTAATAATAATACATCCCTAAGATGAAATACTTGGCAGCTGCTACAAATTATGTCGTAAAAGACTATTTACTCACTTTGTGATAATATATGGTTAATATACGTATATCAATTTAATGGAAAAAGACAGACGTGTGTTCTATGTGTGGAAAAAAGTCTAGAAGGACACATACCGCAGCGTTTCTCACGGTGGTCTGTATGTGAGAGTGAGGTTGCCAGGGATTTGTCTTTTGTGCTTGTCTCTGTTTCCCTTGTTTTCTGCATTAAGCTTCTCTTAAAGTTTGTGGTTAGAAAGGAGAATAAAAACGTCTAAACCTGCTGATCCTACCTCTGTACTATCTTTCCTACTGGCCCCCTCTCGCCATCCGCTTCCTCATGGCCCCAGCACAGGCCTCCCATCTCTCACTCCGACCACTGCACCAGTGGCCTGGTGGGTGTCCCTACTGAAGAATCTAACCTGTCTGTCATTCCTTTGCATAGAAGCCTCTGGGACCCTCCCCAGGTATCACAGTGTCTTAGGTCCTTCTTGTCACCTTGTTGCTCCAGACCCCCACACTGTGGCCTTCACCCCCCTTTTCAGCCCTAGTCTTCATCTTAAGCCCCACCCCACAGAGCACCTGCAGCACCAGTCCTGACAGCCTGGCCTACTCAGCTCTCCTTTGCCATGGCATATACAGCCACACCTCAACCCTGTCTTTGAAAGTCTACCCATCTTTCAAGGCCTGCCTCCTCCAAGAAGCCTTCCTCTATCATCACTTCCCCCATATTCAAGTTCAGGCCCCCATACTCCAGCTCAGCCCCCCCATACTCCAGCTCAGGCCCCCATACTCTAGCTCAGCCCCCCCCCATACTCCAGCTCAGGCCCCCATACTTCAGGCCCCCATCACCAGCTGCCTTTTAATATGGCGATTTCTGGGGGACCTGCCTCCTCCTTTGGTCACCTCCGTATCAGGCAGGGACTGATGGGGTCTGGACTCACAGTGCCCAGAGCCTGCACACAGTAAGGGCTTCATGAAAGTCTGTTGAATTCAACTGACCCAGACTTGCCTCTGCACACCGTGCTGCCACGTTCCGTAATTATGTCTCACTTATGTGTGATTTTTTTGACACGCAGGAATCTATTAACTTATACAGTACATATAAACGATCACACTTGAGGTTTGTAGCATAAAAATGTGCATATATTAAAATATAAGGTTTATGAGCATATCACTTGGTGTCAGAATATCTTTCTTCCATAACTGGCTAGCAAACATTTGAGTCTGAACTTAATTTTAGACAATTCCTTGGAAAAAATGATTCTATGGAAACCCGGGCAACCACAGATAATTACGCTTAGAAAACTTTTCTGTAATATTCCTGCTTAATATGAAAAGGAAAGTTTTGATTCTTGGTTACTCTTTCCTTGTTTTCTCATTGAAAAGGGACAGTATTTCAGTGAAGAGAATGCATTTGGTTGCAGCAGTAAACATTGTTAACTCTAAAATATCCTTACCTATTTTTTTCTTTGTGAAACTTAGAGGTTTTCAATGTCTTGCCTTCCTTTTAATTCCACACATCCCCATACTCTGCCCAGCTCTCCACCTTCTCTGCGGTGCTATCATTGCACTCATGGGCGCCCGTGTTTCACACCAAACCACTGTTACAATAGTGAAACACAAGCAAGAACACGAGCTCCGTCCCAGAGCTTCTTGGCATGAAGCCCCTTCTGTGTTTACTGAGGTGTCATGCGAGTCAACGGGACACTGGTAGATGACTTCCTTGTTTTCACCAAATAACTCAAGGGCTCAGGGATGTTAATTTTTATGAGAGGTTTAGCAAGAATGATGTTCTGAACCAAAATATCTGTATATCCTTTTGGCATATGCTGTCTCGAGAAAACCATGCCCCTTAACCTGCATTGCTTTTTGGAACTTTGAAAGATACTTTTGTATCATTTAAATGAGTACTTGGGTGAACCTATCCTAGAAAATTAAATTTTTACAATTGTGCGAATATTGGTAAATCCTTCTTGTCTTGGGTCTGGCTGGGGATATGGATCTCATGGGGGGTACTGCCAGTATGCATATATCCCTGTGGCCATTTGTCCATCCGTTCATCCATCCATCCATCCATCCATCGTCTCCCCTCTACTGGGATCCTTCTGAGCAGGAATCCTGTCTGATTCATCTCAAAATTCCCTGCAGCACCATCAGAGAGATTCATGTCGTGGGGGCCCAATAACCCGCCTGGGTGACAATAAAAGTGCTGTGTGTGCTGGAGAGGTGGTGCTGAGAATACAGGACCCATTTGCAGGACTGGGTGTCATAAAGGAACCCTTGGCCTCATGCCACCAACCGTGCTCTCCCAGTTTCCCAGCCTCTTGGAAATCCCATAACAGTGGTGGGCGAGTGGGATGTGGTTGGCCCGGCATTTAACAGCTCTTCTGATGTGTGTGTGTGTGTGTGTGTGTGTGTGTGTCTGTGTGTCTGTGTCTGTGTATGTGTATGTGTATTTGACTCTACAGGTCAGTTTTTGGGTTGTACGAGAAATTCTAACAGCACAGACTTTAAAAATAAGGGCAGAAATCCTGAGCCATTTTGTGAAAATTGCCAAGGTAAGCTGTTTACCCCTCCTTCCCCCCCTCCCTTCCTTTCCTTTCTTTCTTTGTCTCGAAAATGTGTTTCCTCAATAATTTGTGAGCAGCTTTGCTCTGGGTCTGCAGGGCAGGGTTCACACAGGGTCTGTGACCTGATTTCCCTTGGCAGAGGCAGCTGTGCGACCAGCCTGGCTGCCCACTCGGCCTCCAGCCCCCATGCACATGTTGGCAGCCAGCCATTCCCTGTGGCCTTTCACACTCTCCACAAGGCCCCAGGGGCTCCCCTGGGATATAGCCTTCCTCCTTCAGATTTAGCCAGTGCTGGGGGTTGACAGGCTTTAGTTAGCATTGATGTTTGTGATGCCCTCATATCCTGCATGATTTTGTCCCCAGTCAGCAGAGCTCGACCCACCCATCCTGAGCTTAAGGCCTGGGCCGGATGACCCTGCTGCCCCCCCTCCCATCCCGTGCCCCCTGGCCTGAGCCTGATAGGTTCGGTCCTTGTCAGTTGTTGGGTACTAGGCTCACGTCTGCATCCCACCTTTCCCCTCTTCCTCACCCCTGCCGGCCCAGGCTATGATCCCATGGACAGTCTCATCACTTACGTGCCCCTGCCAGCCCCTCCCCGTCCACTGCTCCTGACCACTGGCCTTGCCTGACTTGCCGCAGAGCGCTGTTCTGCCTCGTCCAGTGCTTTCTCGGTGTGTGCATGGTGTTTTCCCACCCAGATCCTAGGCCGGCTGACCCTCACGAGGCCTCTCACGAGCCCAGCGCCACAGCAGGTGCTTTACTTAAATGATTGTTTCGATGCTCACATCATTATCATCCTGTTTCCAGAGGAGGAAGGGGAGGTTCAGAGAGGTGTCCATGCCCAGGGCACCTCAGAGAGTCAGGAAGCATGTCTCTCTGCCTCAGGGGAGCACTCTGCTGCCCCTCATGGGGAGGTTAAGTGCGTCCATCTATAAGTACAGCAGGGCCCACAGACACTTTTATGTCTTGTGCATTCTGAAGTATTAATACTTGGGACCAGCTGGGCTTAACTACACTGTTGCTATCACTGAGCTCATGCTGGGCCATGTGAGAAAGTGGGGTTAAGTCCCTGCCCACCTGGTGCTTTCAGCTTGGAAATGGTTCATGGTCCCCACCCAGGGAACCTAAAACGGTCCCTCCTTAACCTCTGCCGTCTTTGATGGTGGATCATCACACTGCCCTGTGCCCTGGGAGTGTTCTCACGTGAGCCCTCTCCTTTCTCTAGGTCTTGGTTTCCCATCTCTACAATGAAAGGGAGATTACATAATCTCCTAGAACGCCTTCAGCTCTAAGAAATTCTGTGACAGGCAGAGCAATTCAGATATTCAGGAAGAAATCCAGTTCATACAGAGACTTTATTACACATAGGAAACAATTAGAGAATGCTACAAAATGTGTGAAACGAAGGGGAGGAATCTCCAAGTGGGAACAGAGCCATGAAGACTAGGCATAAGGGCTTTTCATTTATTCATTCATTTTACTAGGCCCTACTGTGTGCTGTACTAGGGACATGATGGCAGACACAACTTTGTCCCTCCTCTCAGGGTACATGGTGCAGGATGAGAGGCGAGTAAAAGCAAGTGCAGTCCAGTGTGCTAAAGAGCAGTACAGACTGCTGTGGGAACAGACAGGCGGGGTTCCCAACCTTACTAGATTTGGGAACATGGTCAGGAAAGACATAGTTAGTAGAGGAAGTGGCATGTGAGCTTGGAAGGACCCGAGACGAGTGATGGTGGGAGAATGACCAGTCTCCCTGACAAAGAAGGAGCGTGAGCAGCCCACATCGCACTGAGCGCTCAGCCCGGTGCCAGGCGCTGCTCTAGGTGTGTGCACGCACAGTCCCAGGTAGCGACGTGCTGATTACCTTCCTCATTTTAAATATGAGGACGCCCAGGCTCAGAGGAATCAGGTAGCTTGCCTGATGACACACAGGTAGTGGGAGAGGGCTGGGACCAGGTCTGTGGGTTCCCTGGAGCCTGCTCACTAACCCAGATCTCACTGACTCCCAAGAAGGAGAAATGCAGCCTCAGTCCTGTTAGCAGGTTTCCCTCAGCACAAAACCAAGAACAGAGCAATCGCATTCTTCTGCACTGGCTCTCGACTGAGTCTCCTTCTGTTGCCCATAGTAAGGAACTTGTCTGAGACTGAATTGAATCCAAATGTTCCCACTAATTTGGGGGCTGGTTCAAGGATGCATGGTCAAGATGAGGAAGCCAGGGCTCTGTCCACCCAGCTGAGAGGGATGATGCAGGTGGAGGACATCTTCCCGCAGCCCCTTTCCTTCCGCGTGTTAAGATGATCACAGGAGGCCCACGATGATGATGTTGGCACAGCTCAGGTTTCAGCATACGAAAGCCTGCCCGGTCAGTTCAGATTCGTCTAAAGAAAGGACATAAAGGACATTATCAGGCCTTATCCTGAGCCACATTTCTGTCCAGCAACCAGACTGTCGGCTTATGAGATTTTGCAAATGGTTTAGATGCAGACTCACCTTTTGACAATTCGAAAGAAAAAGAGCATATGGTTTCTATGAACTTCCTAGAACTGGATTTTCTACATGAGATATTTTTAAGCGTAATTGAATTTCATAAATATGACAGCATTTGGTAACACTTGAGCGTGTTTTTGTTCTGTTGTTTATAGCAGCAAAATAATCTATTCCGTATCTTTTTTTCAGAAACTTCTAGAACTCAACAACCTTCATTCTCTCATGTCTGTGGTGTCAGCATTACAAAGTGCACCCATCTTCAGGCTGACAAAAACTTGGGCTGTAAGTTCATTTCTCTAAGGTCTATTGCTTTGATTTTGGCTGTCATTTCATTGGTGAGGCTCTTCACCCCTTCAGCCCCAGAGGGCTTTCTCTGATTGTCTACCCTTTGTCAAGAGCAGAGGATGACTGGATTCATGAAATGTTCCCTGGACATCCTCTCTCCTTCAGTGATCTCAGCCTCATTTTGGGACAGGGAAGTTGTGAGGATGCTGACGAGGGTGGGGTTGGAAACCCCCCCAGAGTGGACCTTTCTGCACCCTACAACGTCATGTGTGATGGCTGGGTCAGTGATATGACTTCTGCCCTCCACTTGGCTGGTATTCTTCCCTGGCAGGCTCCAGACTGCCCTTGGGAAGGTCTCTGGGCTGATGGTTTGCAGCTGCCATGGGTTGCTGGCTGTCCAGCTAAGAGTTTCTCTGGAGAAACCTGTGACCCTCATGTAGGGAAAAATGATTTTTTTTCATGAAGGCCATGGATAATTTCAGCCCAGAGGTGGAGTCTTGATAGTTATATAATTGAGTCTGTAGGAAAGTTTTTCTGCTGTAAAAATACTTTAAAAATATCTCAGACCTCTTTATCCTCCTTAGCTTGGCCCCATGCCTGACATGGGAAAGTAATTGCTATTTCCATAGCTCATTGGCATTCACCTCCTGGCCTGCCTGGTCCAGGGTCTCTCACAGCCACACAGCTCAAGCCTTTCAAGAGCTGTTTATGTCCCACAGAACTGAAGGAAACTATATGGAATTGTCAGCTGTGCTTCTGCAACTCATTTCCGAACTTCTTTCTGCCAGTCTGTGGGGCTGGGCTGTGTTTCATACTTGGCTAGTTCAGGGGCTTTTAAACTACTTAGCGATTAGGCTGTAGGTGATCGGATTTGAGCCTTGTTCCTTTAAAGTACAATTTTCCATAGATCTAGCCCTAGCAAAGCAGAGTGAGAAGTGTTAGCCCGGAATCAGAAAACCAAGTTTGTGCTCAGGTGCAGTTCAGAGCGTGACTTCTGTGGGCCTTGTTTCCTGAATCAACTCAGAGAAGTTGGCCTAGATTAGCGCTTTTCCATCAGGGCTATTGGAGTCCCAGGGGTTCCTTGGAGCTGCCTTGGGGGCCACCCGGGGCTGGGGGAGAGCAGAGAAGGTGCCAAGCAGACAGCTGGGCACTATTTTCACCAGAGCGGCTCTGTTTGTATCAGTTTTATGTACTGAGCTTCTGGGTGAATTTCAGTTGAGCAATGGCTTTGGAGGTTGAAAGCAAGTTTGGAAACCACTGGTCTCTGCAGTCACTGCCAGCCCTGTGATTCCTTGACTCCCATCTGAGCTGTGAGCCTTTTTTCAAAAGTTGCATGGAGATTCTTTTTCAAATGAATTTTCCATCATTTAGATGCTGCTGTTGTTTCTTGGATTACGAGGAGCTCTGTGCAGACCCAGAGGAAGGAATCAGGAATCTCAAGATGCACAGACCTCACTGCCAGTGACGGTGTGACACTCAGGGAGCCTATAAGCTGTGTAGTTGGTGAAGGCCGTAGGGAGTCCTGGAAGCCACCATTCACCACCTGTCCTGATAGTTAAAGGACAGTGGATTGCACAGAGCATTTGGGAAATGGAGGGGGCCAAAGTAATCGCCTTTCCCCTTCATCCGAACGCCCCAGCCCAGCGGAACTGACGGGCATGTCGTGTTCCTGACACTCTCCCCACACCTGTCCTCACACAGCGTGCAGCACATCTGCTCTCTGGTTTTCTTTACAGGTCTGCCTCCCCCTTCTGACTGCCTTCCCTCATGACAAAGTCAGATTGTTCTCTGTAGCCCTGGTGCCCAGCTGAGTCTATGCTTGTTTGAATTGTATGTGTTTGTTGTGCTGAATCGTATCCTTCTCTTGCAATTAATTTCTGGTAATAACGTTAGCCATAGAAATGTTACCCAAAAAGAGCTATTTCCTATTTCCCCACATGTCCCTTGATCTGGTACAGATGGTGCCTCCTGGGCCCACAGAGCAGAGAGGAGCAGGAGCCCTGGGGGCACTGACAGAGGAGCCCAAAAGGTCAGTGCTTTTATAGTCCTTGTTCATCAGAGAAGGAAACTGAGGTCCCAGGAGGTGCAGTGACCTGTCCAAGATCACAGGGCTGGTGAGAGCCAGAGCCCCTGTGATGCCGCCGTGCCTCGCCGGACCCCACAGCCCATGTTCTTGGCCTGTGTGCTGGGTGGCTTGTCAGTGATGGAACCTGATCGTAGGAATCAGGCTGGGCACAGGGCAGGGAGAAACAGGCATACACGCAGCTTGGAAAGTAGGCCTGGAGAAGTGAGGCTGGCAGACTGCCCTGGGGCAGGACAGGACTGGCTTGATGGGGCTGCACTGACACCCTGGGTATCCTGGAGTTACAGGTATGGGAGGAGACCTGCCACTTGGTTGCGCCATGGGTAACCTGAGAAAGCGCCAGGTGGTCATTAGCTGTAGGACAGGGTAGCCTGTTGGCCTGGCCATGGCTGGATGCTGAGTGCCAGCAGGTGAGTGAGCTGGGACAGGACCAAGGTTGACACCAAGCATAGGCCCGCACACAGTAGGCCCTTAATAAATGGTGGGATGCACAGATAGGGAGGGAGTCACCTTCTGCTGGCTGGAAAAATACAGACAGGGTCTGATTTATCCCAGCACTGGGGCCACTTTGGAATACTGGCTGTCTCAAAACCATGAGACCTTAGTAGAAGTTGTATCGGCCAATTCTGATTTCCTGAGTACACATTACCGTGTGTATTTATTCATTCTGCAAATCAAATATTTATCGAATGCCTCCTCCATGCCAGATCCTGAGGCTATGCTCAAGGCCCCTGCCTTCATGGGCTTTTGATGTTATTCAGAGGAGACAGACATGTTATTGAGGGAGAATAAACACATGCCTTGTCTGGCTGGCACAAGAAGTGATTGATAAATGTTTGTTGAGTGCATGAAGTCATAAACAAAGAACTGTCAGATGGGAATAAAAGTGATGCGGAAGGCCGACACAGGAGGATGTGATCAAGAACGACTGGGTGTTCAGGGAAGGCCTCTATGAGAAGACAGCTTTAAGTCGACACCTGAGTGACGGAAGGAGCCGGCCATGCCAAGATGAGGGCATGGCATTCCAGGCAGAGGGCACAGCCAGTGCAAAGGCCCACAGTGGGGAGAAACGCAAAGGCCAGTGGGGCGGGAGCACAGTGGGAGCCCAGAAGGGGATTGGCGCAGACACAGTGGCCCCCGGGAGGCGGGGCCAGCGGGAAGGGCTCATGGCCCCCTGGAGGAGTTCGGCTCTGCCCTCAGTGTACGAAGGGATCTGAAACGGGAGAGGGTATGATCCGTTTACAGTTGCTTTTGATTTTTATATTTTAAATACTGTTGCTACTGCATGGAAAACAAATTGAGTGGGAAGTACTGGGGGGCCGAGTGTAGGAACGGGGCCTTCTTAGGAGGTTAGGGCAGAATCCAGGAGCGAGGTGATGTTGGCTGGGCTGGAGGAGGTGGCAGTGGGCATGGAGAAAAGTAGATTGCTAGGGAAGGCATTCTGAAGGTAGAGTTGGAAGCATGTGTGATGGGTGGGATGTTGGAGATGAGGAAAAGAGAGGAATGAAGAATGATGCCTAGGTTTGGGGCCTGAGCAACTAGGAAGATGGTGAGACCTGGTCCCAAGAGGGGACGTACTTACTCATGAGTGACCTGGGGTTATGGAATTCCTGGCGTATGAGTGAGTCACTCATTACAGCAGCTGCAGTCATGTGCTACCTCTCTCTCTCTCTCTCTCTCTCTCTCTCTCTCTCTCTCTCTCCACACACACACACACTCTGCTTGCTCTGTGCATGTGCCTATTATGATTTGTTCTTTCCTACTGAATTGATCCAGAGTGCTTGACTCATCTGCAACAGCAAAGTGAAAACTGAAGTTTCTGGCTGGGACGACTTCTCAGTCGATGGGATGGGTCAGGAGGCCTGGTCTGCACGGTGGGGATCTGGGAGAGGACCTTGCTGGGAACGGGGCTCTCACCCCCAGACACCTGGGGGTACATGGCCACTGAGCTGCAGTTTGGAGAATGGCTACTTTGCAAATAACCCTATGAAGGCAGATGCGTGTGTTTCGGATTTTGGAGTCTTTCATCCAGGAAGTGTCCCTAGCAGTCCCTCTCTAATGTTGTTGAGAAGGTGGTGACAGGCGTGGCTGCCCACTTCAGCCTTTCCTGAGCCTTGGCTCAGGGGATGAGAGGGTAAGGGGGTAAGGAGATGAGGAGCTGGAAGGCAGAGGAAACCAACATTTTCACCCTCCAGTTACTCCTTCCCCAGACATTCCTCAGTAGCCCTGCCTGCACTGCTTCTCAGAAGTTCCCAATCATGAATTCTGCTGACATTGCCACCCTCATCTTCCTTAGCATTGTCATAACATTGGACACTGTTCATCACCCTCTTCTTGAAAAATCCCTTTCCCGTGGCTTGGCTCCCTTCCTGCCACTCTGACAGCTG
The DNA here is from genome assembly GCF_001890085.2 of Hipposideros armiger. Taxonomy (NCBI): domain Eukaryota; kingdom Metazoa; phylum Chordata; class Mammalia; order Chiroptera; family Hipposideridae; genus Hipposideros; species Hipposideros armiger. Next base: position 1,612,335 of record NW_017731353.1, read on the forward strand.
GCTCATCCCCCACTGCTTTTGTTCCTCCCACCCACTGGCTATAAGTGTGCTGGAGGATCTGACCCCCATTCCCACTCTCCCTACTCGTTTCCCATCCCTTGGGGATCTCACTGGCTTGGAGAACTCTAGCCATCACCCCTGTGCCTCAGTGGTGGCTGCCTCCTCCGCTCTCACCCCTGCTTCTCTCTGGAACCCGAGACCCAAGTTCCAGTGCTGCCCCACAGAGCCCTCTGCTCACAGCTCACAACTTGGCATGTCTGAAATCATGAATTTGGTTTCCAGAAGTAATAGTGAGTGCCAGAAGATTCTCTTAACAGACCCTGTTTTGACTTTGAGACAATATGGCCGACTGAGCTGGTGAGGAATAAGCCCTTCCCTCCCGACTGCCTGCTCCAAACACACAAAAATAAATAAATGCTGGATAAAATACAACCAAATTAAAAACCAGGAAGCAAAGCTGAGCTAGAAGTCAAGAAAGGGAAGTCACGATGTGCAAGAAATAAAGAGTCAGCCCAGTGAGCAGAGTTAAGAGAAACCAGTGTGTGCAGACCCAGCTGGTAGGGGCTGGGGTTCTAATGCCTGCGTGGGGAGGAGAGGCCCGGCTGCAGGCCCCGTGTACATGGGGGGCTGCAGTTCAGCTACCCGTAAAAATCAGAGAGCCACCAAGTGTCACCCCATCGGAAAATTTCTGTTCAGCCTGGGAGACCCCTAAGGGAACATGAATGGAAAAAGTCACCTATGAGAAACTGTCACCCCGGCCTGTATCTCAGGTGGCTGTGGGGTCTGAGTACCACATGACCTGAATTTCTGAATTGGCGTGGGGACCCCAGGCCAAGAAATGAGGGGCAGTGTCCCATGGAGGTTGAGTGTGGACTCTTGAACCAGATAGCAGCTCAACCTTGGACCTGCCTCTTATAGTAAGGATTAAATGAGTAACTATATGAAAAAATATTGAAAACAATGCTTGGCACATGCTAAGGGCTAGATAAGTATTAGCTGCTGCTCTGCTGCTGTTGTTGTTATTATTTTTCAACTCTTCTTGGCTGCTCTTAAATGGGCCAGCAGAGGCTGGCATCCCCTTAAGCCAGGCGCTTTTATATGACCTGATGCCATCACGTTCTAGCTGGTCTCCTTGCTTCCGGTCCTAACTTCCTAGTCCCTCCTCACACCACTGATGGAATGGTCACCCCAACACAGAGCTCCGGGGTTTTCACATCCCTGACGAAAGGCAGTTTGTAGCACTCTCCCACCCCCTGCTCACTTAGGGGTCTGTGCTCATCACTCTTTCAAAGTAGGGTGCTCTGACATGACCATTTTGAGGCCGCTCTTTTTTTTTTTTCTATCCTGCCACCTGTTGGCAGCTCAGCTTGGGCGCAGCTCACTGGCCCATGTGGGAATTGAACCGGCGACCCTGTTGCTCAGAGCTCACGCTCTTGAGCGAGCTCTTAAACCAACTGAGTCACTCGGCCGGCCTTGGGACCGCTCTTTTTAACTCATCATTTGAACTTCATTTCACCACTGCCAGTCTTAAAATAGTAATGTTTTTGTCAGCCCACTTTTAACCATCACTGGGATTTCTAACCCTGGACTTCAGTGATCCCTTGCAGCGGTTCTCAACCTTCCTAATGCCGCGACCCCTTAATACAGTTCCTCATGTTGTGGTGACCCCCAACCATAAAATGATTTTTGTTGCTACTCTGTAACTGTAATTTTGCTACTGTTATGAATCGTAATGTAGATATCTTTTTGTTTTCTGATGGTCTTAGGCGACTCCTGTGAAAGGGTCGTTCGACCCCCAAAGGAGTCGCGACCCACAGGTTGAGAACCGCTGCCTTAGGGTAAGGGGAGAGACTGATCTTGGATGAAGGAGGGGATCGGCATGGCTCGGGGGCATTTTTGAGAAAAACTTGTATTGGGGAAAGTGGCACTCATGGGTTGTGAGCGTCTTGCCGAGTGCAGAGGGCGTAGTAGAGGCATGTTGCCAGTGGCAGTAGATGCCAAAGGTTTCATACCTACTTCCTGACCCTAAAAACAAACCCTAAACCTTTGAGCTGTGGCCAGTGGGACATCTGCCACCACCGGCAACATAACCACCCAGTGCCCCAAGTCATGTGCGGAAGCTATGGTCAGAGGAACTTCCAGTTCACACAGGGCTACAATTAGTTCATTCTTTCCCCTTCCATTAGTATTCGCTGGTGATGCTTAGCTGCTTATGATTGGCACCTGTTCGCAAGTTGAGCTGAAGTATCCAAATAAGCAGTCAGAATAGTTATCACATGTCCACGGTACCCAAATGGCTACGTCAAAAACATGCTTTGTCAAATGGCGAATTTCCATCTCTCTCCTACCTTTCCAGTCTTTTCTAAAGCAACACTTGCCTACATTTCCGCTAAACTACGGCTCCTTTGAGCATCTCTATGTGTTCCTACCTCCAGGCCAGTGCTTAGGCATTCTTTGGCCTCTGGGGCCTCTCCAGTCTCATCTGTGCTGGTTGAGATCCTTTAGGACTCATTTCCGAGACTGCCTCTTCCTGAAGTCCCTCCTTCCCGTAATGGAGTTTGTTCTCCTTCTAGAGCCTTCCTGTAGTGTTCTTGACCCTTCCTTGCCTTAGCTCAACCAGGTTGAACAAATGGGGATGCACATTTGGTGCCTGACTCCTCACCCACCCAGACCAGCTCTGGACTCAGGATGGGCCCTTGGCAAGCTTACATTAAGGACCAGCCTGCACCTCCTGGTTCTACCCTGGGCTTTGTAGGACTGTCTCCTAGGGTTGCCATGGATATTCCCAGGGTGATAATCAGTGTCATTACATGACGCACAATTTGCCTTTCTATGGACAGGAATTATTTGCATTGTTACATTTTCTACAAGTTATCTGTACAGAGTTTAAAAGAGCCTTAGTCAAAGACAAATATGGACAGCTAGCCAGGGCACCTACTAAATTTCAAAGTCAGTTTGCCCTTATGCTACTTATGACAGTCTCCATTGCATCTAATATTTTACATTCATTAGATATATGACTTTATAGTTTCTTTTTCAGAAACTGATAGTTTGTATCTAAAGAGGTGCAAATTCCTTTTTTCAAGCGCCCTAGTTTCCATTCCTTACTCAGTATTCCATACTCAGTCTGTTGAATCCATTGGTCCATAGATTACCCACAGCACTAAAAATTCTTTCCATACCAACAGCAGACACTGGAATTGAAATAGAATTTTGAGCCAGTTTTACATATTTGAAGCAACAGGCTCTTTGTTGAAAAACATTTCCACGTATCAAGAAATGTTATTCTCTCAAGGCAAGGGGACAAGATACCAAAGTCCTCATAAAGAGGATTTGGAGGGACATTTTTTTCCCTCCATGGGTGTAGTTTCCAGACTTGAACTATTTACCAGAAGAGGGGGATTTCTCGTCATTAGTCCAAGTGCCACATACAGGCTCTCGGAGCACGATAAGGGAAGTCTCCAAAAGCCGCCCACTTCCTCAGGTATTTGACCAAGATGTGTGATCTTCCTGGCTTTTGACCCTGTGATTTGAGTCCTGTTAATCCCTTCATACCATGAAAATTATTTAAAATCAATATGCAGGGACTTGATTTTTACCTTGTAATTTTTGTTCACTTTGCATATGAGGTTATAGCCCCTTTCTCAACCCTAATGCTGTCTATTTTTGCTTTTTGCCTTGTTTGTAGAGGTTTTACCTGTGCTATTGATATTTTATAAAAATTAGTTCTTGGGTTTCGTTTTCATTTCTATAGGTTTTGTGCTTAGTTTTATAGTTTTATTTTGTTTTTTTAACATCAATTTCTAATTTTATCTATTAGTTTCTTATTTTCCCCCCACCGTTTTCCTAGGTTCTTGAGTTGAATGTCTAGTTCATTTATAGTCTTACTTGTTTAATTATAAAAGAGTTAAAAACCATGAGTTTCCTTCGCAGCCCAGTTTTGGCCTCATCACATAGTTTAACATATAGTGTTCTCATTATTTGTGGTTTGTAAATAGTCCATAACCGTGGCTTTTTTCCCCTTTTACTCAAGAATTATTGGAGTGTTCAAAATTTTCCAAGGAATTGGATTTTTAAGTTATCATCATTAGTTTTCTCATTCGTTTATTCAACAAATATTCAGGCAGTGTTTCCTCGGTGTCAGGGGCCATAGCAGATGCAGGGGATAGTAGAGTGAATACAGCCAACATGGCCGCTGCCTGGATGGGTACATCATTAGCTGAGTGAGACACAAAGTAACTGCACAATTAATTACAGTCGTAATAAATATTATGGGAGAAAATCTCAGGGTGCCCCAGGCTTCTAGATGTTACTACAAGTGAAGTTGCCTGTTGTATTTAGTGAGCTTTCCCTCAACCCCTTTTCCTGAGCATGAATGCTTTTAGTATCTGTTTGACTCAAGTAGGCAAATCATTTATTTTCTTGTACACATTTCTGATGGTTTTTGCCTCAGGCTTCCTGTAAACTCTAAAATCTAAAGGACCTTCAATTCATACGAGGTTTTCAGTTTATGGCTTTATTTGTAATAAAAGTTTAAAACGTGTATAAGTAAGTGCTGTTATTTTTTGAGTAAACAAACCCTATGTTTAAAAAATTAAATCTTAAAAGAATTTTTTCAGCATAATGCATGCACGTTAATTTGGAAAATCACTACATACCGAAAGGCTTAGTGAAACAGTGAACTCTCATCACTCTCTCTCCAGACCCCATCCATTCCCTAGAGGCAGCCACTTAGCAAGCTCTCCTGGTAGTTTCTGCCACATTTCCACTAATGTGCTTTAGCTACAATTTCTTGATCCATTCACTTTAGACAGTACTTGGTGACTTCTTTGTAAGGTAGATGTTGGTTTAGTTTTCCTGAACCACCTCGCCTCATTCTTCAAACCCACGTTACAATGGTTAAATCACTTTCGTTAAATGAGTATTCAGTGTTTTAATTATTAGAATGTCTAAATATGGTTCTCTGTAGTCAAGTAGTAAACTATTAATAACATGTCCTTTCTGGAATACTTTTTGTTTCCCTGGAATTTCTAATTCCTTGTTTTAAAAAAAATTCTTTAGCTACCATCTATCTACCAGATAACACACACACACACTTGACCCTTGAACAACGTGGGTTTGAACTGCGCAGGTCCACTTATATGTGGATTTTTAAAAGTTGACCAATGCAGTTCAATTTCAATTGACTGCCCTTAAGCTTCCTGTGTAGCTCAATTGACCCATGGAGTTCAAACCTGCATTGTTCAAGGGTCAACTGTGGTGTGTGTGTGTGTGTGTGTGTGTGTGTGTGTGTGTGTGTATATATATAAATATTTTGTATATGTTATGTAATATTTTTTATATATTATACATTATGTTATATGTTTAATATATTTTAAATATATAACATTTACTAGATTTTATGTAATATACGTATAAAATCTTAAATTTATTTTATTCTTATTTTTTATTATATGTAATAAATATATCTTTCTCTCTAACAAACGTGTGGTCCTATCAGATTTTCTGTGGAGCATTCTCTTTGGACACATCTCTGCCGGGTTGATAGGATGTGGACCAGGCATTTTTAAGGCCTGATGTTCCTCTGTATCCCAGGACCTCCCTTTACTGCCCCTGGATTGGATCTGCTGTTTCCTGTGTCCCATATCTTCCTGTACTTGGTTTGTTCCTTCATTTTGCTAGAGGAAGTTCTCAAGTAGTTTTCAAAACCATGATTGGGAAATGGTTTTTTCATGTCTTCGTGCATCCTATACATTATCATTGAGAAATCCGGTGTGACCCTGAATTTCATTTGTGGACACAGAATGGAGCAGATGAGTGACTTTAACCAGATCCAGCGCTTCTGAATGTGTGTGTGTGTGCGCGCGCGCGTGTGCGTGTAAGGGGGTCGGAGATAGGTAGGGAGTATGTGTATGGAGGCAAGGTTAACAGAGGCAGGTATGACCTGGAGGAACTTAGTTTTGAATTTAGGAAGCATGCAACGTGGCCATCTTTGGTTGTCCCACCCTGTCAGAGAACCCCAATTGTTGGTTTGAGGTCAAATCTGCAGAACAGTTTCCAGGGGCATCCCTCAGGGCTCTAACCTCATATTGACCTGGTCGTAGCCATGTGTCAGGACACAGATGACATGCTGCTCCCCTCTGTGGCGCCATACACAGAGGCACTCGGCAGGCGAGGCAGATAGGCTGGCGTGGCAGGGGACATGGGCCATCCCCTAGCTGGGTCCAGAAAACCGGTGGTGTGAGCACTGGGCATCTGTGGTGTGAGTGCATGGCTGAGCTGCCAGAGTGCGAGGACAACACAGGGACTTGGCTGCTGGGTGATCACGGGTGATTGCCAGGGAATTCAGTGGGCTTCAGACCGGACCTCCTGGCCCAGGATGTGAGGATCCCGCTCAACTTTACCGTGGGGCAGTTCACAACTAGAGTATCTTGTTCTCATCTGGATATATATGGCTTATTGAGTGTGTTTCTCATCCTTAAATGTTCATTTCAAATGCTTCTGTATCGCTTTCCTTGACACTTCACTCGTGCATAATTTACTTATTATTTGTCTGGGCTCTTGGTCTCTATTTACTTACTCACCACATTGCTATAATATACATCTCTCTCCCCTATTGAATGGAGTTCTCCAAGGATACCCAGACAGGTCACCGAATCCTGTGATTATGAACCTGAAATTGAGGCAATAGTCTTGGCTCCATCTTTGTCACTGGGCCTTGTAAAGATGAGATGAGTTGTATATTACAGTGCTTTACAACCAGCAAATGGGAGATGGGGCTATTTCCTGTCCATTTGTTAATGTGATGAATAACAGTTTCAAATTAGCAAGCCAGTGAAGCAGCCATTATCCCTCCCATCTGTGTAGCATCCCCACCCTAATATGTTCTGAATTTCTCAACAGGAAATAAAGGCTTGCTATTCTCTAATTTCTTAAGCACTGGAAACTTTCTTTTAGCTTATTCTTGTCCCTCTCCTTGAAGTCCTTAAACTTTCACTGCTCAGCTGGGCCGTCACACAGTTGCATCCTCAGTGACTGCAGAGTCTGAGGCTCAAGGAACTGGGCAGCCCCTGCCCATGGCAGCCCAGGCTCCCGGATGCACCAGGCTTGGCCTGAGCCTGGGATTTGCAAACCCAGGTCTTGGGCACTGCACTGCATTTGTACTAAAGTGTAACCCAAAGGGGTACTGGTGCCGTTCACTTCTCTCTGCTGTACGATGGGGCTGTGAACACTGGCCTACCTCAGTCTGATGGATGTGGCAGGCATGCTGTTCTTGTACAGACAACATTCTTGGTATTGGGATCTCAAAAGTAAACTTGAGCAAGGATGCTCCAGGCTTAGGGTCCCTCTCCGTTTATACTCCTGGACTCAGCCCTTGATCTAAAATCCCAGAGGCACCGGGTCCTGGAAGCTGAACTTGGCAGGGCTCCCGACATCAGTCACGTGCTGTGCCTCTCTGAGGGACGCTCTCTCAGATCCTCTTTTCAAGCCTGGCCTCCCGGCCCAGACTCCTTTCCTCAAAGCCATTTTATTAAGGAGCCTTGTTGCTATTTCCTGGCACTGGCCTTGACCTGGTCCTGCCACAGCATGAGTCCTTAGCATCAAGTCTGGAGAACCAACCAGGATTCGGGTTTCTATTCCTTTCTTCCAAGAAGCCATCTCTTCCCTGGTGACCAGCTTGCATGCCAGAGATCTCAGTCATAAAGGACCTCGCTTCTCTAATCTCTGTGCTGTGGGTACCTGCTCCTCCTGTATTTGCTTAACTGAGTCATCCCTTAGATGACTGCCTATGGGAATTTTGGCTTCTTTCGATTAAAATACCGCAACCAGTATAAATATGACACAGCCATAGACTAGGGAATCTGGAGGAGATAGCCTAGGATGGTGAGATGACCTGGCTGCGTGCACAGCACACACAGGTGAATTGTGTGAAATTTCCTGGGGCCTTCAGCAATGGCAGAGATGTGGAGGAGAAAGCAAGTAGCTAGCTGTGGACTCAGGGGAAGCAGCTGATGTAGCTGTGAATTACCCTGAAACACTGAGCAATTTGCTTTCCTCTCTGAGCTCCTTGCTTGTGTAGGATCTAATAGCACCATGGAGGCAGGTGCTGTGCAGGGGATCCTGGCATCATTTAGAACAATGGACTAGGTAGCTTCAGAGGGTACCTTCCAAGTGTGAGGCTCTATGAAAAAGTGACAGAGCAAGGTCATAAACCTTCCACCTCTGCATGAAACAGCCTCTTAATGTCTTCAGTGGTGCCCAGGATTTGGCACACCATAGACATGCCGTTAGGATACTTCCTTTTAGTCTTTGCCCACGCTTCCCCTTTCTTTTTAGCTGCTTCTGGTTGATTTCTCTCTCTCTCATACTCTATATTTTCTTCTCACTCCAGCTTTTGAATCGAAAAGACAAGACCACCTTTGAGAAATTGGACTACCTGATGTCTAAAGAAGATAATTACAAGCGGACTCGGGAGTATATCCGAAGCCTGAAGATGGTTCCCAGTATCCCCTATCTAGGTAGGAGCCTGAATTGGCATATTATTTTTGAAGAAACCTGCTCAGCGTCAAATAAGATGTTTGTCCAGTTTCTAGTTGAGGAAATTCCAGGAAGTGGCCTGGGCCATGGATAGAGGTAATTGGTTGGCTCCTTGGATTGAAACAGCTGTTGATGCTTCTCAAGGATGGGGACCTTGATGGGGGCCTTGAAACAAGGGTTATTCTGCTTTTTCTACAAGTGACCGATGAATCCCAAGCCTCGCCCACCTGCAGCCCAGAAGGGTCTCAGACTCTTACTTGTCCATCCACATCCTCCCAAACTGGGGGAAGTCAGGCCCAAACCCTGTGTTTTGGTTCTCTGGGCATTATTAATATAGATTGGCCCAACAAAATTATAATAACTATTATTGATTTTTCTGATTAGAAACTCATACATGTTTGTTGTAAGGAATTAAGAAGAGAAGAAAATTACTATCATATGTTATCCCATCTAGAGAGAATCAATCCTATTTTGCCTCATATCCTTTCATTCATTTGGATGCATTTAAATATATATGTTTATTCCATTGTCATTATTTAATGCTATTACCTACCTTTCTACACTATAACTCGGTCCCATGAGATAGATTTGTCAAACTCGAATCTACTCTCTAATATTGACAATTAAGCTGTCTTTACATTTTTGCTAGTAAAATTTGCAGTGAACATCTTTGTTGCAAAAACTTCCTGCATATAGTTATGATTATTACCTTATAATAAATTCCTTGAAGTGTGATTATTGGGTTAAAATGTAAGCAAAATTTTATGCCTTTCATGTATATCTTTAAAATGTTCTCCATAGAGATTGTGACAACTTATACTTTCATTGGAAGGGGATAAAATTACCTATTTTCTCCATGTGCACACATGCTTTGTATTTTCATGGGCTTTTTTTTCTTATATTTTCTCTTTGCCAATTTGATAGGTGAAAAATGCTTTTGTTGTTTGGATTTCAGGGTTATGCTAATTTTATGAAAAAAATATTGCTACTCTTTTTATGATCAAAATAGTATTACTAACCGGGGTAATTAAGGTTTTATAGAAGTAACCTCTAATGTTTTCAGGGATCTAGTGCAATTTTTTTGAGATACATTTTTGACAACTTAAATTTCTTCCATAAACATTGCTTATTTAGATTTTCTAAGTCTCTTAAAGCCAATTTGGAAAATTTATTTTTAGTAGAAAATTGTCCATTTGATCTAAGCTTTCAAAATTATTAGCATAGTTTTTTCCTCATTTAATTTTTTTGACCATAGAGTTTTTATATGGTATTCTCTTATAAACTTTAACCTCCTGTGTATGGTTATATTTACTTTGTATTCCTAATAGTTTGTATTTTTCTTTTTCTTTAATTTGTTTTCCCAGAATTATGTCTGTTGGTTTTTCCAAAGAATTAGACTTTGTTTATCAGTCACATTGTCTTCTTTCTAACTTACTGTATTCCATCAATCTAGGATGTGTGTTTTTTTCTCTGCATTTTAACAACTCTGATATTTGGATACATCTTTTAGTTAATGGTGACAAAGCATTGTGACATTGTTTAATTGGCAGCAGTTTTTCTTAGTGGTACATAAAATAATGGTGAATCTCATATTACAATAGATGACATCCTAAATTTGATGAAATACAGAGTTTCCACCTTTGTCTTTTATAATTCATTTCTCCTGCCTTCCTTAAGTTGTTTTGTTATTTCTATTAACTACTTCAGTTGAATTATTGGTTCATTTTTATGTATATTATTCTTTCCACTTTACTTTGGAAAACAGTTAAGGGTATACATTTTTCTCTTATTGCTGATTTTGTTATAGCCTCCAGTTTTGATTATGGTGTTCGCACTGATGTTCTTTTTGGAATTGGGGAAGGGAACAGTGTTGGGGAATTGGGGAAGGGAAAATTGTGTTTTTCCAGGACCCATCAGCTCCAAGTCAAGTTGTTGTCCTTCAACCTTACTTGTGTAGGGCACAGCTCAGCTCCAAGTCTAGTTGCCGCTTTCAATCTAGTTGCGGCGGGGCGTAGGGGGAGCGCACTCACCATCCCATGCGGGAGTTGAACCAGCAACCTTGTTGTTAAGAGCGCATGCTCTCACAAGCTGAGCCATTTGGCTGCCCGTTGGCAGCTCAGCGGCAGCTCAGCTTGGGCCCATGTGGGAATCGAACCTGCGACCCTGTTGCTCAGAGCTTGTGCTCTAACCGACTGAGCCATCTGGCTGGCCCGTGATATTCTTTAAGTGTTCTGTAATTATAGTTTCAATTTTTCTTTTATACAAGTATTATTTAAGTTAGTGTTTCTTTTAATTTTCAAGGGCTTGGTTTTTTTTAATGGCTTTATTGAGTTATAATTCATTGTATCATCCATTTAAAGTGTACATTTCAGTGGTTTCTAGTACATTCATCAACAAAATTGAGGACATTTGCATCTCCCCATAGAGCAGCGGTTCTCAACCTGTGGGTCACGACCCCTTTGGGGATCGAACGACCCTTTCACAGGGGTCGCCTAAGACCATCGGAAAACAAAAAGATACTTACATTACAATTCATATCAGTAGCAAAATTACAGTTATAGAGTAGCAACAAAAACCATTTTATGGTTGGGGGTCACCACAACATGAGGAACTGTATGAAGGGGTCGTGGCATTAGGTAGGCTGAGAACCGCTGCCCTAGAAGAACCCCACACCTTAGCAGTCATTCCCCTTGTTGTCTCCCCACCCCGCTCCCCACTTACCCATCCTCAGCCCCAGACAGCCATCTGTTGACTTTCTGTCTCTATAGATTTGCTTATTTTGGACATTTCATCTAAATGGGATTGTGCAGTTTGTGGTCTTTTGAGTGGCTTTATTCCCTTAGCATCATGTTTTCAAGGTACATCCATGTTAGAGCATGATCAGTACTTCATTCTGTCTTATTCCCAAATAATACCCCATTGTATGGATGCACCACATTTTATTTACCCATTCATCATTTGATGGACATAGGAATTGGTTTCACTTTTTGGCTATTATGCGTAACACTGTTATGAATGGTTTTAGTTTTTAAAGACATAGTCTTTTCTCTAAGTTTTTTACATTGGTTTAGAATTTGTGACATACATGCTTTCAGGGTTTTTAAAAATGTTTGTGATTTGCCTTGTGGTTTAACATAAGATCAGTGTTTGTAAATGTTTCCTGGCTGCAAGAAAAGGTGTAATCTCTCAAATTGCTCTCATAGTTACATTATAATACTCAGGTTATTACTTTTTTTTTAAGATTTTTATTGGGAAATTGGGGGAGGGGAACAGCATTGGGGAGTCGGGGAAGGGGAACAGACAAGTTGCTGTCCTTTTGTTCTTCAGTCTAGTTGTGGAGGACATCGCTTCACTGGCCCATGTTGGTATTATCATTGCGCTCTTCCTGGGTGAGGCAGATCGGTCGCCCGTCTCTGGATGGCCGCTCACGGCGGCTCTTGGCAGCTCATGCCAGCTGCTGGGCCACTCACGCTGGCTGCCAGCTACACACGACAGCTTATGGCAGCCCACTGCAGCAGGGGCTGCAGCCTACGCCGTCGCCAGCGACTCACGGCAGCCCAGCTCCAGATCAAGCTGTTGTTTACCATCTTAGCTGTAGAGGGCGCAGCGTCACTGGCCCTCATGTAGGATCCAAACTGGGGCCCTGCTGCTCAGAGCTGGCATCCCAAACCAACTCCTAACCAACGCACCACTCGGCCGGCCCTCAGGTTGTTACTTTTTGACTGCTTGGTCTACCAAAGACAGGAGTGTATGTTAGACCCCCTGCATTTCTAAGAGCCTGCCCTCCATTGTTTAGAACATAGAGGTTTATAACAGTTGTTGATTCATTGTGACATGTCCCCTACAAAATGTCTTGATTCCATTTATTATTTGCTTTTACCTCTTTGTCTGATATCAAGTCTGTGAAATCTGTTTTATTTTCCCTTGCATTCATTTTATAAATCTTTGACTCTATTTTGGATTTTAATATTTTAAATTGCTCTGTTTTATGCATGATCCTTGAAAACAGCATTTCGTTGGACCCAACATGAGAGACCTTGCCTTGTAGAAGGGGAGTAAAAGTATTTCGCATTTGTTTAGTCTGAAGCCATATTATTGAATTGAATATCATCTTGTACTTTCTTTTTTCATGTTTTCTTATCCTTTCCTTGCTCTCTCCTGATGACTTGCTGTAAACTGCAGTGTCTTTCTACGTGGTGACTGGCAAAGCCCCATCTCAGGTGTGTTGATGGGCACAGCTCCCAAGCCCATTCCCACTTTGCCCAAAGCTAATCAGCTGAGGGATGAGACGATGGTATCAGGGTGAGGGTAGCCTAGTGCGGCCCACTGGTTCCAGCAGCCGGTGCTCCCGGGTCGTTAAGGATGGGCTCTTCTCCCTCATCAGAGTGATCGCGAGAGCTGCCGTGTATTGTCTGCCCTCTCTGGGCCCAGCTGGCACTCTGCTAGGCATTTTAGTGCATTATCACAGTGAATGCTCACAGTAGCCTGGTGAATAAGCAGGCACTGAGAGGTTGCCTGGGGTCACATCCCTGGGAAGTGCCAGGCAGAGCCAGGACTTCGCCCAGATGGTCTGGCTTTAGGCCCTGAGCTCCGGACACTGCCCTCTCCTGACTCCCCACCTCCACTGTCCAGGTCATTATTTTCCTACTCCTCCCTTGCAGTTGCCACCTGTACGTCTTCTGCCATTTATGACTTGTGGATGGCCTCCATCAGGCACTGTATGAAGTGGGGTGAATTGTGACACGCTCTGTTCTTGGACCACAAAGCCGTGCTGTCTTAGGTTTCTGAAGGCATTTGTTCATGGGTCTCAGCCAAGGGCAAACTGGACCAATACCACCTTCCCTTGCTAAACTGTGCCCCTTGTCATCTAACCAAGCATATGCACCCCAGCTTCCTCCACTACAGATGAGTCCTGTCCTCAGGCCCCTGGCCTGAGGCCCCTGTGTGTCACGACGAAAGCTCTCATTAGGCTGCAGGGCAGAGCTGCACTCACAGTGGGTAAGTAGTCTGTGCCAGCCCTGGGACCCCTTGCCACTGACTTTCTGGACCCATGCAACGCTCCTTGTCCTTGATCGCCTCACCTCAGCTGCCTCTTCCTGGCAGGTGCCTCCTGAGAGACTCCACGTTAGGCCTGGGTTCTCCTGCAAGGCCCTCCAGCTTAACTGCCGCGCTGCCGTCCCTTCAGCCTGCAGTGGTTTCCTGTCCTCTTAGGCCAGTTGGACTGCATGCTCATACTTGCGTCAGAATGACTCCTGATGTGTTCAAGTCCGGGGGAAAGAACAGGAGGTGACTCCAGCGTCCTTTCTGTTTTCAGGACAGTATGTGAAGGTTTACCATGGGGGCGCCAAAGTTTCATTAAAAAGAGCGAAGCATGCTCCCATTCTGAGGCTCCCCGGGGCCATCCATCCTGAGGGCAGCTCGGGGCCCTACCTGCACGTCTGCTTGCCAGGGACAGACACTGCCCAAATCCAGGTGGCGGTTTCAGTGCTGGATTCCTCTCGAAAACCCAACATGTTTCGATTTGTTTATCTAAAGAGGAATTGACATAATTCCTGGAAAGTACAGTATGGGATAAAATGTCTGAAACCCTTTTTTTCCCCTTGGTAAAGTCCTCACTGTAGGTGTGGAAAAGGAATCACGCTTCGGGAGCGATGTTAGGTCAGTCCCTGATATTGCCAGCTGCTTTGTTAGTTCCACGAATGCTGTGTTAGCAGTTATTTGCCTCCGTAGCAAGTATGGGTTTTATTTTTATAATAGTTCTTTTAAACCTCTGTGGGCGGTTCTGTGCTAACTGGTTTCCTGAGACTAGTCACGTGTGTGTCTCTTACTCCATGGAAAGATACCCTTACGTAGTACTAGCAATTGTTATTAACCGTGAGGGTGTGTATTCCAACCCATTTCAATGCAGATTTTATGTATTGAACACTTTAGTGCACTGAGTTTCTGGTGAAATATAATTTAAAAAACACTGAGGGAAAAACCACATTTTAAAAATAAGAGTCTTTGTATCCAAAACTTTCAATTACTTCAAAGTATAAAAATAGTGGTAGGAAGTAGTCAGGTAAATTATTTGTGGCTTAATTTTATCTGATGGCAATTCCCTGTAAATATGTAGTTCCGATTTAAATGACAAAAAGTAGGCAGAGAGCTGTGAAGAATGGCTGTGCCATATATTTCTAAATACCTTTATCGACTTAGAGAGTATTTGGGTCTCACTACCTGTAATTGTCTCCAGGAAATAGCTAAATAAAATTAGGAGTGCAATGGATTTTAAAATGTTTAGAGCTGATTCTGAAAGTATAGGTGGTAATGTGGGAAATTGCAACCTCTCAAGGAACAAAAATCAGGCCTCTGACAGCTCTGAATAGTCAGAGGACAATAGACGTTCTTAGTGAGTTTACCCAGACTCCTAAAATATGAAGTGAATTTCTAGAACCCAGGCTGTTCCTTTAAATAAGCAAACCCTTCCATTTTTAAAAAGTAAGACTTTATTTTCAAAGATGGGTTCTGAAGTTTAAAGTAAAGGCTAGTAGTTTCTGAGTGAAAAATAAACAGACCTAAGCTGTTGGATATCTGAAAGGATTTTCAAAAAGAAGTGGTCATTGGTCACAAAGAAGTGTTTACACGGATGCCTCAAAGCCCCCAGAATAGCAAGGTGAGTGAGGGGCTCATACTCTGAGCCTGAGGGTGGCATGTGCCAGGCCGTCTCCATGGTGGGGGTGTCCCCACTGCTGGTCATCAGATGACCAGTGGGCACTTCCGTCAGGCGATGGACTCACCAGACACCATTTTTGCTCTGGTGGAGCTCACAGCCCAGATCTGATCATGGGCATTGAACAAGAAACCAAAAGTGAGCTGAGCACTGTGAGGGGAAAGGCAAAGAAGCAAATAAAGGGGGACCCAACCCGGTCTGGGGCACCAGAGAAGGTTTTCTGGAGGGAAGCCCTAAGGGATGAATAAGCGGGGTGAAGGGTGGGAGGTGAGCGTGCCAGACAAAGACAGCAGCTTGTGCAAGAACCCTCAAGTGGGGAAAAACATGTTTGTTGGAAAAACTGGCTGGAGAGTAGAGAATGAGGGGGAGGCTATCATGAGAAGCAGCTGGAGTGGAAGGGCGGGGTGAGATCGCCTGGGGCCTAGACACTGGGAGTGGGAGCTCAGGCTCTGACCCCCCAACCCCCCAGCCCCCACTCCAAGAGCAGTCAGGAACCAGGGAGGGTTTTAAGCAAGGGCATGGCCAATTGGATACATCCTTTGCCTACTGCATGTGAATGACTTTGAGGAGGTCAGGCTGGGGAGGGAAGACCAGGTAGGGGAACCATGCAGAAAGAAGCTGTGGTGTGTCACTGTATTTCAGAAATTGCTAGAGGGGGAGGGAAAGCCCTTAAAAACAGTTCACTTTAGAGCAAAGCCTTGGAAAGACATAAAACAGCTGTCAGTGAGCATGTCCCTTATACCTGATGGAGACACACGGCATTTCCCTGTACTTGGCCTTGGAGAATCAGTGTGTGCCTTTGAGCGGTGGCCCCCTGAAAGCACAGTTGCTCCCTGATCAGCCTGCAGGAGGCGGGAGGGATGGAGCTGATGGATGCGGGCAGCACTTCCGCTTCCCAGAACGCGGGTTACAGTGGCTGTGTCTCTTTGGTGGGGCCACCACTACCCCAGGACCAAGTCTGATGGCTCCGAGTCAGGGTTACCACAATATTGTCCCGCTGTCCCCAAGTTTGCCAGCATTAAGGGTAATCCTTTCCTTTAAGGCTCAACTGAAAAATTCCATTCCACATGCAGGACATCCAGCCTTTTTTTTCTCAGTTCCCCCACTCCACGTGTTTCCAAGGATCCCCAAGGAATACTCATTTGTTCCACAGCTCCATCCTGGTGGCTGCCTGGCCCCAGACCTCTGGCCCCTCCCCCCAGTCATCGCCTGCCTTTCCTAACCAGTCTCTCCAGCTGGACCTATGTGGAACCAGGTTCCCCCTTCCTCAGCTGGGGCAGCACAGCTTAGTGATGGATAAGGGGATGTCAGTGCCACGAAGAAAAGCTTAAGCCTGCGTTTTGGAATGCCTGCTCTGGAGCCCATGGGCCCTGCCCTTTCTCCTCTTTGCCCGATGCTGCAGGGGCGACCAGTTGCCCTCCCTCCCCTGGCTCGGGAGAGCCTTTTATCAAGTTTCCCCTTCCCCAAAACGAGGCCCCCTCCCTCTCTGGATCCCAGCAAGCAGGGAAAAGCTGCCCTCTTACTCATCTCAAATGTGCTTCTCAGTCAGCAGACTAATCACAAAGGCATATACCCCCATCCCAGAGGAGGAAACCTTTCCCATTATTTTATAGCGTTGTCAGCTACATGGCATCTTCAACTGCTCCCTTCCACAAGAGAACTTTGCCTTTACTTTTTCAACCTTAGGATTTGTTACTTTAAACTTTATATTCCTCTGGGACTTCACAGTCTTGCTCAATTTTTACAAAAAGCCAGTGGATGTTACTAAAATCCCCATTTTGTGGATGAAAAAAGCCACAATTTGACTTATGACTTACCCAATGTCATATGCCAGGCGGATATACCAAGTTTAACTCAAGGTCTCATGCTCTGGCTGGGGTCCCACCCAGCTCTAACTTATGCATCCATCCTCCATTTAATATCTCTGTCGCCATGGAGAGAAACAGTGTGGGCGGAAAACATGGTGGGGAGGGCTTTGTTTCCTGCATGCTTTGCTGCCCAGAGCTGAGCACCTTGTCACATGTGTCCCTTCTGGGGCACACAGAGGACCTGCAGTCAGCTTTTCTCTGGGTCAGAAAGTTTTGTCTGATCCGCTAAAAGGAGGTGAGAATAGAAGCCCATGTTGTGCAGGAGAACGTGTTTTCCTAGCAGGAAGTCTGCGCACTCCGCAGGATGCCTGGTCCTCTCTGACCTTTAGTCTTTGGATTTCTAATTAGAAGCTAATAACAGTAATGGCAACAACTCATGGTAATTCTTTCACCTCGGCACAGGCATAGCACCGAGCACTTGACCGGCACTATCTCATTTAATGCTCCCAACGCTGCTTCCTCTGAGGGAGGCACTATTTTTTATTTATTTCACAGGTGCAGAAGCTCAACAAGACTCAGGCTAAGGAAGTGGTGAGAGCAGTGCTCAAACCCAGACCTGGCCCCAGTGTCCAACCGTCAATCCCAGAATGTGCCAGGGGTTCCCTCTAACAGGCCTTTGCCCTCTGGGGAAGCCAGGAGAGTGGGCTACGAGGAATGTCTCCAGGGACTCTCCTGTGTGGAACAGGGGCGTAAGATGGAGACCAAGGGCCCGCCCAGGCTCAGCCAGCCCTACAGAAGAAAAGGGTCAGGGGTAGAGGAAAGACTAGTGAGTTTCTCCATCCTCAAGAAGAACCTGGGGCCTTTGGGACGCCTGGCACTGTTTCGGAGAGGAGAGCTAAGACAATGCTCTGAGCATCTGAAAGATTTCATGTGGAAGATAGCTTGTGAGATGGCGCCCATGGTTCCTGCCCCTTTTGTATTCATGTTCTTGTGTAATCCCTTTCCTTTGCGCGTGGGCTGAGCAAATAGAATATGACAGAAATAATGGGACGTCGCTTCCGAGATTGGATTGTAAAAAGACTGTGCTTTCTATGTTGGGTGCTTGCTCCCTCTTTCTCTCTCTTGGATCACAACCTGGGGGAATCCTGCTGCCATGCGCTTGGCAGTCCTGTGGAGAGGCCCAGTGTGGTCAGGGATCGGACCTGCCAACAGCCTGTGAGTGAGCTTGAAAGCAGACCCTCCCTAAGTGGGTGGAGCCTTCAGATGAGCCTGCAACCCAGCCAACAGCCTGACAACATTGCTGAGACACCTTGAGCCAGAGGCACCCAGCTGAGATACACTCCAATTCCTGACCTGCTGAACTGCAAAATATTTATTGTTGTAGGCTGCTAAGTTTGGGGGCAATCTGTCACACAGCAGGGGATAACTAGTACATTGCAATCTATCACTACCCCACCTTTATTACTCTATTGCCCCATCTCTATTGGGACAAACCAGCTGTAAAACTCAGCACACAGAAGACTCTGAGATTGACCTGCAGGGCAGAAGGAAGTGCTAGGTTCCTCTGAGAAGCTAATTTTGAGGGGAGGAAATCCTGTAGGACCGAGGATGTGGTTGCTACTTTGAGAGGTGATGAACTCTTACAGCTCTCTGAGGAAGGAAGGTGCGGAGAAGGGCCTGACCGTCACCCTCTGAAAGGCTGCGGTGCCCTGAGCAAGTGTATGCCAGCCTTACAGTGTCGTGTGTCCGGACCTTCAGACATCCCGGAATGCCTGCTCAGGGGAGACAAGGCCGCCCGGGGAGGCTGTGCCCAGCAGTGGCATTTAGCACCCATTCTTTCTCTTAAAACCTTTTTAAATTACAGAAGTAACATGTTGCTTGTTGTAAACCTCATTCACACTGAAAAAATGTCTCTAAAGTAAAAAGCGAAATCACTTCCTCCTCTCCTACACCCCAGAGGCAGCCACTGTTAACAGCTGGTGTGTATCTTTCCAGAAATCTCCATCTACATAATGAATATATGTCCCCGGGGGTGTGTGCGAATGATGCTGTGCTTTTTTGACCAAAATGGGAACATTTTACAGGTATTGTTTTGCACCTTACTTCTTGTTCTGCTTACAGTGTCGTAGATACTCAGTGACGCAAAAACAGAACTCCTTCACTCTCCCCAGTGGCTCCCTGGTACCCCAAACGTGTGGGTGATTGTCGGGGGTGCCTGGATGTGTGCGGATGTGTTTAGCCATGCCCTAGCTGATAAACATTTAGGCTGTTTCTCCTTTCTGCCGTTGAAGATCAGCAGTGGAGAACATCCTCATACCTGTGCCTTTGCTCATTAGAGTGTTTCTGAGACACTGGGTGCTAGCAGTGGAATTGCTGGGACAGAGCAGTTGGCGCCTGTGTTTTCTGATAGCGACTCTGGAGTACCCGCGGGGAAGCTGCAGTTACACTTCCAGCAAGAGTGTGAGCGCGCCGGTCTCCTCCCTCTAACCAGCACTGGCTATTACCAGCCATTTTTATTTAAGATAAAATGAAAGTGGAAAGATGGCATCTTGTTGTAACACACTTCTCTACCCACTGATTTTTTGTGCTCTTGGCAGAGAAGCTGCTTTTCTACTTCAAACATGCGCCCCCTGGACTCTCCTGGGCCTGGGGCAGGCAGCCAGGCCTTCAGGCCTCCCACCCAACTGCTCAGCCACCCTCTGCTCCTGCTTCTGCATCGAATTTCGTGTTTGTCCTTAATCCCTGGCCCTGGGTCCCGACCCAGCTCTGCACTGCCCTAATCGATGAGGAAATGCTGCCTGGCCGTCGCTTCCCGTGGAGAGCAGGGACAGAAACCCATTCCCCGGGCACACTTGCTTGGGGCTCGGTCAGCATTTCGGGTTCCAAGGAGGCTATGTGCTTCTTCTAGTTCTTTTCCTTTTCTGCGATGACTAGGGTGCCGGCTTCTGTCATCACATAGCCCTGGAAGGGAGTCCTAATCCTGTCCCCTCTGTGGTAGCTGCCCTTCCAGGCTCTGGGTCACCCCCAGCTGTGCTAAGTGTCAGGGCAAATGTGGGAGCTCTCTTCAGTCGTGAGATGCCCCTCAGCCTCAGGAGGATTCATATGCTGAAGCAGGAGGAAGGGAGCACCCCTAGACCAGCCCTTGGAGCCATATTTACCATGACCATCAGCGGATGAGCAGGGGACGAGACAGCCACATGGCCCGCCACCCTGGAGGTCCTGTGTGTGGAAGTGCTTTGGGAAGGCTGCACAGATGGGAGGAATTATCTCTGCCTGCATGTGTGGGCTGAACTGGCCCAGGATGCCCCAGGTCAGGAGAGACGGGAACACTTGAATGTCATGGTGACGTTACGTCCACTAGTGGTGAATCCCAGACTAGGGCTTGCTCAGGCCTGAAGGCATGGAGATGGGAGATGAGCCGCCACATCAGGGACCCAGTTACCAGACGATGGGGACCAGGACTTGTACCTGATAGAACTGGTGCACAAGGTGACAGCCACAAATGGGACACTATGAGTGCCAAAGCGTGGGGCCGAGTCTGTAGGTTGTAGGACAGGTGGCTCTCTTGTCTTACAAAAGGAAGGGAGAAAGGCAGGGCCCAGCAGCTTTCGCCTGGCCAAGGGCTGTAAGCCCCAAGGAGCTGTGAAATATGTTCCATCATTGCCCTCTGTTCTGCGCCCTGCCCGCTGCTCTGAAATAAATTGGGCAAACGTCCCTGAACTGGTGTTCTGACATCTGGGGACCTACTTACTGTTCATCCAGCTGTGTCTGCACAGCCAGCCTGGCCAGCTGCCTCACATACCCGCTCTGTGGGCAGGAGGCTCCACGCCGCCACAGTTCTTAGACATAGTATGGAGTGGTGATGGGGGGAGAGGAGCCCTAGTCGTTTCATTTCATCCCTGGGGACAGTGATCTAATGCTGCAAAGGCAGGAGCTCAAATCCTGAGTGTCCCAGGCTGTATGTTTTTGGTCAAGTCACTTACATCTCTGAGCCTCAATTTCTGTTGTGTCGAAGCAGGGGGGAGTGGGGGGGGTAATTGTAGAACCCACCTCACGGGGTTGTTGGGAGTGTTTAAAGAGACATACACGGTACCCGGTACATGGAAAGCATCCCACAGATGGTAGATGGTGTGAGTGTTATCCAGAGCAAATGCTGCCAGGAAGACGCCCCGTGGTGGGGACCTTGTTGCTCCCGTATCCACAGAGACTGTTGAGAAACTTGGTGTATCCAGCAAGGGCAGGAAGAGGCCCCCTCTGGGCACAACCAGGTGTCGGGTTGAGTGACCCGGCTGGGCCTGCTTTCTGGGGTGGGGCTGGGGAATAGAACCCGGCCTAATGAGTAGTGGCACGGAATCCATCTAGCTGGCAAAACATGGTCCCTGGAGGGGATGGGGACCAACAACAGCTGAGTTTAGTCTAGACACTTTTTGAATACAGACCCAGCCTGTGACCCCTCCTTTTCTGGGAACCTGGGAACTCCCCCACTTCTCCCACAGATCTGAACTCCAGCAGCAGTGTTCCTTCCACCTGCCTCCCTCTGAGGCAGAGCTGATAGGATTGAGGTGGACTCCCACCCCCAGGGGCCAGTCGGAGTTAGCGTTGGAATGGAGAGGGGCTTGTAAGCCCCCTGGCACTCAGACCAGGAGGACATGTGAGCTCAGGAGTTCATGCCAGGAACAGCAGATGGACAGAGAGAAACAGAGAAAGAGACCCTGCAAGCAAGGGAAGAGGAAAAGGAAAGGGAGGGGGCTGCGAAGGCTGCTGCCTGGCCTCTTGAAGGCTTTCCAGGCAGTTTCTGGTTCCTGGCCCTCGTGAGGCGCAGCTGCGTCCCTGCTCATGGACCCCGGGAGGCACCTCGTGTCCTTATGTAACCAGCTTATTAAATGAGCTGGACCCAGTCAGGTGTAAGAAGAAACCCACTTTATTTTTTCCCCAGTGTCCTTTCCAGCCTACTCTGTGGGCTAGTTTTATTCCCAATTGACGCTGAAAACTTAGCAGGCCCCTTTGTCTTTCCGCTGCTAGGCATGAAAAAGCCCAGTTGTTGCCTCCTGTATCCACAGAGGATACGACCTAATGGTCACGTTCTAGCAGTCACGTCATTCCAGCCAGTCCAGTGTCGTAATCGGAAGTCTGGACTCCTAAAGCCAGACCAGACCTGGAGGCCTGGGGTGGGGGAGGCCACACGGCAGCCTCTTCACTGAATCCCGCAGTCCTGCTGCCTCCTGGCTTGCTGACCGATGGGTGTGGCCCTTGGGGTTGGAACAGGGGCGAGGGAGAAGTGAAGTGTAAGGGGGCCATCTTCTGTGGCTGGTTTGGTCGTAATCCAGAGCTCGTACCCATGTGCTGTCTCCCCCCCTCCACCACCACCCCCCACTTTTGCTGCCGCTTCTTCAGACTTTCCCTCCTGGGCTCTCTGACTCAGTGGCCCTAAGGGGGTAATGCTTCTCCAGCTGACCACTTACAATTCCCTGCCTGGCTCCTGGGCCAGCTGCACTGTCCCTACCCCCCACCGCCCATCCGGCTGCCCTCTGCTTCCTAGGAGACGTGTATCCTTGCCTCCCCTGCCCCCATCAGCAGGCTTGCTGTTTGCTTCCAGTGCGGTCAGTTTCTCACTGCGCTCGGCCTGGGGCCCGGAGACTTGAGGCATGAGTCAGATCACCGTGCTGATGCTGGCCTATGCCAAACTCTCAGAATGGACCCTTGGAGTCCCTCTCACTTGACTTAGGGTGATGGGGAGCCCACCCTCCCGGTGGTGGTGGGGAACCACTCACCCCCACCCCAGGATGCTTTTTTTTGCACTTCAGGCTGCAGGCGGGCAGTGATCTCATGCTGTAGCACCAATCTGGGGCCACCCCCTGCAGGGATGGCCTTGCACCTGCTAGAATGTGGGATACTTGGCAGTGTACTGTGGAGTCTAGACACAGCTGAGGCAGAAAGAGTGCCTGGTTAACATTTCGCTACACTTAAAATGTCCCCTTTTGTGCTGAATCCAGTTGGCTGGCTCTCTCTTACGGTAACCAAGAGTCTTTACAAGACTAGAAAACAGACGAGAGGTGGTCTTGGGAGATTAGGGAAGACCCCTTGAGCTCCCAAAGAGCATCTTTGGAGAAAGTGCATGGTAGATGCCCATAGACATTGTTTTCAGTAGTTTGAAGGCTCTCTTTCCATCTTGCTCAAATTGGCCAGATTTGGAGGTCGGGGTCCTGTTCAGTGTCACTTGCTTGGAGAACATCACTGTCTTCCTGCTGTGTCCCTACACGAGCCCAGCAGGTGGGTCCCCTCCAGTGACTAAGGTACTGGCTCAAACTGGGACATGGGGGTTTGGCTGAGGTTTCACTGACTGCCTTCTGGGTCCACAGATGCATTCACCGTGGAGACCTTAAGTAGCAGCAGGACTCCTGTGACCGTGAGCCTTAACGGTCACCGGGCAGGATGGGTGAGGGGGAGGAAGACTGTTGAGTGGGTTGGTCAGACCCAGGGGTACTGACTGGCTGTGTTTGCTGGTGGGTGGAGCTGCTCACTGGGCACTAAGGCGAGTGCACCTGAGCTCAGCTCTCTCACCTCCTTATTCTCTCCTTTGATGCTGTTGGTTTGGTCAGCTGCACCCTCCCCCCATTTATCTCTAAAGAGAGTGGGTTCCCATCTCTGATGGGCTTATTCCTTCCCCTCCTTCCGTATAGCCAGGAGGTACTCATATATGATTTGACCAAGACTCAGATTTGGGGGTTGAGGTGGGGATTGGGAGAAACAGCTGGTGTCACAGCCTGCTTTTGTTTAGATGCCAACTAGCTTAGAAAAAGGGTGGCTCCTCCTCGTCCAGCAGGGCTTCCCAGAACTCTCTGCTTTGGACTTTGGACCCAAGACCGGTGACCGGAGAGGTTGGACCCTGTTTTCCTTGGCCGTCGACCTTCTATCCCACACACTCCACTCGAGTGTGTGGGGGGAGGTGGCTATGGTGTAGGCCAGCGTTGAAATACTCTTATCAGATAGCATCCGGATTTCACTGTAACCTTCAAAACTGACTTGGGTTTTGGGAGAAGGGAGTTAAGAACTCATACTTAGTGCCTTTTACCCAGAACCTTCTGGGTTAACTGCCCCTGGGGCATTTTTACCAGCAGTGTGACCGTCAGCCTCATTTTCTCTTCTTCAATGAAGTGAGAAGAGCAGCCTCCCTTCACAGGCTGGTATGAGGGTTACACAGGAAAACAGAAGTCCAAGTCCAGGCACATAATGGGTGTCAGCAAACACCAGGCTCTCCCCATCTACAACTTTGCTAGAAAAAGCTCTTGTACGGTCATTAGGAAGAGGGATCGTTGGGTCCAAAAGTGTATGTGCATTTCAAATTCTGTTATATGCATTGCCAAATTCTCTTTGAAAATATTGAATCAATTTATACTTTCGTACAGAGCATATTTTTCTCCATCCCCTTGTCAACATGGAGACTGACATCTTTCTCATCTTTGCCAATCCAATAGGCACCATGTGGTGGTTTAGGCTTGATTTAATGCACCACTCTGGTTATTACTGAGGTGGGCGTTTTTCTTGTTTACTGGCCATTTGTGAGTCTTTTAATGTGTTCGTGTATGTTACCAAGTTTTCTATCACAGTGTTTGTATCTTTCTTCCTAATTTGAAAGAGTTCTTGGTGTTGCATGAATGTTAATCCTGTATTTTTCTCTTGTTTAACATGTGCCTTTTAGTCTCAGTTATATTTTGTTTTGTGTCTCAGAGGGCATAAAACTTGGGGCGTTCTTTCGTTATGTCCGTTAGTCTTTTCCTTTATGGTTTTTGGGTTTCCTGTCATGCTTGTAGACACTTCCCAATGCATGGATTTGTTTGACAGGAAGGTGGTTCTGGTGGTTAGTGTGGAAGATGGATTGGCAGGAGGGAGACGGAGGCACAAGACTCCTGGTCTCGTGGGGAGCCTGTTGCGGTAGCTGATGGAAGAGGAAACGAGGCAGAGGAGAGGGCTTGGATGGAGGGATGGGTTCACCTTGGTGAGGGGGAGGGAGAGGGCCTTATTTTTGACCTGAGCAATTGAGTCGATGGTGCCGTTTGGTGGAATGGGACCAGACCTGGAGGAAGGTGCTTTAGGTGTTAATTGCACTGCCTATGAGGTGTTTCCAGGACATCCAGGACACAGCTGGATGTAAGGAGGTGGAGTTTGAGAGCCATCTGGGCCTGAGCTACTGTCATGGGACTCCTGGCGGCATAAGTGGACACCAAAGCTAGGGAGAGTGTGATTTAAATGATGTTGGTGTACGTCCCTGGTGTTGAATCTCTTTCTGGTTTTATTTAAAGAGGCTCTGATAGAGGAGATCCCAGACAGACATTCTAAAACAATAACACACAGTGCAGATACATTCAAATAGCACTGATGGCTTTTATTGCAGATTTGTGTCATTACAAGGCTAATTTGGGAATATATTAAAAAAAACCCTCCCTTTTATATACACAAAACATGCTACATGGTACACTTTGTGAGAATGCTGAGGTAACAGGCATACACCCAGACATGGACAGTACCAAGTGTTCCAACATCTCGCACCCTCCGACCCACACGCCCACCGGAAGGGCCTCCCCTTGTCTCAGCTCCTGCTCCCTGCTTGGCAGTGGTCCTGATAGTGCTGAGTCTGACACCTCATGGCCAGCAGGACTTGGAAAGCCACCAACCATGTGCTGTAATGCACCAACTATGGGGGCTGGTGGCCCCGGGTTATTCAGTAACTCACAAGAAGTAGCAAGTTCTCATTTTTGCGGCACCTGCATTCTCCGGGGAAGTGTAGTTTGGGGGACGAGATGAGGACTCTAGTTGGCCTGAGAGCTTGGGACCTTTGGTCTGTAGCCATTTGGGGGTCCCAACGATCAGATGATGATGTCTCTTCAATTGAATGTCTCCTGGGCAAGGTAGGTTATTATTTCTGTGAAGGTTAAAATGACATGTAGGCTAAAGTGTGAATGGAAAATACAAAACTGCGAATACATTATCTATGTGGCCGGTCGTTAGCTTTTGGGCCTGGCCTGCCCTTTCCTGACCAGAAACCTGGCGCCCAGACTGTTTCCCACTCAGAGGCTAAGGAATCGTGCCTAGAGAGAAAGCATGTGTGACGGCGAAGGCAAGGAGAAAGCAGGCACAGAGTGAAGAAGAGCCGCAAAGGTGCCCGGCAGTACAAGTGGCTAAGGATGGACACACACAAGGCAGTTACTGAGCGTTATTGAACGAGCGAATAAGTGGATACATGGATGCATGGATAGATGGACAGACAGGTGGGTGGGTGGGTGGATGGATGGATGGATGGATGGGTGCATGGATGGGTGGATGGATGGATAGATGGGTGGATGGATGGGTGGGTGGATGGATGGATGGATGGATGGGTGCATGGATGGATGGATGGTGAAAGTCCTGAGAATGGGGAAAAATGTAGAAATGGAGATGGAGGGGTTTTTGAAATTTGATTAGGTGCCCAGGGGGGTTCTTAAGCAAGGAAGTTGAGAACCCCTATGTGAGAGAATAGCATTGTAGACATTCCTGGAAGAATCCAGGCACATGGATGCCAAGGATAATGCTGTGAATTGGAGCTATACAGTCTGGGATCTGCTCTTTGACTCAAGTAACACAACAGAATGAAATGCTGGTCTCCTAAAAGCAATGCTATTGGTAAGAGCTTCAACCTGTGAGAACGGAATATGTGTGTATTCAGGTATATAAGGCAAACCTTTATATGTATCTAGATATATGACATGTGGCATATATCTAAATGCATATATATATGTGCTGTGCACATAAGTGCACAAGGTCGGCTCATACACGTGTATGTTAGGAAGGTATTTTGCAGTTGCGTTTTTATTGTAGGGCCTTAACTTATTTAAATGAGGCTGGTCTGCAGTCCTGCCCTGTCTGGAAACATGAGGGGCTGTCTGGTATGAAGAAAAGTGGTAGGGAGAGAATACTGTATCCATTCAGTTCCATTATCTGCCACGGTGATGTGGGAAATCAGAACCCAGTGTCCCAGCCTCCCAGCCCCAAGGCGAACTGGCGGGCAGTTGCTTTCTGTGCTGGGGCCAGCGTGGCCGGGGCAAGCTCCTGGTGAAGGCCACGAGAGGTCAGGAGGGGCGCTGCTTAGTGGAAGGTGTTGGGATTGGGCCGGATCATCATCACCACTTTCTTGAGCGAGTAGGAGCCTCCTCGGAACTCAGCCCAGTAGACTCCGTCCTGGTAGCGGCTCCGGTAATGGCCCCCGCGGTACCAGACCCCGTTGAGGTTGGAGTGGGCGCAGGCGTTATACCACCAGCCTCCTTTCTGATAATGGGCACAGTTTCCTGCAGGAGAGAAGGGAGTGAGAAGGTCTCGGGGAGGAGGCCTTAGGCTTTCCCCGTGGCCAGTTTGCTTGGGGACTTCAGCAGGACCCCCCTGGGGGCATTTGCAGCAAGAAGGCTTGAGAGGTGGACCAGGCCTCAGACCTGCTCAGACCTGTCTTTGAGGCTCGGCCTTCTGGCTAACGAGCTGTGTTATCTCAGACAAGTCACTGAATTCTTATGTGAAATGAGGATCAACGTAATGCCTCCCGCACAGGGCTGCGGTGGGGATTGAGTGAGGGCACGCATTTCAGCACTTAGCCCTGGGCTCCATGCAGGGGAAGTGCTGGGGAGGACGCCACACCACAGGCTTATTGGAAAACGGAAATGGCCTGAGGTGGGCGGGCAGAAGGCAAAAGGGTGTTTCTTAGGAATTTTTTTAAGAGTTGAAACTGTTGGATCAAGAGTCTTTATAGGATGACAAAGGAGGTGCTTAAGAGAAAATTCTCCTCTATTCCTCCCCAGCCTGTATTCCAGCCAAATATATATATTTTTTTATTATTTCTCAAAAGAAAGATATTTTCATGAACCTTTGGGCACTGTCACATCATACTGGATTTTTGACGACAAGCTGCCCGGGACAGCAGTCCAAGTGTGTGCAAGGTGCAAGTGGCGTGCAGGGGCTCGGCCCTCCATGGGGCGGCGGGGGAGGGGAGCCACTGTCCGCCTAGGCTGCTCTTAGTCAGAAGAGGGGGGCCCCAGTCTTCTGATCAGGCCTAGGAAGGGGACCCTGACTCAGAGGAAGGGCGGCTCCAGTCAAGTTTGTGGGTGGGGGGCCTGGTGGGGACTGGCAGCCCTTCTCCTGCTGAGGCCTTGGGATGAGGTGAGGAGGGAGCAGGCCGGCCAAGGCTGAAAGCTGACGAGAGACTCAGCCCGGGCACCTCAGAGCCCCTGCAGCCCAGGTTTTCCCAGCATGTTTCTCGGGTTCCTCTGGGCCACGACTTGAGGCCACAGGACCAAGTGGCAGTGTCAGAGAGCAGAGAGAGCCCTTGGTAGCCACAGCCAGCCCCCCACCTGCCAGCGAGACCCCTCCAGGGCCCGGGAGCTCACCTCCTCACTGTCCACTGACTGTGCTGCCTGACAAGCCTGATGGTGGGGGTCACAGAGCAGTCCTCTCCCTGTACCAGCGCCATTGTCCC
The DNA here is from genome assembly GCF_001890085.2 of Hipposideros armiger. Taxonomy (NCBI): domain Eukaryota; kingdom Metazoa; phylum Chordata; class Mammalia; order Chiroptera; family Hipposideridae; genus Hipposideros; species Hipposideros armiger. The sequence continues at coordinate 1,640,887 of NW_017731353.1, forward strand.
CAGCGTCTCATCAGCTCGAAGGGTCATTTTCCTGCCCTTCCAGCAGTGAGCTGGTAGAGGTCTCTAAATGTCCCCTGATGTGGGAACCATCTGCTGGAGTGTGGCTGCCACGGGGCCCTGGAGTGAGGACCTCCCTCCTCTGTGTAGGCAGCAGAGCTTACCTGAAGTGCAGGTAGCTCCTGGGACGGTCCTCAAAGGGGAGGGATCAGCCTTCAGACCAGGACTACATGGGGAGCTGGGGCGGGAGGGGGCCAGGTTTGCCCCTGAAAAGCGACAGCCTTGGCCTGGAGGCAGGGTCCCCTCAGGGAGGAGCGAGGCCTCGCTGACTTTGCAACCAGCTAGGGCCTCATCTCAAGGAACGGGGGTGTGGGGCCTCGGGAGACTTGAACTGTGGGGTTATAATGTTCTGTTTCCTCCCTTGGTTTCTTTTCTTTTCTTGTTTTAAATCTAATAAAGACTTCTACTAAAGACCCAGTGTGAGGCTGTGATCTTGGACAGGGCACTTCGCCTCTCCTACCTGGTTTCTCTTACTTGGCGCCCTCCCAACTGGGCACTGACAGTGCATGCCGCTGCGGTAATAAAAAAGAGAGCCCCCTGGCCCGAGCCCCGACTACCTGCCAAGTCTCGGACAGAGCTCGGGTACTTTCTCTCTGACCTTCCCACACCCCTGCAAGGCAGTCATTGTCCTCAGCTGCAGACGTGGAAACCGAGGCCCAGAGAGATTAAGCAGCAGGCCCAAGACACAGAGCTGGTGAGGTGGGGGGTGGGGGCAGTGTCGACACCCAGGGCGTATGGCCCAGAGCCTGTGGGGACATGCAGCCCTAACACCTGGTGCCTCAGGCAGAGAGGTAATGCGAGCGCACCCAGATTGACCCTCGAATGTGTCTTTCATACACCCCTTTCCCTTTCCCTTTTTATAAGTGCCACTCTGACCCAGCTTTACAAAGGGAATCTATGGGCAGAGGGTGCAGGAGTTGGCCTTTGTGGGCAGGCAGCTGGGCCTTGGAGTCCAGGGCTCTGGCTTTGGTTGATGGCTTTGCCCTGTCCTCCACCTGGGTTTGACTCCACTGGTCCTACCTGTGTAGACATCATGGTCTCTGTCCAGGGTAGTGAACTGCTTGCCGTTGTGCCAGGTGAAGGAGTCACCAGCGTTGCCATGGTAGCGCCCCAGCCGCAGCTTATAATACTCGCTCTCAGGCTCCAGGCGGAAGCTGGCATATTCTGCAAAGACCTTGCGGCCAGACCAGTCCTCCATGGTCACCAGCAGTTTGTAGTTGCCTTGGTTTGTCAGCCAGTAAATGTTCTCCAGGCCCAGCCAGTATTCGCCATCAATGTTCCCAAACCCTTGCTGGGGAAAACGTGGGAGAGCGTTAGTGAGGAGCACGCAGCACTCTCGGCCAGCAGGGCCCAGCTGCCAGATGCTCAGCCTTGGGCAGAGGGGCCCGGATTCAAATCCCTGCTCTGCCCGGCTGTGACTCGATGAGCCACGCGCCTCGCTGAGCCTCAGTCATGCATCATCAAGACTGTTGAGAGATCGCCTGGTCCGTGCTGGGCACTGTGTAAACACGAGAGGGGCTGTGTTGCCCTCCCTCACGGTCGTGTGGGGACACATGTGATGCAGTAAATGGAGAGCCCAGCACACAGTAGGCATGCAACAAGAGCTCCTTGGACAGATCCCTTCCCTTCCCTGAGCTTTGGTCTTCTTCCCAGGGGCGGGCTATGCGTGAGAGTCCCATGTGACCTCTGAGTGTGAGGTGTGACAATCATGTGCCACAGCCACCCGGGCTCTCTCCTAGGTCTAAAATCCGGTGGTTTTGTTACTGTTTTTACATGTCATTTGGGGAGTCACCAGGTGAATGGTGGCCACTGAAGAAAGAAAAATCCACTGAAAATAGGTGGAGTCATTGATAATATTGATAATAGCTAGTGTTTAGCTCACTAACCACTGTACTGGCATTTTGGTGTGCTGACACTGTTATTAGGACTCTACGTAGGTTATTTTATTAATCGTCATGCCAACTCTAAGAGCTAGGTGCTGTTATTATGTTCTCTAGAATGGGTGAACTGAAACCCAGAGAGGGCCAGGGTCACAGAGTGTCAGCCAGGATTTGAGCCAGGAACCCGGCCTTAACCATTGTGCTCTACTGCCTCTGAGAAAGAGAATACAGACAGGAGGCAGGAAGCGTTAGGGAGTGAGTCTGCAGGAAGCGCTCCATTAGGAGGCAGAGGGGAAAGAGGAGAAAGCAAAGACACAGGCTGGCACAGAGGTGGGTTGGAGGGCACCCAGGACAGGCAGGCGGCACGGCAGAGCCAGCCACGGGCAAGCGCCCCGGCCAAGGGGGTTTGTCGGCTTTGCTGTCCAAGGCCTAGGCTCTGGACACTGCCCTCTCATTCCCAGCTGTGCGGCCCCGAGCAAGTGACTTAACTTTTTCATCCATAAACTGGGTCGTTATTGGTATCTCCCTCCTCGGGTTGATGTGAGACTAAATGAGGTACTAAATGGAAGCCCTTGGGGGTGCCTGGCCCGTGGCGGGCACCCAGTGCACTGAGCTGCTCTGGCTGGCTGGCCGTAGTGCCACCTGTTTGTCCGGAGGAGGGGGCAGTAGCAGCCTCTCCTACTATGAGGGTCAGCATCCAACCCCTGGGGATTGGGAGCTGAGAGGAGGAGCCCTAGAATTAGGACTGCGTACTCGCAGTTTCCTTGGGAGCTTCCCCGGGGTCTGAGAGCCTTGGGATTCGCTTCTTCTGGGCTGTGAGACCAGGTCTTTCCCCAAGGAAGCCCCAGCCAGGAGTAGGATGCTCCCCACACCCAGGTTGCAGTGAGGGGCCACCGCACACCAGCATTTCTAAATCACCACCCCATCTGCGGGGCTTGGTGGTCTAGACCCCCCTCCCACACACACACCCATTGTGGCCATGCAGCCGTGGTGAGTGGCAGGCAGGGAAGGAGCTACTGGTCCTCACCATCCCTTGTGGGTTTGCAGAAATGGCCCTGTCGGTGTCCTTGCCTCAGATGGTTACTGTTTGGGGCTGCACAGACCCTGACAGGTCAGCTCACACCTTCCCTCTGGTCATTCAGACCTCTCGAGGTGGGCTGGTCTCTTTGTGGGCAGCACAGATAAGCCTGCAGTTCTCACCTTGTATGTCTCCCAGTTCCTGAAGAAGTTGACAGAGCCGTCCAGGCGCCTCTGGATGACGGTCCAGCCCCCGGGGTCGTGTCTCTGGTCGCACCACACCTGCATGAGACGGTTGGTGTTCTCTGGCTTCACCAGGTAGATGGAGCTGGTGTCATGGCCGTCCTCCAGAGCCTGCAGGCAGTCTCTCCAGGGGCCTGGGGACACAGATGTGCGCACATCACAGACCTACCTGTTGCCTGTCTCCAGGCCACCGAGTCACATTCATACCCCAACCCCACCCCTGGCTGCACCCCAAGCAGGCACAGCCCCTGACAGAGCTCTAGCTGCAGTGAGGTGAAGTACAGTAGTCCCCCTCATCCACAGTTACATTTTCCAGTTTCACTTACCCACGGTCAACCACAGTCTAAGAATATTAAATGGAGAATTCCAGAAATAAACAATTCATAAGTTTTAAATTTCGAGCCATTCTGAGTAATGTGATGCAATCTCGCACCATCCTGCTCTGTGTCCCGCCTGGGACGTGCATCACCCCTCTGTCCAGCGTCTCCATGCTTATACGCTCCCGCCGTTAGTCACTTAGTAGCCTCTCGGTTATCGGATCAACTGATCCCAGTCTTGCAGTGCTTGTGTTCAGGTCACCTTTACTTTATTTATTTATTATTTATTTATTTATTTATTTATTTATTTATTTATTTTTATTGTTAGTTTCAGGTGTACAGAACAATGCAATAGTTACCATTTTCACCCTCACAAAGTAACAACCCGCCTCCCCCCATCTATTGCCCTCCCATCCCCGATATCATGCTTATCTATTACAGTTCCATTGAATCCGTTCCCGCTCTCTACTCCATGTCCCGAGACTATATGTATATATATATAATTATAGTTGACATACTATATTATTCAACATCAGCTTCAGAAATACAATGCGGTGGTCAGGCCTCTACATCGACTATGAAGTGGACTCCCCAACAGGACATGGGTCCATCTGGCCCCCTAAGAAATATTTACAACATTATTGATTATATTCCTCGGACTGTCTTTTTCTATCCCTGAGGCCATATTGCAATTACCAATTTGTATTGTCTCATCCCTTCCCCTCTCCTTCATCCCCACCCCCTCCCAACTAGCAACCCTCAGTTCTTCCTCTGTGTCTCTGAGACTATCTCCATCCACTTCTCCCATCCATTCAGTTCCTTAGAATCCATGTATAAGTGAGATCATATGATATTTGTCTTTCTCTGATTGACTTATTTCACTTAGCATAATGTTCTCTAGTTCCATCCATATTGTTGCAAAGGGTACTATTTCCTTCTTCTTTATAGCTGAATAATACTCCTTTAGTTAGTAATGGCCCCAAAGTGCAAGAGTAGTGATGCTGGCAGCTCAGAGATGCCAAAGAGAAGCCATTAAAGTGCTTTCTTGAAGTGAAAAGGTGAAAGTTTTCAACTTAAAGGAAAAAATTATATGCTAAGATTGCTAAGATCTACAATAAGAACAAATGTTCTGTCTGTGAAATTGTGAAGAAGGAAAAAGCAATTCATATGAGCTAGTTTGCTGAGAGAAAGAGCACATTCATATAACTTTTATTATAGTATATTGTTACAATTGTTTTATTGTTGTTGTTAATCTCTTACTGTGTTTAATTTGTACATTAGACTTCAGTGGTTTCAGGCATCCACTGGGGGTCTTGGACTGTATCCCTGGAGGATAAGGGGGGAGGGCTGTTATGTGATCTAAAGATAAGAGCCGGGCAGAGGGGTCAGGATGCCTGGACTCCAAACCCATTTCCCACTGAATCCCTCACGATGTGACCTGGGCACGCTTCCTCACCTCTCCAGGCCCTCAGTTTCCCTAGCTGTGAAAGGGAGACCAACTTTACCTCCGTTAAGGCTGTAAGGACCGCTGAGATCATTTGTGTGGGGTTCTTGGAGTGATTTTTCTTTTAAACTTGGTTAAATTGGCAGAAAGAGCTGTGTGCCTGCTACCCTGCAGCAATCCTCCTCAGCCTGAGCGGGTCCCGACGGCCCTGCCCCAGCCAGGGACACGGGCTCCCTGCTCTCCCTGAGGCTGTGGGCCAAGGTGGCCGGCGGCACCTCAGTGCCAGCTCCACACTTGCCTTTGCAGTGACAGTGCTCGGTGACAGTTGCTGCAGTTTTCAGTAAATGAATTTCCATGGAGTCATGGGGGCCCAAGCAGTGCCCCAAATGTGGCCACGTAGCCAGCGATTTCAGGACATTTCTAGGATTCAGACACTGGCTTCCAAATATCTTGTGGGTGGACCAAGTTCCCTTTCGGCTCAATCTGTGTGTTTTCCAAGGGAAACTCCCTGAGGGCCAGATGTGCGGAGATCACACCTTCTGGACTGATTGTTTAATAGTCAAGCCCACGAACTTAAAGGACCGTGTCTAGGACACACCCCAGTCCGCAGCTCTCTCCTGAAGCTCACACCAGATGCATTCTGTGATTTTCTGTGACTTCACTGAGCTTGGGCAGCCCAGTCAGAAGGAGTGGGTGTCACTGGGTGTCTGAACAGCTGCTGTAGCTCTTTCACCATCCCCACTCCCATCTCCCCTGGCGGTTTCCTGTGTTTGGATGTCGGTCCCATCAACAGGGAAGTACAAACTTGAGTCACCAAGGTCCACATAAACTGGGCTCTTCTTCCTTATTCATCTGAGGAAACTTGAGAAGGTTTTCAGGATCTAGCCATTGAACCGCATATTTTAAAACAAATTAAATCGCCATACTTCGCTTCAGCTTCTCTTCAAACTATTCCCGAAACTGAGATGGTTAAGATCAAAAGTGCTAGGAAAATTCCATCTTGTTCTTTCAATTAATTGGTATGTTTATTCAGCAACTGTTTATTGAGTCCCAGCTTTGGCAGGTACTGTGCTGGCAGCGGATGCCCAGGGCAGGGTGGGGGCTGCCCTGATGCCCAGCAAGGGAGGAGCTACCTCAGCAGCTTTCTCTGAACTTGAATTCCTGTGGAATCTCGTCCTTTCTCCTCTGGGCTTGTGGGAGGGGTGGAGGGAGCGGGTAACGCAGGTGGCAGGTGTACTCAGCTTCCCCTGTGTAGACCGAACTTCTCACGTTTCTTCCTGGCTGGTGGTTGGGCCTAACTAGCCCATATGTGATGGTAAAACAGGAAAAGTTTAGGTGTTTTGGTCTTTGTTACACGTCTCCAGTGGGCTTTTCTGGAGCGCTCGCAGCTGTGTTTGAGCATCCCACCTGGAGCCTGACAGGAAGGCGGGGCTGTCTGGCTCACACTCTGTACAGCACTGAGAACGGCCGGCGTGGGTGCTCGTCGCCGACAGTTAACCCAGGGGGCTCCTCCCTTCATCCTCCAGGGACAGGCTTTCACCCATTTACCTGTTCACCAGCCCTCTGTCCCTCCAAGGGGTGGGGCAATGCCTCCACTCCTCCAGGTAGCAGATGTGGCACAAGCGGCTGATTCCTTCTTTGCCTTGTGCCTCTTCCGTCCTGGGAAGGGGAGGCCAGACCTCCAGAAAGAGCATTCATGGCAGAGAAAAAGGTTTTGGTTGTGTTCAGCCCACAGCCCCGGGGACCCAGGCAGAGAATAGGAGTCTGTCCCTGACAGCTGGAGCAGAGCGTGCAGTGGGCGTGGGAGGCCGCCCAGCTCTCTCCCGAGTCAGAAGCAGAGGAGAGACCGTTTGATGCGAGTGCTGGCGCCGGAAGACCCCGCCAAAGCCTGCAGAATAACAGCCACTGCAAACCAGCAGCCAGACCTCTTACTGTAGAGCTGCCGCAGGGCTCCTGTGGAGTTCTCAGCTGGAAAGGCAGCTTTGAAGAGGGCGCCACGTGGGGAGGAGAGGCTTGGGAGGCCAGTGGGAGAGGGCAGGTCCGCCTCATGCCTCCCAGTCTAAGCCACTTTTGTAGGTGCCATCAGTGGTTTCAGCTTTACCTGTGACTTTTCTACAAAGGGCTCTCTTTAAAAGGCAAGTGCTTTAAAATGTTTTGGGGTCACCGGTCCCTTTAAGAACTTGGGGAAAGCTCTAGACACTCTCTTCAGAAAAATGCACAGACTCACACAATTTTGCTTATAATTGCAGAAGGTAAACGGACCTCCACACCCCAGGTTATGAAGCCCTAGCTCTGAGAGAGTCCAGACTGGGGTAGTGGTGATGGTAAAACACCCCTGCTAGCCAGTGTGCATTGAGCACACACCATGTGCCCTATCCATGTATTCACAGATGGGGAAGTCGGAGCATGGGGACGTGAGGCGACACCCCTGAGGTTGCATGGCTGGTGGGGCACAGCCAGTATCTGAACCAAGGTGGTCTGGGTGGTCCAGAGCCAACACACCAGAGCTTTCTTCTTTTCCTCCAGCCAGAGTGAACTGCATGCAGGGTAGGGGGCCCAGGCTGACTCATCTGTGTGTCTCTAAGACTATTTTTAATCTTTTCCAGTCAGGTTAAAAAAATACAAATTTAAAGTTTTCCTTTGTCAAGGTGTTATTCCCTTTTTAAAAAAATCTTTATTAATTATTTTTCTTCTATGCTTACCTTTTGATATCCTTTGCCCACTTTTCAACTATTTTAGTATCTTTTATGATGTAGAAGTTTTCCCTTACTTTTAATTATTTTTTTAAGGCAAATCTGGCAGTTCTTTCTTTTAAGGCTTTTAGGTGTGGCATGCTTTCTAAAATCATGGAGTAGGTGTGAATTAGTGTAGAAGTTTTTTCTGCTATTTAGTATTTTCTGTGATTACAAAGTTTAAACACATTACCCTTTCTTACATTAAAGGCACCAATGGCAAAGGTCGAAAGATTAAATGATGGATGAAAATTAGAAAAATACTTAGCATTGAAAAATTGGCAGCAGTAAATCGATCAAGTAGCAGAAAATGGCAGCAGTCAGATTATCATGTGGCTGCATTAAAATAGCCGATTCAAAACATCCTACTTGGATGAGAAACCTGTACGTGTTATGAATACACATATGTATAACCTGTACCTGTTATGTTGTTTTGGAAGGTCAGGTGAGGTGTCTTTGGGGACTCTATGGAGGAAGTGTGGGGCTGGGGCAGGACCCCAAACTTGGAGTCGGCTCAAATCTTGGTGGCTTCATCTCCTCATAGTGGGACTTTGGGGGATTTCCTCGAACCTCAGTTTCTTCTTCTGTAAACAGGGGGAAAGAACACGAGAGCACCCAGCATGAGGCCAGCCAGGGCAGGTGGCAGTGAGGGTTCTCTCTTCCTTTCCTTTGAGAAGTGAAAGCTGATAGCTTTGAAGTTGTCCACTCCCACCTCCCCCCACCCCCACGCAAACAAGTTACTATATCTGCTTTTGAATTTCCAAGACTAGATGTAAGATCATTTACTGGTAGATGTTTTCCTAAAAGGCATGTTTAAAAAGTCAGAACTTCAGTGGAGAGGGCCGCAAAGATACATTGAAATGAAGCGTGGAAATCTTTTTTTGTCAATGAAACTGCATTTTCTGTGCAGTGGGCAGAGCTGCCCCGTTGGAACAGTGCGGAGTGCCCGGCGGTATTTCACTTGGCTCTGCTTCTGAAAGGGCAGCCCTGCCCACAGCACCAGGCCAACACTAACTCGGCAGCACCAAGGCTCCGAGTGGAGTGAGCACCAGGCTGCATCTCTATAAAGACCATATTTACACTCTTGTCGGAGCTGCCGCTGGAACGTTCCACGTGGAGGGAAGTGCAGCCGCCATGGCCGCGCTGAGTCTGCCCGGTTCCTTCTAGAAGCAACACCGAGTGTGGAAGGCACAGAGGACCTGGTGTCAGGAGCCCTCGGGGAGAAGGGACATGGCCATGGGAACACAAAGTGTACAGGTCTTGGGCCTCCAAATCCCAATGTCAAACCTGGGAAGTGTTGAGGTGATCAAGTTTGGGTGCCAAAGTCCCTTCCCTGCGTCCTTCCTCCTCTCTCAGGCCATAGCCTCCCCGGGAACCAGGAACCACGTACTGATGGCTGATCCAGGGCACACTGTCCCCAGTACAGGGCCTTTCTGGTGAAGCAGAGCCTGCAGCCAGGCAGGGACTCAGTGTTACTTCCTAGGCCCAGTGTCCTCCCTGGGGCCGCTGACTTGCCCACCCAGGCCGCAGTGGGGAAATGAACGGGCCCACCTACCACATCAACTTTCAGAGCAGTCACCTTTCCTACTGGGGAAACGTGGCCATGAACGTCTGACCAGGTTGACTGGCAGCTCCCCTTGAGGCAGGAGCTAAGAAGCGGGTCGACAGTGGGGCCTGTGTGGGCAGGAGTGGTGCCTCCTCTCCCCGGCTGCGCCTGGGGCTGGGGACAGGGGCAGAGTCCTTCCTGGCCATGAGCCGGACTAGACCGTGTGGCTGGCCAGCGTCTGACAGGCCCCTTTACCCATTAAGTACCTGAGTGCCTGAGCCATACAGAGGACCCTGTGGCCTGTGGGAATTGTTCTAAGGATGTTTTAGGCCACGCGTGGGCTCTGGGGAGAGGCCTCTGTGATAGCACCACAGCGCGCTCGCTGCTTCTGCGTGAGAACCGTATGCTGTTTTCAGTTATTCCCGCTGATGGTCTGTCTCCAGTCTTTTTGCCACTCCCAGAAACATTTTTCTAACAGGAGAAATGACTAGTTGTTGAAATTGGATCTGGACTGTCCTAATCAAATTAACCTATCCGAGAGAGGGTCCCGTGGAATGCTGAGGTGCATGTCTCACCCTGGTCAGCATCAAGTCCCGGGAGCCCCGGGTGAGGGCAGGAGGGCGCACACCAGGCAGGGGTGGCAAGGAGCAGTTATATGTACTGCCTGATCTCGTTTATCCAGAGGCTCGGGGAAATGGTGTTTTGGTTAGGAACATATATATTCTATGTCAATCGCCACTTTTCAGTGAACTAGAGTACAAAACAATACCCTAGACACAGGAGCAGCTGGTGCGGTCCCAAAGGCATCTCAGGTTCCCGTAGGGTCTCAGAGTTGATACGATGAATAACATTTCTGGTCCTTCTGGGGAAAGGTCCAAATGTTCGTACCTGCTATTCAGGCCGCTTAATGTGCCCTCAGACGATGGGCACCGAGCCTGGGGCTGACGAGCTTTTCAGGAGTTTCTGAAAGTGTTTGAGGCCTAAAAAAATCAATTAGCTCTGAAATATGAAGAGAACTACAAACTCAACATTTATAAGTATATAATTAAATTTCTGCAGAGTGTAACATCTTGTCAAATTCATTAATTGTTAAATTTAGTCTTCATAAAAATGTTCTTACTTTTGAAAACAATGTGTAGGTAGATTTTTCTCACTTCCCCAGAATTCTTGAACATGCCTGATGCTTACTGAGAAATCTGAACCAACTGTAAATTAATTGTGTTACTCCTGGCCAAATAATTTTGAAAGCAAAATTATTAAACTCCTTTCAAAATTCTCCCAGTAAAAGTTATAGTAGATGTGTGAGATGGGTGTATTTCGGTGCATTTGATACGCTCTGAGGCCCCCTAACTGAGAACTGCAGGGCCCATGAAGGGCTTACAGAGATCCTGTTTCTGCCTGTTTGACTTCTGGATAAACAGACACTGTAGTATTGCTTCCCAAAGAACACTTGTAACCACATTGTGCCTGCTCCTAGGCTTCCATCAATACCCTTGGGCAGGAGGAGAAACAAGGACTTCAAAGCAATTTTAAAAAGAAGAGGTTAGACTAGGAGGGGCTGTGGTGGGCTCACAATGTGCAGAGGACTGATGGGAGTGGTGCCCGAGGCTCCCCAGGTAAGGGAGGTCACTGGACGGGAGGTGGGCAGCACACTGAGCTGCCGGGGCGCCGTGACGAGCATAACCGCGACCCTCTCAGCCCAGAGGTTGGTGCTGCTGGTCTGCAGGCGCCTGATGGGAGAGCTCCTCAGACCCATGACTTCAGTCCGCAAGACAGGAAGTGGTGGTCCTGTGGTCGGCCAGCCCCTCAGCCCTTTCCAAAGAAGGGAATCAGCTTCTGGGGTTGTTCTTAGAGAATGTATGGTGGCTCGCCTTGATAACCTTTTAATTTTCCAAATGCTCACAAACCCCTCTGTATAATCTTTTGTAGTTTTTCTGGGGTTTACCACAAGCCAATTGGCATATCATTTCTAGTATGTCATCCTTTTTCTCTTTTGGAAAGTAGGACATTGGCCCAGCACCAAGCCTGGCCTTCGTGATTTCTTGGTGATGGCTGGCAGTGGTTCTGAGAGCATATCTGCATGGTCCTCAGCCCTCCTCTCCCTCCTCCAGGAAGCCTCCCCAACCCCAAAAGACCTACCTATCGTCCTCAGGGTTCCCATAATGCCTTCTGTGTTTACCTCTACTGGTACATAATCAGAACTATGACTACCACGTATCTCACGGTCTCTCATCTCATCCTCACGAGCCCCTGCAACAGTGAGGAAACTGAGGTCCGAGAGATCATACAACCGGAAAGGGGGAGGATCTGGGGTTGGAACTCAGCTCTGCCCTCTGCCCTACACTGTGCTCTGGCTGTCACACCATGTTAGGATTGTTGGGGGTCTGTCTCACCTCCAGACTGTGGGCTGCGTGGGGGCAGGAGACTTCTCAGGCAGTGATTATATGATGATCTTTCCAGTCGAGCGCTGAGAGTCACTTAGTGCCCCACGTGCCATCCTCCATCTCTCGGCTTCTCGCCCCCGTCAGCTGCATTCCCTTTGTCATCTTTATTCTGCTCTTCACAGTTTGAGAACCAATAACAATAAATCCATCTGGAAACAGGGACCCCATAGCAGAGGATAATCAGGATCCAGACCACAGGGTGGGAAAGGAAACCTGTACGGTGGGGAAGTCTGGGCAGAGCGTAGTGGAGGGTCAGCACAGCACATCACATCCGGGGTAGTGCCAGCTGATTGGTTTTTCTCTTCTTTTGGATGTTACTCTAGCAGACCACTGAAGCTATCTTAGTTTCAACATTTAGAAATTTGGTAAAGAAAACTTCTATTTGTCACTTACACTAAAAGTTTCCTAGCAAAACTATTCTCTGTATGTACAGTAATTTTAAATTATTATATTCCAAAAAATCTATTAAGGGAAAAATCACCTATTCACTTAAAAAAGAAGACATAAAACCACTCTGGGTCCTGTAGCTCCATGGCTCCTTCTGAGGTCCAGAGCCAGGATCCTCAGGCTTATTTCCACTGCTCTGCTTCCAGAGTCATCTCAGAGGAGCTGAAGCTGAAGCAGCTCTGTTGCAGGGGCTGGAGCAAGGACGGTCTCCAGTGGCCCCATAAGCAGCCTCTGGGGCCCGCATCCTTCCTTGGTACCAGTAGGGCCCACTGGGAAGTACACTGGGTTCCTTCTACAGCAGTGCACTGCCCGTGGCACTCAGCAGCCCTAACCAACGTTGTTTAGATACTACGGTAAGATGCTAACTTAATTCTGCTTTTTTAATCATTTTTTCTGGGGGAGCGTCTCAGGGTTACGATACGGTCCACTGCATAGATTCACCACAACAATCCCTTTGTGTGACTAGCGAGCTGGTTACAAAGGCCTGAGCTCCAGGATTTTCTAGATTACTTTCAGTTTGCCAAGTGCCAAACTGATGGGGTTTCCAGGCCACAAGATGCCAGATCACCACTTTTAACGGTACCAAGCTGATAGTTTATCTCCTAGGCTGTAAATAGCCTGAGCGTTTGGCCACATGTCTTCCTTGGAAAATGCCTGAGTCATAGAGGAAGAGCCCGCCATCACTCTCAGAAGGCTCCCTGTGATCCAGTCCCCGTGGTACCCCACGAGGGGGAAAGAGAAAGCCAAGCTAGAAGGGAGATGACCCAGCTCGAACTGGAGTGGCTTTTGTTTATGAAGACGCTAGCAAAGAATGCTCTTTGAAATATCACTGGATTACGTAGTTCATAATGAATTTGGGAATCTTATTTTGTTTAACAATAACATTTTAGAAACAAGGCAGCATAGTACAGTGAAGAGCACAAGCTCTGGAGGCCTGAGAGCTGGATGGGGCTTTCCCTCAGCCTCTGCGACCCAAGAGGCCCAGTCAGCGGTGGCTGGGGTCACCCTCACCATTCTCATCATTTCCAGATGCGTCTCCAATTCCCCGCGGCGCTCAGGCATGGAAGCCCAGTTGGCTAGAGCTGGTCTGCACATCTGCCCAACAAACAGCTTTACACCTGGATTGACAATCGTTTACCTCTAGAAGGAGGGGAAGCCACCGTGTGCTGTATCTCGTTCTCTATTTTAAAATATACCGTCGTGCTAGGGAACCACAACCTAAGGTACATATTTCCCACTTCATAGGGGGATGTAAAAGAAAAGGGGGAAATCCATCTAGGAAAACGCTTATTCAGGTGGTCCATGCGTCCTTGGCCGTAGGCTGTCTGTTATAAGGAATGCGCAGCTTCTGTGTGTCATCAGTGAGGCAAGATGGTTACCATCTAATGTGGCCCCATGAACAGATCATGGCTACTGATTTTTGTATTTTTAGGGTTAACATATTTAGAGAAATCAGAACTTAGACTTAGCTATAGGTTGCAGTGCTGAGTAGACGTAACCCTGGAGAATTTGTCCAGATTACATAGATAGAAATTAAAAATCAGATTTATCTATAGCTTCAGTTGGGTCCATTTACTAGAGAATCAGGTGCATATTATGTTTTCTGTGGGAGGGCTAAATTGTTTTACACGCCCTATAGTATGATGCTAACTTTTAATTCTGCATTTTTTGTACTTGTATGTGTGTGGCATCTCAGGGTTATGATACAGTCTACTACATAAAGTCACCACAACAGTCCCTTTGTGTGACTAGTGAGCTGACCACAAATGGTTGGTTCAGTTGGTTCCTCCTAGGCAGTATTGCTTCATTGGGCTCGCTGTGACAATGTCTTGCGTTGTTAGAACCGTGAAAGTTCTAATAACAAGCCTACCAACTCTGTTCCCAGAGCTCTTTTACAAGGAGCTGCTTGGAACCTGGTACATGAAATAATGACAGAGGGTCAGGTCCCAGGCAGCTGGCACCTGGGGCCAAGTCAAGCATTTATAGAGCGATTTTCACACCAGTTCCCCTCCAGCCTTTCCATGAAAATGTGCAATATTCCAGAGTGGTTAAGACAGACTTGGGTTTGATCCTTGGCTGAGTTACTTACTAGCTGTGTAATCTTGGCTAAGTTACTTACCCTCTCTGAACCTCAGTATCCTAGATGTTAACAAGTCCAGGGACCGATCTTGGCTCTGCCACTGAGACTCTGGGATGGGAAGGCTGCACCAGGGGATCTGAGAGGTCTCTAACAAGCTCTAATAGTTTATGGTTTTATGGCCCTTTCATTCCATTGAGAAACAAACTGAAGTGATTATGTTCTCTTTCTCAAGAGAGAAAACAGCTAGAAATGCCTACTCCTTTTGGTTTTTAAAAATTCGTTTCAGACAAGCCCTCACTGTGGCAGCTAGAGGTAGCACTGCTTTCTCTTTTCTGATTAGTGTCTTGGGTGGGTGCTGTGGCAGGAAGGCTGGCGTGCACGTGGCTGTGCCTGGGCCGAACTGAACAGCGGTGTTCCAGGCCTTGCAGAACCATCTGAGAGAAGGCTGGAGCTGAGGCTCTCTCCTGTCCTTACCTCTGCTTCTTAGAGACTGAGCCCTGCGTCATTCCTTTGCAACAGACCTGACTGGGGTGTGCGTGTGCGTGCGTGCGTGCGTGCGTGCGTGCGTGCGTGCGTGTGCGTGCGTGCGTGTGTGTGTGTGTGTGTGTGTGTGTCTCAAAGGCACACAGCTGGAGAAGAAGGTCAGGGAATGTGTGAGTATGAGAAAGAGTAGAGCGGAAGGAAGGGCAGCAGCGCAGGACCCCAAGGGGAGAGGGCCATCGACAGAGCCACATAGCCCAGGCCTTATCACAAGCATCATTCTAACCGAAATGCCCCCAGGTCTGGCCAAACCTGCGAGACAGGAGAAAACCTAGGTGAGACACCCCAGGAAGCCAGGAGCTGCCTGGGTCTTGCTCAGTCAGGCTCTGGGCCTGGGCCTGGCCTGGAGCCAACCTGTTACTATCTGGCTGGGAACAAGCTGGTGAGTAAAGCTTCAGATAAGCGGCCATGACTCCCTCAGTCCCCTGGGGAAGGGCATGCTGTAGGCTGAGAAGCCTAGACAATGAGGAAAAGAGTGGATGGCTCTGAGGTTGCAGAATGAAAGATGTAGAAGCTGCCAACATTTGAGTGCAAAGGTGCTTAATTGCAAAGGTGTTTCTGGCTGAGTGATGTCCCCAGGAACAAAGAATCTGTTGGGCAAGAGCATAGAAGAAGGTTTTGTTTTCCAGAACCAAACCTGCCCTTAAGCTCTCCAAACAGGCCTGATAAGAGCTCTCTGCTGATTGGCTGAGAGAGACAGTCTGCCTTTCCCTCCCAGCTTAGTCTAGTACCAGGAAAGGGAAGGGCTCTGTTTGTCCCTTTGGATTCCACAATCTCAGCTGGTGAGGCCTAGTGTGGGAACTCAGTGGTCAGATGGGTCATAAGGAACCTGTTACTGACAATCAATACCAACATTTGGGAGGGCTTTGTTTTAAAAGAAAAAAAAAGTAAGGCCGGCCGAGTGGCTCAGTTGGTTAAGAGCTTGCTCAAGAGTGCAAGCTCTAAGCAACAGGGTCGCCAGTTCGATTCCCAGCCCGAGCTGAGCTGCTGTTGAGCTGCCAACAGGTGGCAGGATGGCTCAGCTACACACACACAAAAAAGTAAATTATAGCACATTCAAGTTATCTCCGTAATAAAATAGCTGCCATTCCCTCCCAAGCAGGTGTGCTTTCAGGTGGGAGAAAAAGGGGTTGAGTGTGTGCAGGAGTCTTGGCCTGTGACTGTGAGGACGCAGGGGATCTGAGCCATTTGAGGTGCCAGGAGTAAGGCCGTGCCCCTGGGTCTTTGCACAAACTCATCTCCATCAGGGACCCGCTGGTAACTCAGTTTCCTAACTCCCACGTCCACCTGGTAAGCTATTACACATTCTTAAAGATGCAACACTGAAGTGCCCACCTCTGCCCAACGTTCCCCTTCTACTTCGTGCTGACTCAGTTATGCCACCTTAGTTTAGTATCCCCATAGCCCTTCATGTGCCTCTTAGCACCCCGTGGTATTACCACAGTAACTGCACAGCCCATGATTTTCACTGTGTTTCTGATTTCAGGTACTTTGTTATGTTGGTCCCATAAATTCTCACAACGTTCTAGGAATTTTGACCTTGACAGATGCTTCCTCTCAGAGAAATCCTGTGTCAGACCTTACGTGCTGGTTTTAGAAGATAGAGCTGGTGGGCACTGGATGAACCCCAGTGCATTCACGCATCTGCCACCTCCCCCAGGCTGAGTTCCTGGTGGTCAGGGACCAGAGTGTTCCAACTGCCCCCCCTCCCCCAGTCTAGCTCTGCGACCAGCACGGAGTAGAGTCTCTGCCATTGTTGGCTGCCCCATAGGACATAATATCACATGCCTGATTGCATTGAGCTTCCACAATAGCCCTGAAATATTATGACTTTTGTCCCCATTTTACAGAGGAGAAAATTGAGGCTCAAAGGAATTAAGTAATTTTCTCATGAGCAAACAGCTAACAAGGGGTGGATGCAAACCTAGGTCTTTATTTCCTACACTGTATATCAGTTAGCTCAGTTCAAGTTCAGCAACGTCCTGAAATTGTTGAGTCTGAAACCAGAGATGCTTAGGTGAGAGGAGATCTGTTGAGTAACCACTGAGGCTGGCCTGACTCCCATCAGGATTATAACAACATTCAGCTGAGCCTTCGTTGGCTGCCCTACCCTCTGGCATGTTCTACCCTCTGGGTGTGCTAGCAAGACATATTAGCACTCTGCCTTCTCTTTCAGAACTTCTTATTTAAAACAGACATGTGTACAGTTGACCCAGTATCAGCTGTAGAATGGCAGAGCTGAAAAGGGACCATTTATTTATTTCAATCTCCTTTTTTTAAGACAAAGAGACGAAGATCAAAGGAGACTCATAGCTACCATGTATTGAAACTTACTATGGGCCTGACACTGTGCCAAACGTATTTTATGCAGTGTTACGTATTTTATGCAGTGTTTCATATAATCCTCAGGCAGGCTATTTTAATCCTTCCCCATTGACAGGTGAAGAAACTGAGGCTCTGAGGGGTGAGCTAATCAGTGGGAGAACCAGAACTTGAATCCAGGCAAGTCCACCACAAAGCATGTGTTCTCCCGCACACCCAGCATTGGGCTTTCCCATGAGATGCTGCTGACGGGCGGGCAGATGCTGGCCCGTGCCCCCTGTGGACCTGCAAACAGTGCCACCTTGTCCTTTGCACAGGGTGCCCCCTGCACTCAGGTTCTGCTCCTCTCAGGAATCAGCAAGGAGCTGCTCTTCCCAGTAGTGGTGATTATTTTCAGAAGTGTGAAATGAGTGTAAAACAGGATATTTTCAGTAAAATTATCTCCCTGCTTATACAATGAAGTGGTACCAAAATCACTGACTTTGAGCAGGTATGTGGTTAGTTTTTGCAAAGATGAATCTAGTTCTCCTATGACAAACATTTGGAAGTCTCATGGGTTCCTGGATGTCAGAGGCCAGAGCTTCAGGGGGCTGGGCTCATGCTCCCCCTGGAGTGAGTACTCCCAGCATCCTAGAGCACAGAGGAGTCAGCCCTAGATTTAAATGAACAGGCCTGAAGTCAAATCCGGCCTGAGGATCTAACCCTATGAGCAAGTTACTTATCCTCTCAGTTAACCTTCCTTAAGGAGCTGCAGGGATTAATGATGTAACATACATGAAAGCATCCGACGCCAATATCTTGGTCAAGCTTCAGAACCCACCAGCCATGTCCTTCCTCCCCCATAATCTTATTCTGAGAATTAACCATATTTTAAGGTGAAACGTATTTAAGAGTCCGTGGAATCATCATTGAAAATTCTAGACCACAGCAGACTCTAGGAAATATATGGGCTTGAGAAAGTAACCCTTCCCACTCCCCAGCCCTACAATGTGTTTATCATACGTTGAATCTGGTAACACTTGCTTTGGCCCGTTGTTTCTTCAGTGGGCATTTACCGAATGCCAGTTCTGTGCCAGGCATAGTACAGAGCTTTCAGGAGAGACACTCTACTTGCCAACACAGCGCATCTAATGCAGAGCCCAGGAAGCTACAAGTCTGGGGTTCTTTCCTATCACAAGCCAGAGAGCACTTGTTCTCTTCTGAGGCTCCCCCTGTTCCCTGGTTCTACCTTAAAGCATCCATCTAAGGGATGTGGTCCCCCTTGCACCCCACCAGCTCCGGCGGCTTGGCCCAAGGGATTGCTGGGGGATTGCGCAAGTCTGTTGGCCCAGCTTCAACTTGCCGTGGCTTTTCCCCAACTCGTGGCCACAGCCAAAGAAAGCCTGGCACCCGGCTCGGAGGCCCAGATGGTGCAGCCGCCAGGAGGGACTTACCCGATGGCTTGTCTGTGGAGGACGGGAGGCTGGTGAGGGTGGGCATGGTGGGCAGAGGGGGCGGCAGCACCTTCAGGTTC
Organism: Hipposideros armiger; assembly: GCF_001890085.2. Taxonomy (NCBI): domain Eukaryota; kingdom Metazoa; phylum Chordata; class Mammalia; order Chiroptera; family Hipposideridae; genus Hipposideros; species Hipposideros armiger. Next base: position 1,659,469 of record NW_017731353.1, read on the forward strand.
TGGTCACTCTGGATCTCGTTGGTGGAGATCTGATTGGTGATGCGATTGTAGGGGGACGGTTGGTAGACCTGGGGCGGGGCGGCGTGGGGCGGCTGGGGCACGGGCCTGGCCTCGGGCACACGCTGGCAGTGCTCCTCCAGCTGCGCGATGATCTCTGATTGGTTGTGGGCCAGCGTGGCCAGGTGCTGGTACTTGTGCTCCAGGTCCTTGTACTTGCTGGCCAGCTGCAGCATGTCGGCCGTCTGGTTCAGGATGCGGTTCTCCAGCTGGGACAGCTCCAGCGCGTTGTCGCGCTTGCGGATGATCTCGTGCAGGAGCTGCATGTACAGCTGCGTGACCCTGGAGTTCATGTTGCGGCTCTCCTTGCGCAGCAGCTTCACCTCGCTCACGATGCCGCCGTCTACCTCCACCAGCTGCTGCAGCGTCTCGATCTGCCGCTTCTGCTTGAGCAGCTCGCTATTGAGCAGCTCCAGCTCCTGCCTGTGCACACGGTTCTCCAGGAGCACCTCAGGCTCCTTGGAGTTGACGCAGATGGCGCCTGTGACCCGCTGCTGGGGCACAATGAAGGTGTAGGTGCACTTGTCCGGGGACTCGCCGGCCCGCTTGTACCTGTTCAGGTAAATGAACTCGCTTGGCGAGCCCTCCTCGGTGCCCTCCAAACCATCCTTCTGGCCGGCAGCAGCTCCCAAGGCGGCCAGCAGTCCCAGCCACCAGCATGTCACACACAGCGGCCTCATGGTCCTTGCAAAATGGTGGTTCCTCTTTGCGAACAGAGCCTGTGAAAACCTGAAAGGGAACAGAAGGGGAGACTCAGTAACGGTCCTGTCACTGCCAGTGGCCTGTGCCATAAATGAGCTCAGCCCTCTCGCCAGGCAGATATTTCCAAGAATGCAGCTTCAGAAGGCAGCCCTTCTGGAAGCCACAGAAAGAGATAGGCAGGCCCCAGCAGAGACAGAAAGGAAAAGGGAGGACGCCAGGGCCTCTGATCGCGGGGAGGCCATGGCCCTGCAGCTCCTAGGCAGCTCCGGTGCCTGCAGCCTGAAGCAGGGAGGGGAGGCAGGAAGGCTGTCTGATTCTATGCATTTACCCGTAACCCCCTGGATGTTCCCTTTGTCACACCGAAGACAGCTGTGATGAGTCAGCATTCTCTGTGAGCCCTTCTGCTGGACCCCACGCTCCACGAGGGCAGGCACTCCGATTCAATCCTGTATCCCCAGGATGCTGCACTAAGCAAGCGCTCAGCAAATATTTGTTAAATGAATGAATTGCTAAAAATAGTATGGAATGTGTTCAGTTTGTAATGGACTGTGTCAATGGAAGGATGTGTCCAGTCCCATGGCTTTGGTCTGTGTGTTAGCTGAGCTGCGGAGCCCAAACAGGAACAAACAACCAAACTCTTCTAAATCCAAATATTTGCCACAGCCAGTAACTGCACAGTCCGGATCACTGCAATGTGATTAAACCAGGCGGGAGCAGAACACAGACGTGCCTTCAGAGTTGTTTCAGTTCTGTCCTTGGACCCCTCATACCTTCCCCAGATACCCATCCAACATCTGTGGTGTGCCAGGCAGTGTGCTGGCTGCTGGAGGTATTGCTGCACACAGGACAGAGCCCGCCCCTGCCCTCACGGGGCTTACCCATCGTTACAGAGTCCCTAAGTGCCATGAAGCGGAAGTAGCATGTGCTATGAAAGGGTACCGGGGAACTGACCTCATCGGAGGGGTCAGGGAAGCTTCCCTGAGAAAGTGACCTATACGCTGACCCTAGAGGGATGAGTAGGAGTCAGCCAGGCCAACAGGGAGGGCACGGACATGCGCAGATCCCCCTCTCGCCTACTCAAGGACATTGCTCCGGCGTCTCCCCCACCTCTCCCGCATGATTACATCGTCCCTACAGTCACGCTCAACTTAAGTTATTTCTCTCAACTTAAAGAATGTCCTTTCATGACCTTACATCCTTCTTCAGCTACTATTCCGTTTCTCTGCTCCCCTGTTTAGCAAAACCCTTCAAAGAGTTTCACTCGTGACTCTTTGCAGAAAGCCCCTCTCGTCCTGTTCTCTCGAGCCCGCTCCCAGCAGGCCTGTCCCCCTCCCTCCACTCTAAGTGTGCTCTGCACAGGACCACCGGTGGCCCCGCTTGCAAGCCCAAATGGCCAGGTCTTGGTCCTCGTCCTTACCCAGCCTCTCAACACTGTGGGACATGGCAGGTCACTCCCTTCTTGGACTCCCTTTCCCGAACACCATCCCTCTCCTCCGATCTCACTGGCTGTTCCTTCTCAGTCCCCTTTGCTAGCTCATCCTCCTATTCCTGTCCTGGGAGGCCCAAAGCTCAGTCCTCCTCTCTACCGCCGTGCTCTCATCCAGTCTGGCGCTGTGATTACCTTCAAGCATTGATAACTCCCACATTTATTTCTCCAGCCTGGACCTCACCCCTTGGCTCTAAACTCATACATGCAACTACATCTTTGACGTTTCCACTCAGCTACCTGTTTCCCCTCGGACGTGATTTATCCAGAAATGGATCCCTCCATCCCAACCTGTTCATCCCAGTTTTTCCTGTTAGTAAATGGCAACTTCATTCTTCTAGTTACTCAGGCCAACAATCTTGAAGTCATCCTTGACTCCTCCTTTCCTTCCTTCCTTCCTTCCTCCCCTCCCCTCCCCTCCCCTTTCCTCCCTTCCTCCCTCCACACATCTAATTCACTACCAAATTATAATAGCAATATCCTGGAACTATTCCCAGAATCCTACTGCTTCTCCCACCTCCCCTGTAACCTGGTGCAACCCGTCACCTCTCCCCTGGACCTAACTGGCCTCCCTGCTCCTTTGCTTGCTTAAAATTGTGACTTCACTACCTTCCCCTCCAGAGTCCTCATCACCGTCAGACATAGTGTCTCCCTACCCCACCCCTGTGAATGTATTAATAAGCTGCACCAGGGCAGGAGGGTGTCTGTTCTGGTCACTGCTCCATTCACAATGCCTAGCACGTGGCCAGTAATACTAGGAGCTCAGTAAGTATTTGTGGACTGAAAGAAAGACGCGCCCACCATTGGTTGCAAGCAGCGGGGAGTGCTGTGGGCGGAATCTAGCAGGTGGGGGCTGCGGAGTCCTCAAGTGAATGCCTGAGGGTGTGGGAGTGGCACAGGAGGCCATTTATTCTATTTATTCATAACTTTCATAATGTCCATTTACTGAGTGCTCACTAAGTACCTGACCCTGCACTAAACATTTTCCAAGTGTTTTCTACTTTACTGAATTCTCACAATGTCTTTTTAAGGTAGACACTCTTGTTACATCCATTTCACAGATAAGGAAACTGAGACTCAGAGAAGCTGAGTGAGTTGCCTAAGGTCACACAGCTGGAAGGTGGCAGAGCCAGGACTCAGCCCGGGTCTGACGTACTCAAACCTATTGACGTAAGAAATGTCAAAACCTGTAGAGAACTTTTATGATATTTATTTGAGCTAAACTGATGACAGTTACCGGGAAGCAAAATCTCAAGGGACTGAGAAAATGCTCTGGAGAACGACGGCTTTACAGCTTATTTTATACATTAGAATCAAAGGAGGAGACATAAGGAGGTTACATGAAATCCAGTGGCGGTAGATAAGGGGGCGGGAGAAAGCAAAGCCGGGAAATCTCTACAACTGGATAAAAAGCAAACTGAAGAAACACATACTTCTTATACGTTTGTGGGTACAGGATAGTTAATTAACCTTTACAGCACATAGAGATGGTATGTGGGCAGCAAGATAGCAATGAGGGGTTCTGTGGTCTCTGCTCTGGCACCAGCGATTGTGCCTTCAGGGAGTCTAGAAAAGAAAATTACGTTGACATTTCAAAGGTATGTTATCTTAGATGCAAAAAGACAATAGACAGGCTCACCTGAGGGAAAGATTGATCTTTGTCAGGGAAGCTACAGGCCTAGGATATGACGACCTGCCATGACCCGCTTTTAGTTAGGAATTTTTATGTTCAGACCATCCTATGTGGTGACTTTTAGTTTCTGAGTCTGTAGCACCCGCCATGCAGGCCTCCCCTGAGCTTGTCAGGTTTAGTATGTGTCCCCTTTCTCTTCCACAAACCTTCAAACTCTTAATGACTACACAGAAATGTACTTAGTCTGGTTTTTAGTAATAAAGTATTGGCATCACCACTTTCTGATTTCACAAGAATTTACGCTAACATAACAATCACAACTCAGGACCTGAAGGTTGTCTTCCCGGGGCCCCACCTGGGCCAGCCAGTGGGCTGAGCTGATTTCCGCTCAGCGTGGTTCCGATGGCCCGCTCAGGCCTTTCGGGCCAGGCAGGGAAAGGTGTTCCGGAGCCTCTAGTTGGGGCTGGGCTATGAGGCAGGGCTGCAGTGACGTTAGTGGAAACGGGCTGAGTTTGTGAGTGTTTGCCTGGTTTCCAACGCCGCAGCCACGCCTGACCCAGAACAATGGGGAGGAGCCGCCCTCCTGGCTAGGGTGGGCCTGCCCGCTGCCTTCCAGGGCTGTTCACCTGTGGCAGCTGGTGGCAAACGCCTTTCTGTGCCGAGGCCGAGCCTGAGGCAGGCATGGGTCCCCGCATTGGCCAAGAAACTGCCAGAGGCCCAGGGAGGCAAGTTGACTCCAGGAAAGGGTTGACTTCCAAACATTCCCAGGGCAGGCCTTAAGACCAGGCGGGGAGGCGCTATTTATCATGGAGTTGTGTCCCCTCCCAGGTGGCGCTCTCGCGGCTTCCTGGGTGAAGCTCTGTGCCCCTGGCCCTGAGATTCCGAAGGCTGCCTCTTCTGTGAAATGGGGTGAGCCAACCCATCTGGCATACTAGGTCAGGCACAGGGAAGTGCTTCCAAACTAATAACGTGATAGTGGCATTGTAACAAGGACAACAAAGCCGGGCTAACAGTGAGAAGCTCTGGCCACGCGCCGTGTGTGTCAGCACTTCTACCATCTCCTTGAACCCTTCCCATCACCCCCTGAGATACCGCGATCAATAATCCCATTCCGCAGAGAAGGCGCTTGTTCCGTGTCGCAGAACGGGGCTCTGACCAGAAGGTCTGTCTGGCCTCACCTCTCAGCCCCAAAGTAGCCCGCTGGCTGAAGGGTCCTAGCTGCCTTGGTGTCCCAGGCATGTCACACAGAGCTGAGCACCGACTGGGGAGGCAAGAGGCATGTAAACGCCACCAGAGACTGTGCTGTCTGTAAAGAATAGTTTTTGCGATTGTTCAATTAAAAAGTGAACTAAACTTGACAATTAACAGGCTTCTAGGTTCCCAGGCCTTTTGGATACACATGACCTGATTTAATCATTACAACATTCAGAGCTAGTTAGTAGTATGATGCCGTTTGAGGGTGCAGAAACTGAAGCTCAGAAAGATGTCAGAGAGCTTACTCAAGGTCGCATTGTGAGCGGTGGGGCCAGTCATGAAGCTACACGATTCCAGGTCTTTCGGATACATTTCCATGGGGTCCGGGGTTTGACAGGACTGACTTGGAGCTGCTGGGTTACAGGAAGTAAGGGAAGGACCCGGGCGCGTGCTGGATGCCTGACATACATAGTCCCAGGTAATCCAGTGAGGTGGTTATAAATGGGGACACAGAAACCCAGACAGGCGCAGTGGCTTTCCCAGGAGCACAAAGCAGGTAAGAGTTAGCGCTGACCCAGCCTAGAGCTCTGGTCAGCTTGACACTGAGGGCTGTGCTCTGCGCTGCCCTCAGCCTCGGAGTAATTTATTTTCCTTAAAGATTCCAGTGTGCCCCCACACCCCCGCCGCCCCCCTCAGCTTTTTGCTAGTTTGGCAGTTCTTAATGGGCAGTAATGAGTTTGTTTACTTTTGCCCTCTTGATATTTATTCAACTAATTGCATCCCAAGAGAAATAAGCCCCCAGCCATCTTAGACCTGGGGAAGAGCTCAACTCCAGTCAAACCGTGCCCCTCAGTTTCTTCCTATGACCAACAAAGAAAAGCAAATCCAACTGTTTGCCTTGGCTTCGAGATGAAAATAAAAACAATTCTTGAAATGGCTTTTCCACATTGTATTGTGAGGAGTTTCCATCATGCATGGGTTTCCCTCCCCACAAGTGGGGCTGGTGTGGCCGAGCCATGTGACGGCCTCTGTACACTGGGGGGCGGCCTCCCCAGCCAGGGCTTGCATCCCGCCCAGCCTCTGATGGGCAGCTGTGCGCGTCCCTTTTTGGCCTGGTGCAGTGGGGCCACACACCGTGTCCACGCCCCTCTCAGCACGGCAGCCTAGGCAAGGGGCCACTTTGTGGGAAGAATTGTTTTGATAAGACAGAGCTGCGTGTCCTGCCCCGTGGCAGAAGCTGTTAGCCCGGGGTACTCTTGTGAGTTCTCGCCCGCAAAGGTTAAGAATGTGAAGAGTTCAAATACTAAAAAGAATAACTACAGCCAATTATCACGAATGACCCAAGCACTTTATAAGCACTATCTCAACCTTCCCAGCAGCCCTGGGAGGGAAGCCCTGTTATTTCAGGGCCGCCAGGCATGGTGGCCCAAGCTGTGCACTGTACAACTCTAGGGAACACAGCTCACATCATCGTCTTTGTAGTTTTTTATGTTTATATTACAGCAATTTTCTAATTCCCACAAAAATGCTTTTAAGGCTAACAGCAGGGATGACAGTTATCCCCATTTGCAGGTGAGTAAACTTGAGATTCAAAGACCATGAGTCATTTTGCCCAAAGTCAGCGAGCAAAGTGCTACTAAGTGCAGAGCTGGTAACAGAACTCCAAATTATACCGTTGCTGAATGTATAGAAACAAATGTGCTGAAGTGACAGGAAGCTCAAAAGAGATTGTTCTCTGACCCCACCCCAGGCAGGGGGAGAACAGGAGAGCTCTTGAGATCCCAGGACTGCTGACCCCAGGGAGACCTCTGAATTAAACCCATGTCTCAGGGTGATGCTTTATCACCAGTCCAGATGGTAGCCCTGTCTGAAGGGCTCACAGAACCCATCCCTCCCTCCCCAGCCAGCCTGCTCCATCATGCTGTGATCACAGGTGAAGGCAGGTATGAGTCTAGGCCAGAGGCACCACGGGAAGCCGGAGAGGCGGGCCTCTGCCAGGGCGGTGAGGAGCCTGGAACTGCCGCCTGGCCCTGAGTGTGCGCAGCTGGCCCCTGACATCTGGGCTCTGGGAAGCAAGGAACCTGAGCTGTGTTTGAGTGAGTCTGGTGAACCTGAGCACCAATCAAAATTGTTAAGCCAACATCAGGGCAGACAAGAGAAAATAAAAACTTCAAAGTTGACAGTTTTTCCTACCAAAGCTGGTTGAGACGTATGGCGTGCCAGTGGGGTGGTACCCAAACCAACTGGTAATCCAGGGTGTGGAAGGAATCCAGATAAAGGAAAATTCCAGATAAAGGAAAGTTCCCTGGAGGGCCCAGCTGACCATATGACCAATAGCTTAGATAATAACAGCTGTCACATGTTTGTTGTAAACTTACTGTGTGCCCAGTTGCACTCTATCTCATTGAAGCGGGGACCGTGTGTCCTGGTTGGCTCCCGCTGAGGTGTGTTGTCTTATGTAATTATTAATAGCACCCCTGTTACTCTCAAAAGTGCCCTGATTGTATAACAAATTGTATGGTTGCCTTTCCTGAGAGAAGGGTATTATTATCTGCATTTTGCAGTAGAGGAAACCCAGGTCCGGAGAGGCTGGGTCACTTGCCTACGGTCACTTGGAATAAAGATCAGGCTGGGATTCAGCTGTTCGACCACACGGCCTGTGCCCTCACTCCCATCACGATGGCCTCCCCACCCAGTGTGAATAAAAGGTGCCTGTTTGTTTAGTGGCGGAATGCAGATCCTTTTAGTCACTCCTGACTGAATAAGTAGAAATGGCTTTCAGGCCAGCACAAGGGTGAGTTTTGTTGGATATTAGAAAGAGCTTCTTGATCATTCAAGTGGTGAGACCCCAACATGGGCATCTAGGATGAGCAGTGGCGTCTTCACCTTAGATAACCTGGAGGAGGGACTGTGCACCCTTGTCCTAGGTGATTCACCGCCAGCCTGGAGGCCAGGGAGGGAACAGCCACATCTCCAACTGCCATCCCTCCCACCAACCTAGGATCCTGTGAATCATCTCCCACCAACAGACCATGTGGGCCCCCAGGGAGCCTGGAGCCAGTTCCCAGACTCTGTCAGGTCAGGTCTCATAAGACCGTCAACAAACCATGTGTCCATCCACCCAGCCTTCCATCGCCCGTCTGTGTAGCCTTCCCAGCCCCTCCACTGTGTATGGCTACAGCCTGGGTCCAACCCTGTCGCCGGTGATGGGAACACAGGTGTGAGCCAGAGAAGCAGGTAGTGTAGGGCCAGACGGATTTTCCTGCAAGAGCAGCACCGGGGGACTGAATGTGCCTGATGCCCGGGGCTCTAGTGCTCCTGCCGCTGGGGAGTTGCTGGCTCCAGGAAGGGCGAGTTGTGGTCACACTGTGAGGTCACAGGGTAAGAGGGGATGTGGTTAGGCACTGGGGTTTGCTGGGGGGCCAAGGGCTCTGCTGGTACTTTTTCATGGTGCATTATTTGGGAACCATTTTAAATTCCCCCAAAGCCGGTGCAGTGAGCCCTCTGTGCCAGGAGCCTTGGCCAGCAGTGCAGAGGCGGGGACGGTCTGCAGAAGCCATTTCAGAGCCCGGCTTCTGAGTTGGCTGCTGCATTTCCGGCAAGGCCTCGTGTGCTCTGGAGCTCTGGAACTGGGGAACTTCAGATGAGAGGGAGAAGCAAGGAGCTGGGCGGACAGCGCTGCCCCAGGTGGCTTCCCGGGAAACTGAACCTTGCCTGGAGCTGCTCTTCTGGGCCAGGCTGAGTGGCTGGCACCGAGGCCCTCTCAGCCTGTTGGCATGGGCTCATCCTTCGAGCACTGGGACAAGCACTTTTTGTGCCCCTGATCCCAGCTACTCTGTAAGGTAGGGGCTATGATTGTCCCCATGTCACAGATGAGGAAACAGAGGCAGTGGATGAAGTCACTTGCCCAGGGCCACAGAGCTACCAAGTAGTGGAACCGGGCTTGGAAACAGGTCTGTTTTCTCTAGAGCCAGGTCTCTTATCCGTCCAGTCCTGACTGGCCTCCCTGCCTTTGGGACAGCGCAATACCAGGCCTGTCTTTCTAAACCTTAAACCTGGTCTTGTCAGTATCCTGCTTATAGACAGAGCCTGTGTTGTCACACCTCCCTGATCCCGCACGGCACCTTCCCATGTCATGCCCATCTTTCTAAGTTGGCCGCACAAGCCCACCTCCCCATGAAGCCATCCATTCGCAGTGAAGGCCCCCTCCATCCTCCAGCTCCCAGGAGCAGCTCCTTTCATCACAGCACCCAAGAAACTGCTTGTACTCATCTGGTTGTCTACCCGCAGACTGCCAGCTGCTTAAAAGCAAGGTTGGGGAAAGTCCCTCTCTTGATGACCCAGTAGCCAAGATGGCATCTGGGTTACTAAAGAGGAATTCAGGGATTTCCTTCATTGAACATATGTCCTGAGCATTTTCCCTATGCCAGCCACTGCACTGGGGGCTGGAGAAAGAGCAGGAACAGGGAAGGCCCCCGCCCTCCAGGGGCCCACAGCAGGAGGGGAGACAGAGCACAGGCACTGGTACTGCATAGTGATCAGGGGCTGTGGCAGCACTTAGGCCAGCAGGGGCGGGGGTTGGGAGGCGCACGTAGAGGGAGAGGAGGCATCCCAAAAGAGACCTTGGTACAGAGCAGATGGTGTGATACCCCAGGCTCAAGAGGCTGTTTGCCTGGGTCTGAGTCTTCATTCATTCACTCACTCACTCAGTCACTCACTCACTGCACAGATACTGTCTCTGCCTGGCCCTGAGTGGGCATTGGAGGGTTCAGCGGTGACTAAGATATACAGCCTTTCCTTTGTGGAGGTTCGAGTGAGACTACCTTGGGCAGGAGTTTGGGCATTCCTGGAACTGGGTGGGTCCTCAGGCGTATCTTGGCGATAAGAACAGAGTTCATTCTGGGCTTTTCCGAGGTGATCCTGGGCCTGCCTTTCTAGAGGACGAGGCAGCAGGGAGAAGCTGAGGCTCTGGGGCTGCTGGCCCAAGACAGGCTGCTTTCACTGGAGAATAGACCTAACACAATAGCTCGATTGTAAGAGGCCTGCCTCCCCCCACCCCCGCCACACACACATGTCAACGTTCTGTGATCAGAATGTCTTAAAATGATGTGTACATGTAACGGACATTGTAATGTTTTACAGCATTTTACAACATTATAATGTAATGTTTACAGTGCCCCCCCCAAAGCTGTTATTAAATCAGTCATATGGCTTACAGCGGAAGTGAGGGAATTACGGTTTTGTCATAGAACCTACCCTTAGAATGAGGTTCTGATGTGACCTGTCACCACAAACTCCAAGCCGCCAAACTCCAAAGCAAAGGGCTGAATAACCCTTCTCTTTGGGGTGTTTTATATAAATTCACAGAAAAGAAATGCTATTTGATGAATCGATTCATTCTTGAGATTTCCAGTGTGTTTGTCCAGGATGGTAGCAGGCTGGGGTAGACTGAGCCCAGATCTGGGTTTGAATCCCTGCTTTTTGGCCCATTTGTGGTGAGACCTTGGCAGAGGTGCTGTACCCCTGAGCCTCAGTTTCCTCATCTGTAAAGTGGGGGCAGCGCCCCCCATCTTGCGGGACCCTCTTAGTGCCACATGCTTCCTCTTTACAAGCCTGCTGTTGTGTGTTTGGGTGATTATTAGATTCACCTTCTGCCCCCTCCTACTGGGCTGTGGGTGCAAACAGAGCCCCTTCCCCACCTGACTGCTGTCACTGAGGCCATTTCAGATGAAATGAACTGTGATTCAGAGAGGCCAGAGCTGAGTGTACCTGCCTTGGGCGGTGCTGCTGTCTATTTGGGTTGTTCTAACGGAGCTACCAGGTGCCACATCTCTGATGGCTTCTGAGGAATTGCTCAGATGTGGCCCAGTCTAGGTCCTGAGGACCTGTACTCGGATTCTGCAGCCCTCAAAGTCACCAAGCAGGGGCGCAGGAAACACATGGCATCTCAGGCACAGAGACAGATGTTTGCCCGAGGCTCTGCCCCACGAGCTGGTGCCAGAGTTCTGTGGTGCTGACGTGGGGGACAGCAGCGCGGAGCTCCAGGTGCGGGGCTCTGAAGTCCGGCAGCCTGGCTTGGAATCCAGCAGCGTCTCACTGACCGCATCACCACAGGCACACTGCGTGTGGCTGTGCTGAGGCTCCTCTGTAAGAGGGGTGGCGATAATGCCTGTTCTGTCTCAGAGGCAGTGAGCAAGTGATGCGTCTGAACTGGGTAAGCACGTGGTTTCCTGGTGGGGTGGTGCAGCGTTCTATGGGGCAGCAACCAAAACAGACTTAGCTGCTGGGGGCCATGAGCAGGGACCAAGTAACAGTGTAAGGAAGAAAGAAGTCAAGACACTTTGAACAAGGCAGTCGAGTGAGGTGGGGAAAGGTATAGACTTTGGAGCCAGAATGACCAGGGATCAAGTTCCATATAATCATCAACTGTGTGACCTTGGGCAAGTTGCTTATCCTCTCTGAGCCTTAGTTTTCTCATCTGTAAAATGGGTTGCTAAAATTAGACCCTACCTCCTAGGGTTGTAGTGAAGATGAAATGAGATAATGCGTCTATGCCTTTCTTAGCTCAGCGGACACTTAAAGTCAAGCCAGAGCCTCTGCACAGCCGGGGCTGCCCAGAGAGCACAGTGATGCACCGTGGTTCCAGGCCGGAGCTTCCACGGCCTCCGAGCCCTTGTGCTAGAGAAGCAAATATTCAGTGTCAGCTTTCCAAAATGCTTCCAGGAGTTAAGGGAGCCCGCTGAGACCTCTGGGGCCACAGGAGAGAAGCTACTGTCCTGGGCTAAGATGCACCAGTGTTGGCTTGTGTCAGATCCACCAGACTTGGCCACCATGTGGCCAGACTTGGTGATGGGGGTGGGGCTTGGGGCAGGGATCTTTGCCTGGCACTGGTCCTCCTGCTTTGTGGACCTCCTGCAGCACAGGTGGCTCACACTCCTCAGCCACTAGAGTTCTGGCTGGGACACCAACAGGCAGACGAATAGTGCCCGTGCAGGTGGCAGGATGCTTGTACATAAGGCCGGTGTCAGGCATCCCGAGTTCCTTTGGTCGGTGCGTCTGCCCTCTTCCTTAGTGTGGACTCTCGGACACGGACATGCTGCAGGTCACCCCAGACATAAGCCCCCTGCCTCAGGCTCCTGGGGGACCCCCAGCGTGGGCAGCCTTGTGGATTTTCTGACACCCTAGCAGGATATGTCAGGACAGAGAGAGAACCTGGGTCTCTGCTCTTCCCTCTGCGATTCCGGTTGTTATGGTTCCTCACAATCAGTGAGTAACGTTTTCTGAGGGTTTGCTGCATACAGTTACTGTGCTGAGGCCTTCCCAGGCATAGCCACATGCGGTCCTCCTGGAAAGCAGTGGAGTGGAGTTCAGAGTGCTGGGTTCAAGTCCTGGGGCTGGCGTGTACTAACCACGTGGCCTTGGGCACGCAACTTACCCTCTGCCTCAGTTTCCTCACCTGTAAAATGGTGATGGATGACTGCTCATGTTACAGGGTGGTTATGAGAATTCTCAGTTGGTAAGTGCCTGGCTCGGAGTAAGTGCAACGTCAGTATTAGCCGTTACTAAGAGATGGGCACTATTGTTACCCCATTTTACAGAAAAGGAAGCTGTGGTTCCGCGAGGCTAAGTGTTCTGCCAGAGTCACTTGGCTCATGAGTGGTAGAGCTAGGATTTGAACCTCGCCCGTGATCACTACCTTATTCTGCCTCAGTTTGGAACAGTACATGTGGGGAGCATTGGGCTGGCTTCGGAAGTGGCATTCTCAACTTTCCTCAGAGCCCTGGTGAAAGGAGATCCTTTTCTAAGTAACCGAAATGGCCTCTGGGAGCTCTCATAATCCCTCAGCAGAGGCAATAGCTGACCCGTGACACACATATCACAGGGGAAGGGAGGGGTCAGGGAGGAATTTCTGTTTGGAAATGTTATCTAACGCTGAGCGCTCTCAAGGCACTCGGAAGTGGAGCCCGCTCTGTCCCCCCAGCCTAGTGCTGGGTAAGCCTGCTGGAGACCTGGGGCACCAGCCAGTGAGAGGAGGGTCAGGTGCCCTCGGACATGCAGGGAAAGCCCGGGCAGCACTTCTGCCCCGAGTCACAGTGGCAGAAATCCCTGGCTGGCGCGTCCCTTCCAGCATCGGAGCCCTTTGCCTCTCCTCCCGGCTGATGGTGAGCACACAGGCTGCTCAGCCCTGGGAGCTTTCTGAACAAGGGCTCCAAGCTCCCGCAGGACAGCGCCTGCTTTTGCCTGGGTATCGTCCCTACTCAGCGTGCAGAGGAGCCCAAAACTTTATAACGACTTCCCGAGCCCTGCGCTGCCCATGCTGCCTGACTGCTTCGATCCGCTGCCCCCTCCAGCACACACCTCCACACAGCACACACTCCCGCGCACACACACCAGCGCCAAGCTGTGCCCAGAGCCACTGCCGTCACCCAAAGGCTCTTTGTCTGGGGAGGAGAGTGGGGCTCACTGCTGAAGCCTCAGAACCCCAGCCCGTGAGCTCATGCACCGAACGCTACACGCTGCCCAAACATCCACAGGTCCCGCCCTGGCACACGCCTTGTTCGGCTCCAAGGGAAAGCAGGAGTGACCCCCTCTCGGACCCAGCTGCACGCATACCCCCAGCTGGAGGGGTCAGGGGTCTGGAGCCCCAGGCCATGGGGCCAGTGCTGCTTCTCTCCCCCTGTCCCTCAGGGCCACTTACCTCTTCCCTCCTGCTGGGCTCCCGGGGCAGGTCCTCACATGCTTCCCCTCAGCCGTCAGTCAGCAGGGCAGCCTGTCCATGGCCTCCAGGAGGGGTCCCGGGGTCGCAGGCCGGCCCGGCCACCGAGCAGCCCTGCCTCACTGGCCTCGCTGACTGCTCTGCCTGCACAGCAGGGCTCGGCCGGGCTGGGCTGGGGGCTGGCCGGGGGTTCCTTCGGGACTGCTCACAGCCTGCCCTCTCTTGTGGTGGGGGCCAGCGGCTGCCTCAGGGTCATGCTCTGCAGGTCGGGGCTCAGGGCTCGGTCCGTCCTCAAGCCGTCTGCAGCAGCCTCATTTGAACTCCCAGCTCCTTTGTGGAGCCTTTACATGCCGCCGGAGGAAACTGTGAGCACAGCCTGACCCTGGTTGGCTGTAGGCGCTTCTCTCCACCCACCAGTGCAAGAGGATCCCCCAGGCCCCAGAAAGGCTTCGGGCCTCCCCTCAGCCCCAGACAGAGGCGGGCGCCCGGTGATGTCACACTAGCTCCGGCCCCAGCTGGCCGGGCCCCTCCCGCCCCAGCCCGCTTTGGCAGCCTCAGAGGGCCCCCTCCTTCCTTGGCACGAGCAGCCTGGCCAGCTCTGCTCCCTGGCCTGCCTGCTCCCCAAAGCCGGGGCAGCTCCTAGTGCGCTCTGCTCTGCTCTGCGCGGCAGACAGCTTCCCCCTCTGACTCAGGTAATGGGTTTCGATCTGCTCCAGCTGTGCAGGCAGGGGATGTGCGGGCAGCAGGGAGCCTGGTCGGGCCCCCTTTCACCCCTCCCAGTGCACTGCCCCGTAGAGCCCCAGGTGGGCAGGCGGTGCAGCCCCTGTGCAGATGGCATTCCTGGAAGCCTCGCTCCCATCTTTAAACCCTGGGGAAGGGAGCCCGAGGCTGTCTGCGCAGAGGCCAGCAGCCATCTGTGCTGTGAGTTATCCAGAGGCAGGAGCCTAGGAGGGTGGAAATACCACAGGCTGGGGGTGCGGGGGCCCTGGAGAAATGCTTCGTCCTTCCCACCTGAGTGGCCTTGATTGAGTCACTTCACCTCTCTGGGCATTCCATTCATGCCTCAGCAAATGAGCCAGTACAAGTGTCTACCCCCAAGGCAGCGGCGGGGGTTCTGTGAGGTCACTCGGGAAAGCTCTTGGCACAAGGCAAGGTTGCGCCTCAGGGGTGTGAACTCAGACTTTGGGGCCAGGTGGTCCAGGGCTGCTGTGACATCCCCCCTACCCCAGGCTCTTCAGGGAACAAGTAATGGGGGTCCATCAGAGTTCTCAGCAGTCTGTCACCCAGGCGGAGCGTGTGAACATGTGTAGAGCCAGAGCAAGAACGGAAAGGACAGCCCTGGACCCAAAAAGGGAGCAGTCGTACAGGAGGGAGGCGGGTGAGTCCCGGGACGGGAGCTGCCAGGCCCAGCTGTGTCCCTTTGCCTGGACAACAGCCATGTGAGATATTGGTGTCACACTTCTTTCCTTTAAAAAAAAATGATGATGGTGATGATACTGATGTTTGGGTCCAAATTGGGAGAGAAATTATGATGGGGTTCTCCCCACCCCTAGGCACAGCGGATCACGTTCTTGGTCCCTGGGCAAACCGTCCATCATGGCTCTCCCTCCACTGTTGGCCACTCCTGTCTTTGCAGGGAGCAATCCTTCTTCGTGCCGCAGCTTCTCTCAGCTCAGACCTTCTCCCCGTCCCATTTGTCAGCCCCCTCCTCCTTTTTAGAAGGTGGGTCTGTCTTTGCTAAAAGACCCCAGTATCTTACAGGCCACTACATTAGCCAGACAGCTGGACTGGACGGAAAACCGCCCATATCTGCTATGGGAGTGAAGACGCCCACCCACTCTGGATTCTCCCAAGGGCCTGAAGGGTCCCGGTGAGACCGTGGTAGAGCCGGTGGTGGTGGGGTTCTGGCAAGCAGGGGGCTCAAGGTGAGCAGAAGCCCATGGGCTGGGGCTGAATTCTCTCTGAGCTGCACCCTTGACAACCTGGAGGCTGGCATATATCCTTTTTCTCCTCCCCGCCTCTCTCTGTGACTCTTTTCCAGGATATGTTTATTGGGAACCTGCTCTGAGCCAACACCAGGAAGCCAAAGTCCCTGTCTCACAGAGGTCACAGTCAGGAGGGGAGACAGACAGACAGACAACTGGGGTACATGAGAAGTGCTGGGCACTAGGGGAGCATCTAAGCCAGAGGCCTGGTGAAGCGCAGGGAAGGGCAGTCGGGACAGGCTCCCTGATGAAGTGGTGTGCCAGCCGGAGCCTGAACGATGGGTCAGAGTTGACAGGTGGTGAGGCTGGAGGATGGTCTGGGCAGAGACAATGGTTTGTGAAGACTGTGTACTGATTGCTTTTTCAAAGATGCTCCAACAGTATCTCCTGGTCCACAGTGAGACCTTGACACCCCTCGCCATGGAGAGGTAGGGCCTCTGCCCTTTCCCATTGAATCTGTGTGGGTTTGTGACTTGCTTGTAACCAACAGAATGCAGTGGGAAGTGACACTACCTGACTTCCAAGGCTCGGGGAGAACAGGCAGTGCAGTTTCTGCCTTGTTCACGGGCACGCTCTCTTTAGGAGCCCTGAGCCAAGCTGGAGTCTGAGAAGTCCAGTGGCCCGGAAGCTGCCATGCAGAGGCCACGCGCAGCGTAGGTTCCAGAGGGCAGCCAGCATCAGCCCCTAGATGTGTGAGGGGAGATGCCCTTGATGACTCCAGCCCCTAACTCATCGAGTCACCCCTGTCTAGAGAGGCACCCTGCTGAGGCCCCAGACCTGAAGAGCAGAGATTTGCCATGGCCCTGCCCCCCACACAGGTGAACTCTAACCCTGGCATCCATGAGCATATGAAAGGGGTGGTTTAAGCTGCTAAGTGTGGGTGGTTATGTTACACAGCAGTAGTAGCAGCCGCAGACTTGAGGCGAAGCCGCGGCAGGGAGTTCTTCCCAGGAGCCGAGAGAAGTGCACATGGCTGAGGAGAAAGGGGAGCTGAGGAGGCCTTGTAACAGGTGGGACCACATCCCAGAGGTAGTCGTGAGCCCCTGAAAGTGTTTAAGCAAGACAGTGTTCTGCATGCTTTTATTTGTAAACGCCCCCGTTAGTCATTGAGTGGAGCCTGGGTTAGTGGGAGCTTCAGACCAGCCATCCAGAGCTGGAGGGAGGTGGCCGCAGCCGTTCTGGTAAGGGAGGCAGTGGAGGCGGTGGGACTCGCTGGGTCGAGGGAATGCTCCTCGGACTTCCCTCCCTCTGGGAACAGGTGCAGCCCAAGGCCCTTGAAAACAAACCTGCTTTCACAATTCCAAGTTCCTAGGATCCCATGAAGGTGGGGAGGAGCACCAGGGCGGCCTTGCCCTGCCCATCTTTGCACAGCCCCTGCCCCTTTGGTGGCTTTGGACAGTCGAGACTGTTGCTGGGGAGCTTGAGCTGTGGAGTCACATTCTAGTTCTACCCTTGGTAGCCCTGAGCCTCACTTTCCTCATCTGTAAAATGGGGATGATACCAGGATTTACCTCCCAGGGCTGTTGTGAAAATTAAATAAGATGTGGCACCTTAAGCGTAACACACAATGGCTAGTGCATCGTAAGTGCTCACTAAGTGTTGGCTGTAGTGATTTCTGTTGCCTCTTTCACTCGGCTGAGAGGTCCCTGACCGCCGGGCATGTGTGGGCCTGGCTCGTGGCAAGCTTCCCTTCTACAGCCCAGTGCAGTGGAGTGATCACACGAGTGACTGACGGGGCAGGTGAAGAGCTGTGGCTCAGAGACTAGCAGACCTGGGCTCACATCCCACCCCTGTCACTAATGGGGGCAGCTTTCTGTTTCTCTTGCAGGCTTTGTTCATTTTTTTTTTTAAAGGAATGGTAATACTCTTCAGGGTTAGTGTGAGGGTTAAGATAATGTACCTGCAGCACTTAGCACAGTGCCTGGCACTCAGCACCCAGCAGTTGCTCAGGAAGTGTGTGCTGCTGCTGTTCCCTGCTGCCAGCCCCTCCCCACTCTCACCCAGAACACCCTGGTCAGGCTTCTACCCTGATGGCTCCTGGGTCTTGGAATTCGACCCCCCACACATCTCCCCGAGGAGCACTATTCCCACGTTTCCACCAGCCTATTGGAACACGGTGTCATGTGACTAAAGCATTGGAGGAGAAGGGAATCGCCATTTTTCTTTTTTAGAGTTTTTATCAGGATGAGAAACATGTGATGTTTCCATGGTGGCAGAATACAAAGAATCTTAATTGTGTCCCACAGTTTATATAAATGATTTCATGTGTTTTCGTGTCTTATCACCTTCCTGACAGTTACAGCATTTTTTTCTTTGGGGGAATGTTGGGATGTTGTGCTGTGCTACTGTGTATGTGGTAGGCATGTAAGGTGGCGTGGATAAAGTGTGTCACATGGGGGTGCTTGGGAGGGAAGCTTTGCTGGTGTCTTGCAACCTCAGAGTCTCACCAGCATTTCAAGCATCACTTATCCCAAATCGACTTTTTTTTCCCTTTTAGAACTTTCTAAATGCCATTCCATCGTCTTCTGGCCTACATTGTTTCTGATGAGAAGTCAGCTGTTTTCCTTATTGTCGTTCCTGTGTCCATAGTGGGTCTTTTCCACTCTAACTTTTAAAATGTCTCTCTATCTTTTATTTGTAGTAGTTTGATTGTGGTGTGACTAGATATGATTTTCTTGATATTTGTTCTATGGGGGATGGGGTTCACTGAGCTGCTTAGATCTATATGCTGATGTTTCTTACTGAATTTGGGAATGTGGGGGGAACTTTTGCTCATTATTCCTACAAATATTTTTTCTGCCCAATTCGCTCTCCTCTCCCCTTCTGGAACTCCATTTACACACTAGGTGCTGTCCCACTGGTCACTGAAGCTCCATGTATTTATTTTTACGTGTTTTTTTTTCACCCTGTTCTTGAATTTGAATCATTTCTATTACCAGTCTTCAAGTTTGCTGATCCTTTCCTCTACAAAATCTTATCTATTAATTTCACCCAAAATATGTTTTATGTCAGGTACTGTATTTTTTGGTCCTAGAATTTACTCTTGGTTTACTTTTATAGGTCCCATTTCTCTTCTAAGATTCTCTATCTGTTTATTCTATCCCTCATTTCCTGAAAACCCTGTATATGCAGTCTGACAGTTAAGTTCTCAAACTCATCTTAGAAAAAGTGCTACATACCTCATTGCTGAATATCACTATGGTCACCTTCCAAGTACTACTCCCCTTGGGAAGCTATGCACTGACGCCAGTGCCTAGTCCACCCTTCAGAGCAATTTTGGAACTCTTTTTCTGGAATGGCCATGAGAGTTGTCATTGTATTACCCTTGATGTCCTGAATGTCATCAAAATGTCTTCCTCTCAATATTTCCTTTATCTCTGGGTAAAGAAAGAAGTCATTTGGGGCCAGATCAAGTGAGTAGGGAGGGTGTTCCAGTTCAGTTATTTGTTTCCAGGCTAAAACCCACCTCACAGACAGTGCCATGTGAGCTGGTGCATTGTCATGATGCAAGAGCCATGAATTGCTGGTGAAAAGTTCAGGTCGTTTTCATCTAACTTTTTCATGCAGCCTTTTCAGCATGCCCAAATAGTAAACTTGGCTAACTGTTTGTCCAGTTGGTACAAATTCATAATGAATAATCCCTCTGATATCAAAAAAGGTTAGCAACATTGTTTTAACTCTTGATTTGGGGTGACGGAACTTTTTGGTCCTGGAGAATTGGCTGACTTCCATTGTGCATTTTGACACTTTGTTTCAGGGTCGTATTGGTACACCCATTTCATCACCAGTGATAACACCACCCAAAACATTGTCTTGCATCTCCAAAAGGTCTTGGCAAACTTCGACTCTCCTTTGCTTTTGTTCATCAGTGAGCTCTTTTGGGACCATGTTTGCACACACCTTTCTCATGCCAAGATTTTCAGTTAAGATTATCCTGTTTATCAATGTTTACTTGGTCTGCTGTGCTTCTCACAGTCAGCCAACGATTTTGATGCACAATTCAATGAATTTTTGCAATGTTTTCATCAGTTCTGCTCGTTACTGGCCACCCTGATCTCTCTTCATCAGTGACGTGTTCTCTCCCCTCAGAAAAACGTTTAATCCATTTGTACACTGCCGTTTTCTTCATGGCATTATCCCCATAAACTTGGAGTAACATGTCCCTGATTTCACTTCCACTTTTGCCAAGTTTAACAAAAAATTTACCTTATTTCCCCAAGTATAAGACGCACCCTTTTTCGAAAAATTTGGGGTCTAAAAACTGGGTGTGTCTTATACAGTGGTTGTAGTTTTTTTTTACTTGCATTTCCCGCTTTTTTCGCGCTTATTTTTTGCGCTCATACAACCACTGTATACGACGCACCCAGTTTTTAGACCCCAAATTTTTCGAAAAAGGGTGTGTCTTATACATGGGAAAATACAGTGGTTGTTCGTTGCTGTAATTCAAGCTCAGACATTCTCACAAAGGCACACAAAAACACGCAAAAACAGTCATGAACGCCATGCAACAAGACACCACCACACGTCGACACAAACACAGCTGTGGGACACTGATATACCAAGGTTATAAAACCTTACTGAGCTGTATGTACAGTGCTGCCAATGTAAGCACATGGGGGCAAGTTCACAAACGTAATTGTCAGACCTCGTATACGTATTTATAATAGTCATATTAAAGTTCTTGTTTACTAATTTCAATATCTGGTTCATCATCAGGTCTCATTTTATTGACTATTATTTCTCTTGATCTTGTGTCACATTTTCTTGCTTCTACACATGTCTATATATTTTTAATCGCATACTGGACATTTTGTATGAGCCATTGAAAAGACTGTGTATTTTATTGTCTTCCTCTAAAGAACATTGTGTTCTATTGTAGCAGATAGTTAAATTACTAGAATATCTACTTGATCTTGTGGGACTTGCTTTTTAGGTTTTGTTCAGATGGGTTTGTTTTGGTTTTGCCCATAGCCCTAGGGTATAACCCTTAGCCCTGGGCATGGCCTTTGTGGAATTAAATCAGGAGCCTTAAGTGTTTGCTAAGCCCCTTTAACTTGGCAGGACTTGAACTCCAAATCCCATCTTCCAGGCAGCTGCTGAACTCTCTGGCTCCTAGCTGCTGCTTTCTTTGGGGAGATTTTGGCCACCGTGGAGTCTCTCTACACATATNCCTGGGAGACACCACCCATTCAAAACACATGTGTTACAGGTCTGCATGTGCCTGGCGCTGAGCTAGGCTCTTCTGCCAGAGCTGGAACAGCATCGAGGACGCCGAGCCAATGGCCCGAGGTCCTTCCCCGCCCACGACCCCTTTGGCGCTTCTTCCTCACTCTGGGTTTTGAAAGCGCCTGTAAATAACAATGGCCACCATGTCCATTGTGAAGTTCATGATTATTCTGTGCCAGCTACAATCTGAAGCTCTTGATTATCTCAAGGAGCCCACAGCTTCTTGTTGTGGGTCTGACGATTCTCATCTCTACTGTGTAGGTGAGAAGCTGGAGCCCTGGGGGAGTCAGAAGTCTTACCCAGCGTCACCTAGAGAGAGGTCTGGTCCCCAGAACCTGCTCAGCTCTTAATTCCCTTACTGTTCAGGTATACACTGTCCCTGGGAAACAGGCTGCTTGGATTAAGTGCAAGTTACCCCCTATTGTTAACAAGCACGGCTAACCGGAGCCTCTGAGCTGAGAGTGACTGTGTAACACGTATGACTTCCCTGTCCCCACCTCCAGTGCTCAGCTCCTTCTCCCACACCCACTCGTGTGACTCCAGAACTGTGAGGAAGAGAGAGGGTCCTGGACTTGCATCAAGCCTGGTTTTGAGATGAGACAGCTGTTTATCCTCCCCAAGGCCAGTGAGGAGGCTCTGGGAGAATCCTTTTCGAAGACTGGGGCGCCTCCTGTGGGAGGGGGACTGGGCAGTGATGAACTGCAAACACTTGGACTCGCCATGGAACATGGGAGAAGGCCCCGGGAGCTGAGAGGAGGAGGGCTCCATCCTTTTCAGTCCCCTCTCCCTCTTTGAAGAAGAGGGTGATTGACGTTAGCCTCTGAAGTTTGGATCCTATTAGATATAGAAACAGGTGCCCGTTTCTGGTATAAAGCTTTCTGAAAGTGGGACTGTGGGATCACCAGGACTTAAAAGGACTTGGGTATCAGGAAGAAGTGGGCTCCACCCTCCCATTCTCATTTTCTTTGGCCCTCCCAGGATGCCAAAAACTAGCCCAGATGTTACTGTGTCTCCATGTGAAGACGACAGAGGCTGGCAGCTGGGCAGAGCAGTGGCTACTCAGGTGGCCACCGCCCTAAGCAGTGGGACACCGAGCCTAAAGAAGGGGTTGGGACACGTGCCCCGTGTGGCAGGGAAAGGATGCCTGGCTGCTTTGCAATGACGGAAGGGCCAGGACACAGCTGAACACGTCCCTAGGAGACCCAGATCACCACCTGCATGGAGACCACCCACCCTCTGGTGCCACCTGCATCAGCAGGAACAGACCAGACCAGGTCCCTCCCACCACTGACAGGGGATCCCTGTGTGAGCAGAACTTTCTTCCCCCAGAGAGTGGGCCCAGTGGGGTCTGCTAGAGTCTGTTCAGACAGATGAAGGAAAGGGACTTGATAAAGAGCAGGACACTCTCCATCCCACCTTCTCCAAGCCCCCCAGGGAAAGGGGAAGGAAGGAAGGGAGAAGAGAAATGAGCTTTGAATTGAGTTTCAATCAAGTCTTCAAATAAACAGAACCAAGTCTTAAATCTTGAAATGTGACTGTGCTAATAGTGGAAAGTGACTGCAAAGTTACTGAATCTGGCCCAGATTTCATGTATGGACCAGCTGTCCAAAATTGTAAAGGGGAATCAACACAGCATGGGTGGAAAGAAGAAAGCATTTCATGCCTACTCCCAGTGGACTCACATTCCTTAGTAAAGTAGTAATGACCTCAGTCATCCAGTGACCCCAGCTTGGGAGTCACTGGTCTGGCCAGCTGAACTTCCCACAGGTGCCCGGAAGGTGCCGGGCTGTCCAAGGAGCCTCTACTCACTTGTTGGAGAGATGAGGCAGAAACTCACCCTGAGCTTGGCTTGCTGCGGCGTCTAAACCAGTGAGACCCACCAGCACTGCCAGCCAGGGAAGCCATGGCAGCGGAGGTGATTTGGTGAAGTGGGAGAAGAAAGAGAAAGAAGCAGCAGGAGGCAGAGCTCATGAACGTTACTGAGCCCCCGCCCTCTTCCTGGCATGCACCAGGGGCTTTCACCTGCCTCCTTCGCACCACCCACGCAGCAAACTTGCAGCGGGGTTAAGAGGCCTGACCCAAGCGTCTGGAGGAATTTGGAGTTCAAGTCCTAGCTCGCTGCGTACCAAGTGTGTGCCTTGGGGGCGCTGTTTAACCTCTGTGGGCCTCACTGTCCCCAGTGGAACCGTGATCAAACAGTGCCCTCATAGTAGAAACTCTGCTTCGAATTTTGAACGTTGTTCTTTTTCCAGCTAGTGATACACGCTACGACACCGTCTTGTGAGGCTGGGCAGCGGCAGTGAGCCATAGCTCCCAGTTGGGCGGCGATCATGAGGGTCAATAACCCATAACTCTACAGTAGTAGGTAATGTATTTTTGACTTGGGATATTTTTACCTTACAATGGGTTTATTGGGATGTAACCCCATCATGAATTCAGGAGAATCTGTACTATAAACTAGGTGCCTTATAAACAACAAACATCCATTTCTCAAAGGTTTGGAGGCTGGGAAGTCCAAGATCAAGGCACTGGTAGGTTCAGTGGCTGGTGAGAGCCCACTTCTTGGTTCAGAGACAACTGTCTTCTCGCTGTGTCCCCTTCACATGGTAGAAGGGAGCGCTCTGGGGTCTCTTTATAAGGGCATTAACCCATTCATGAGGGCTCCCTCATGACCTAATTAGCCCTCATAGGCCCCATCTTCTAATACCATCACCTTGGGGGTTAGGATTTCAACATACGAATTTTAGGGGGACACAAACATTTCGTTCAGAGCAGGGCTGGATTTTTAACTATCCTGTAATGAATAGACATTGAGTTTGACAAAAAGCTTACGTCACCCCTGGATAACTGAGATAACTTCCTGTTTGATAAGGTAGCCTACCAGGATGGTTGTTCTCTTTGCCCAGCTTTCAGTCCCACCCCACCCCCACCCCACCATCCCTGGGGCTGTCGTGGGGCTGCCTGGAGTTTGTGGTGCAGCCTGTGGTCTTTTGAGCCATTCGAGCTTTCTTGCAGTCCTTCCTCCTTTTGAAGCTGGTTTTAGGTGAGTTTCTGTCACTTGAAACCAATAGGGTTCTGACTTATACATCTTTTTTCCCCTTTCTTTCATTTAAGAAATATTTCCTGGGAACCTGTGGTGTAGCAGGTACGGTGCTAGCACAGTGGAGATGCTGTGAGGGGAACAGACGTGGTCCCTGACCCCAGGGACTCTCGGCTGAGCTGGGGCAGGTGTTGAATAATCAACAAGCATAGGTGCAGGAGTCTGGCAGATGTGGCTTTGAACCCCATTCTGTCATTTGCTGGCGGATGCATTTAATTTCTCTGAGCCCAGGTCCCCTATCTGTAAATGGGGCTCCCCTAAGGGTTCAGGGAGAGGTGATGTGGAACAAGCAGGCAGCCCTCAGAGAATGGAAGCCACTGGTGTCATTAGGATTAGACCCCTTTAATTACAAAGTGGCTGGTTGTTACAGAGGAGAAGCAGAGACGGGCAGGGAGGACCGTGCAGGGAGTGTTGTGTGAGCCAGGCCTGCAGATGGGCTGGTCTTGTCTGTGATGTGGGCGTGATAACGGGGCTCTTTCCGAGGGCTGTGTGAGGACTCCATGGAGCTCATCGATGGTAAAGCCCTGACATCCACTAGGCACCCAGCGAACGGAACTTATCAGATTATCATTAATACGCTAGGATCACGGTGACTGGTGGGTAGGCAGCACTTTCATTGACCAGAGGTTTTAGCTCAAACCTCACCTGAATTCTTCACATTCTTGTTCTGGTCCCAGCAGACATGAGGATCTCGAGCTTGGGTCCCACAGGATCACTCTGTCTCTTCCTGGAATCTGCTCCGGTGGCTCAGCCCCTGCATCTCAGCTGTCTGTCCTTACAAGGGATGGAAGATGATCTTTCCCGGAGAGACATGTCCAAACCTCGGGCCAATGGTGCCTTGTCTGGGCTTGCCCTGTCTCAGAGGAAAGTTTGGCCAAAAGGTGGGTCACGCTGTCCTGTGCCGACATGCGGCAGGCCTGGCAAGGCAAGCATTGACGAGCCACCCTGTGCCCCTGCCCCCAGGAGGCTGCTGGTANTTGTTCGTTGCTGTAATTCAAGCTCAGACATTCTCACAAAGGCACACAAAAACACGCAAAAACAGTCATGAACGCCATGCAACAAGACACCACCACACGTCGACACAAACACAGCTGTGGGACACTGATATACCAAGGTTATAAAACCTTACTGAGCTGTATGTACAGTGCTGCCAATGTAAGCACATGGGGGCAAGTTCACAAACGTAATTGTCAGACCTCGTATACGTATTTATAATAGTCATATTAAAGTTCTTGTTTACTAATTTCAATATCTGGTTCATCATCAGGTCTCATTTTATTGACTATTATTTCTCTTGATCTTGTGTCACATTTTCTTGCTTCTACACATGTCTATATATTTTTAATCGCATACTGGACATTTTGTATGAGCCATTGAAAAGACTGTGTATTTTATTGTCTTCCTCTAAAGAACATTGTGTTCTATTGTAGCAGATAGTTAAATTACTAGAATATCTACTTGATCTTGTGGGACTTGCTTTTTAGGTTTTGTTCAGATGGGTTTGTTTTGGTTTTGCCCATAGCCCTAGGGTATAACCCTTAGCCCTGGGCATGGCCTTTGTGGAATTAAATCAGGAGCCTTAAGTGTTTGCTAAGCCCCTTTAACTTGGCAGGACTTGAACTCCAAATCCCATCTTCCAGGCAGCTGCTGAACTCTCTGGCTCCTAGCTGCTGCTTTCTTTGGGGAGATTTTGGCCACCGTGGAGTCTCTCTACACATATACAATTTAGAGGTTAAGGATTTGGGGGGAAATTTGTACAGTTATTTCGGAGCTCTTCCCTCTGTGGTTCTCTCCTTTCTGGCATTTTCCTTTATAATTTTCATCCTCAATGTCTATCCTCTTCCCCTTCTTAGCCGGTAACACTGCTAGATTCTGTTTTACTTCTTCTATTTTCCCATGTATCACCATAAACTGAGAATTGCTCTAGTGTGCTTCCCATCTTTCAAGGACCACATCTCCTCCAGTTTCTGTTGCTTTGTGCTATTCTCAAGTACTTTCAAGCAATTTGTTTGGCATATTGTCCAGATTTTATCATTGTTATTGGCTAGAGAGTTAGTTCAATGCAATCTGCTCCTCCATTGCAGGAACTGGAACTCTCTACATCCCAGATGAATTTACCTTCTCACCCAAACCTCCTGTACCTGCTGCTGTTGTTGCCCTGCCATCAACCTAGCCAGTTGGTGGATGGTTCTTAATTCACATCTCTTTCCTCCCTGCTCTTGGTCGTAGTCTATTGGGAAATATCAGTCCCCATAATTCATAGATTGGTTCAGCTCAGTGTGCCCACCCAGGCACCAGAAGACGAGAAAATGTGTTATCCCCGCAAGCCTTGTTAGGGCACCTTATGTACCTACCTGTGATGTACTTATCAAGCTCTACATTTTATGGGTTATCTTTTTTTTTTCTCCTCTCAAAATCTACGAAGGACGTATGGCTAGTCTGTTCTACTAACAAGACAGAGACTTAGCAAAGTGACATTCCTTGCACCAGGCTACATAGCTAGGAACCAATGGGACTGGGATTAAGACCTACATCAAAGCTAGCGGGAACACAGTTGTCCTGAAAATAAATGGCGTGCCTTCAATTCTAACACACTTTTTTCTTGTTTTAAGATCTCCGAAATCAGGATGCATATTAAAGTTAATAGCATGTCAGGGTTTAATTGGCAGCACTTTTCGTTTTTTACTGGAACATGACGCATTTATTAGTTGATGACTTCTCAGATTCAGGAAGTTTAGCAGTTTTAAGGTGATAAGGTCCCAGTGAAGTTGACCCATGGTTAAGGGACACAAACATGAGGCCCCTTCTCTCCTGGTCAGCTGGTCTTGGAAGAGCCTGGGGGCGTGTCTGAGCATCAGTAAGCCTGTGGAACTGCCAAAGGCCTCTGTCCATCCAGATTTAATAAAATAACTGCCTCTAAGCTGAGAGTGAGCCAGCTGGTCCTCTGCTCTCCTGGAGGCACTGTGGTCAGATCCTGTGACTTGCTTCCCTGCGCCTGGCAGGGGAGCCCCATCTCCCCTGTCCCTGGTGAGAAGTTAGGAGACTTGCTTTCATAGGAGGATTCTAAAGCAGTGCTTATCCTGTGGTGCCCGGTGTCACAGAGGATGCCCAGGCAGCGTGGAAAGCCCTTTGAAGACACTCTCTGTTACATGTTTGCCAAACAGATGTCAGCACAGGGCACATGCTCAATTACAAAGCAGCTCTGAGAGCCTGTTGTTAGCTCACATACGATCCATTTCATTCCTGACTTCCCAACCCACTGCCCTGGGACAGAGTCAGGGCGGCACTTCTCCCTCAAGTCTGGACATCACCTAACAGTCAAACACATTTGCTATTCAGTCAACAAATATTTATGAAGCCCCATCTGAGCACCAGAGTTTGGGCTCCAGGTCAATTTACTCAAAGCCAATTTGCTGAGACTTTTAGTTGCCTGGTTTTCATTTTGTCATCATAACAGCATTTTAAGGAATGTTCATTTGGTCTTGTCCCTGTGCTCTCATACTGCAGCTGATGCTGGGGCCCATCCCCAAGAGGGAGACGGGAGCAGAAAGAGGACAGATTTTATTTTAGTTTGCTGGTTTTCTTTGTATCATAACAAAAACTTCCCAGGAAATTTTCAAAGCTCTTTAAAATCAACCCCATCCTATGTACATTTTTTATTAAATTGTTGTTTCTGGAACATTTTCTGTATCACACAAGACCTTTGTCCCAAACAGGAGGGCTCGGGCAGCAAGGATGCCATTTGGGAGTCTGACTAGAGGAGAAAGGAGAGGAGACTCAAGGAAGGAAAGACAGCTGCCCTGACATCATGAGGTCACATCCAGGCTACCGAGGGGCTCCCCCAGGCCTGCTCCAAGCTGGCTCTGGGGATCCCAGGTAACTCCCTGCTCCACTGATCGGGCTCCCAGGTGCCCCTGCCCTGGCCCTGCCCTTCCCCCTCCCCCAGTGCTCCATCTGCCAGGCAGGTGCAGAAAGGAAGGCGTTGCTGTGCCGGGCCGTCCTGCCAGGTGTGGGTGGGGCCACAGGGGGACAGATGTCCACTCACATTCCTTGCAAGCGCAGGTGGGTGACAGCGGTTCTCAGTAGGAGTCCCTCCCCTCCACATAGCACGGCCAGAGTGCTTTGGCATTTGTTCTCTCCCTTGAGCCTCATGGCAGGCCTGGGAGGGAGAAGGCAGTGATTATTCCCTTTTATAGATGAGAAAAATGAGACCGTGAAAATATTGTCATCATTTATTAAGTGTTCACTCCATCCTTTTCACTTGCCTCATCTCACCAAATCACTCAGTGCCTGTACTTGATCACATCAGCTTTGGGTGCTCAAAGGCCTTTGGGCTTATAAGATCTGTGCTCTTGCAAAGTAGCCATCATGTGTTAAACCCTCGCTGTGTGCCTAGCACGGCGGGAGGCCTTTTACATGGACTCCTTAAAAACAGGAGAGGTTCAGTTCACTGTCTTCCATTTTAAGTGATAAAAAAGCTCAGGGAGTCCACCCATAGCCACACAGCCAGTAAGTGGCACAGCCAGGCCTTGGCTGTGGTCCTGTTTGAACCCAGAGTTCACAGTCATGACAGACTTGAAGTTTTCCACCTTCCCCGCAGTGTGAGGCTGGGCAGCGGAGGGAAGCTGCCCACCCACATGTCTTCATTTGTAGGGTGATGCTGTTTATTCCACGTTAGGAGGGTTAGTTGAGATGTCGTGTGCTTGACACATAGTGGGCACTCAATCAGTGTTGTGTCCCTCATACTCATCACTTCAGCCCATCTTGGATCAGTGGCTCGCAAGCTTTAGTGGCCTCAGAATCACCTCAGGGCTTGTTAATGCACAATATGCCAGGCCCCACCCCGGAGTCCCTGACTCTGTCGGCCTGGGATAGGGCCCAAGAATTTTCATTTCTGGCAAGTTCTTGTGAGGACCATTCTGTGGGCACCACTGCTGGAGATAGATGAGTTTGCCAGGAAGGTGGGTCTGGGGTGGCCCAGCAGTGACTAGAACCCGCTTCTGATGGCTGGTCCCCGTGCATACAGGTGCTGGTTATGTGTCAGGTGGGGAAAGTGGTTTCCTGGGAGTTGGCTCAATGTTTGTAGTCCCTCCCTTTCCCCTTCTCACCAGAATGCCTTTGTGTCATTGGCCTGGGAAAATGTAGGGGTTAAGCAGCATGGTGATGTCTGACTGTGAAACAAGGTTCATTCAGCTGTTGATGTAAGAAATGGTCAAACCTGTAGAGAATTTTTATGAGTTTATTTGAGCCAAACTGATGACAAGTAGCAGGAAGCAAAACCTCAATGGATTGAGAAAATGCTCTGGAGAACGGCAGGTTTGCAGCTTATGTTATACATTAGAATCAAAGGGGAGAAGTAAGGAGGTTACGTGAAATCCACGGGCGGTAGATTAAGGGGGCAGGAGAAAGCAAAGAGGGAACTGGATAAGAAGTAAAATGGAGAGACACACACTTCTTTTACGCTGGTGGGTACAGGATAGTTAATAGTTAACCTTTACAGCACATAGAGGTGGTTTATGGGCAGCAAGATAGCAATGAGGGGTTCTGTGGTCTCTGCTCTGGTGGTGGGTGTGCCCTGAAGGGTCTGGAAGAGGAGATTCCGCTGACATTTCAAAGGTATGTTGTCTTAGACGCAAAAAGACAATAGACAGGCTCACCTGAGGGAAAGACTGACCTTTGTCAAGGAAGCTACAGGCCTAGGATATGACTACCCGCCATGACCTGCTTTTAGTTAGGAATGTGTATGTCTAGACCATCCTATGTGGTTACTTTTGGTCTCTGAGTCTGTAGAGCCCGCCATGCAGGCCTCCCCTGAGCTTGTCGGGTTTATATGAGGCCCCTTTTCTGTCCACACAACCAAGTCATTAACTTGTTCCTGATTTCCAACTGCTTTGCTGGTACAGAACAGGACATAAAAGGCACCTGAAAAAAGGTAATCACTTCTATAAATTACCTCCCCGCCTCCCCTCCCCCAATCCCTCTGAAGCATCACTCAGGCCAGGTATACTTTCCTTCACAATTGCAGTTTTAGTTTTGTTGCTATGATGATATGATTGGTGTTCACCTCTCCCCCAATAGGCTAATAAGGGTGGGCAGGTCACCTTGTCATCTATGGGTCCCCAGTGCCCCAGCACAGTGCCTGGCACACAGCAGTGGGTACTCAGTTGGCATTGCTGTTGGATAGATAAGTGAAGGGCCTGCTGGTACAGAGGTGGGTGCTGGGGTTCGAGGGTCCTGGGTTTGTGCCTGAGGCCGGCCCTTTCTCACTGGATGGGCTCGGGCAAGTAACTTAGCGTGTGGGCCATTGTTTCCCTCTTTCTAAATTGAGGATAACAAAAATAATGCCTGTATTTCATAGGTTAGTCATGAGAATTAAATGACACGGTATCCAAAGTAAGTGCCTGCCACATAGTAAGTGCTTTATGTTTTCTTCTTCTTCTTCTTCATCATCAGCAGCAGCAGCAGCCTGCCGGGCAGGCCAGTGTACTGGTATAGAGTGTGGGCTTTGGAGCCAGACTTTCAGGTTCAGATCCCAGCTCACCCCTGACTAGCTGTGTGGCTTTCAGCAATTCCTGTCACCTCTCTGTGCTTCAGTGTCCTCATCAGTAAAGCGGGGATAAAAGGCACCAACCTGACAGAGTTCTGGTGACCAGTAAGGATATGTGTGTGTGTGTGTGTGTGTGTGTGTGTGTGTGTGTGTGTGTAAGGTGCTTAGCCACAGGCCAGCTGCATCCTCACTCACCTTATCCCTTTCACATCTGCAGAGGGGCAGTGGCCTGTGGGGAGAGCAACTCGGCCACACATGGAGGCCAGGGCAGGAGACACAGTGCCCCCTGGGGCTGCCCTTCTCCCCAAAGCCCACCCTCAGCCCCACCACCCCCTGAAAGAGAAGAGCAGTGTGGTGGGGAGCGCCCCTGGGTAGAGACATCCCCAGCTTCTGCTGCTGGAAACCCCCTCTTCCGAGCAGCCCTTGGAAGAGCAGCTCAGCCTTCAGCTGGTTTTGATTACTCTCACGAGCTCGCGAGCGTGCTGCGGTGGCGTCCCCCTCCGCAGAACTGCCTTTCCTTGTAGACGTCACCCCCTTCCCACTACCTGCCAGGCAGGGGCTACGCATGGGGCGGGGTTTACCCGCAGGGACAAGTTCCCGCCAGCCTGACCACAGGCCTGCCGTCACTCTTTTTCCTCTGCCAGGCTCGCTCTGGGCAGCCTTCGGCCTTGGCCCTCCTCTTTGGCATTGTCACAGGAGCTCCCAACACCTCGAAATCATCTTGGGGGGATGCTCCCCATCCCCTTTCACGTAGAGCCCAGAGCGCAGAGCGTCTTGGTTTCTATGTATGCAGAGCGTTTAGTAAACAGAATGCTTGAGCCCTGACTTCCTGGAAGGGGCAAATCCCAGCTGACGCCCCAGACGCTCAGCCTATTTTGGGCCTGGTCTCTTCACCTCCCTCCCACCCTCCACCCCGCTGTGGAGGTCTGTGGTCTGAGTGTTCATCTGCCCCCGCCCCAGCACCGGGGGTCGGAGGGATGCCACTGGGAGAGCCGGTTTCGCGTTCCTTTCCTGCTAGAGCGTTGACCCAGCCAGGTTCCCCCGCCCCTGCCCCAGCTGATGCCTGGTATCCACTTAGTACATGCTCTTGTCCGGCTCCCCCCGTGAATGCTGTAATTCAGCACACACAGAGGAGCTTCACTGAAGAAAGTATTCACGGCCGCCATCCAGCCCCAGCAGGCGCCGAGAGACAGCTGCTGCCTCCGCCCGGCCAGGATGGGAGGGCCGCCCACCCTCCACACACACACAGGGGTCTTGCCTCTCTCTCTCTTTCTTTTAAAGACTCACAGTCTCTTTTGGTTGCTGGACCAAATGCAGCTTAACTCTGTGTTCAGAACACCTCATTAATAAGTAGCAGATGAATCGTCTCCTGGGAGACACCACCCATTCAAAACACATGTGTTACAGGTCTGCATGTGCCTGGCGCTGAGCTAGGCTCTTCTGCCAGAGCTGGAACAGCATCG